>NW_026542596.1:4731642-5207382 GCF_028750875.1 Macrosteles quadrilineatus | reverse complement strand
GTATTTATAGCTTGCATTTATAGCCTTGTCTACCCTGGAACGGACCGACACACGGGACTGTTATTTATGCAGTTCTATGATTCTGCAGTTTGCAAGTTTTCTGGGTCCTGTCCTATCAAACTTTAACGTGCATGCTTGTGGATTTGTTACGAGGGGAACCGATGACCTGTAATCTTGTGGACTCGTAGCACTACATTTATTTCAGACTCTAAAGTCAGTTCATCTCAGAGTTCAGAAGGTCTTGAGCACCGTGTGTTTGTGTCCATTTATAGCATGTATATATTGCTTGTTATTTTTTGCATGTATATATTGCCTGTTTTTTTTTTGCATGTATATATTGCTTGCCTGTAGCTTGCCGTATTTATAGCTTGCATTTATAGCCTTGTCTACCCTGGAACGGACCGATACACGGGACTGTTATTTATGCAGTTCTATGATTCTGCAGTTTGCAAGTTTTCTGGGTCCTGTCCTATCAAACTTTAACGTGCATGCTTGTGGATTTGTTACGAGGGGAACCGATGACCTGTAATCTTGCAGACTCCTAGCACTACATTTATTTCAGACTCTAAAATCAGTTCATCTCAGAGTTCAGAAGGTATCGTACACCTCTTGTTGTTCCTTCATAACTCTTCTCAGCCAAATTTTCAGGTGATGAATCTCTAGCAAACACAAGTTCCAAGTATTACCATTTTATATTACTACTCTATTACATATGGAAATAGTCTGGAAAAAATCACAAACAATGCGTGAAATCATAGTGAAAGAAAAATGTTGGAACTCATATCTTCTGAGCCAAATTTTTAGTAGAGAAATCTACAGCAAACACTAGTAGAGTAGAGACAAAAATGTATCCAACAAAACTAAGTACAGTATGAATAAAGGAACAAAATAATTACTCTTATAGGTTCTAGTGTAATTAATATAACTCTTGTCCTCTTCTAAATCTTGTCTTTTTAGACTTTGTTTTAGATTTTCAAATTGTATTGAGCGACTTATCTATCAATGGAAATTCGTATAGTTCTTTCTGATATCTTGGAACTTTCTACACGAAGATCACATAAGCTCCACCTCTTGCAATAAGTGCTAAGGTAATTTTGTTTGATTTTTTAAATAATTAAATAAAATATAATATCAATGTTTAGTTATGATGAACAAATAAGCAATATTATAGTAATTTTTAACAAAATTGTCTTCAATATTGCAAAAATGTTTTTATACTTTTTTTCAACAACAAGAGAAAGGACACTCTAGACTTGTTTGGTTTGATATCAAAGAATTTATTTATTTATTTATATGTACATACCAACGGCAGAGCCATTTGAATTAAAGTAATAGCATTAATAGTAGTATAATTATTTAATAGTAAGTATGTTGTACGTCTAACATTTTGACATTCCTTGTTGCAGTCATATCACTGAGGTGACAGTCAATCGTAGCAAAAGTTTATTGAGGGAAGTAACGCAACTGTAGCCTGCACTACGTCAACCTCCTCCAACACTTAAGTCGCAGGTGAATATCCTATGTTTGATAACCTAATAGAAACAAATTAATCAATGGTTGTTTCATAGACTGACACTGTAAAAGGTTTCTTGAGCTAAAACATGAGGAGTTTCCTTCTTTCTAAAACATAATACAGTATACTTTTTGTCATACTGTTGCAAAATCAGCAAATTATAGCTTATTGTTTCACTCCTGTTAATAGTTCAACATATCAACAGTATAATGTACAATAACATAATATAGGTCGGCCGCTTAGAAAACAACCTGCGCAAAATTTTTAGGTAACGGCGAGGGAGGGTATGTTTCCCCTCTCCGCCAATGTCCGTTTTCACACTGCACGACATGACACCGCGGTAGGACACCGACACGGTGCTGCCCCGGTGTTGTGGGAGTTGGAATCATTTGTTACCAAATGGGACTGTTTAGACAATGATATAATAACATTTCATGATGCTCAAATATTGATGCGATTTAGGCTATACAATATTTTTTGCAGGACCAATCTTTCTCAAGTTATAAAGAACGTAATTGTTTACATTTTGATCAGTTGGATAATTTAATAGCTGATAATATTTATAAAAGGTTGGGGGTGGAGCGGCAGCATATTGGGGGAAGGGCCATAGTCTGTCTCACTCCCATAGCTCGGTATCTCTCTTTCCCACCAATGCTATGAGGAGGACGCTTTCCAAGCGGCCAACCTATAGTAATACTGTAGACTGAATTATTGAACCACTTATTAAAAAAGCTGCTCATTTGCTTTAGAAAAATTGAAAACCTTTTTGAAGTTGTTTTGAAAATAAAGTTCATCACAATGGCAAAGTTGTCTTTTCAACCCCTGCTCATTTTCCAACCTCGGGCCATGCCTTTTCATATACTTAGCAGCAATGAATTTAACAATAGTTTTTTCAGTGAAACATACATACGTAATACCGGTAACTACTTTTGTAATCGAATGAAAACATTGGTTTAATTATTTGAAAGTAAATATTTAAATACTTTGTTGCAGATAGCTCACTGTTGTTACCTACCTTGACCTGGACGAGTTGTGAACCGTAAATAAAGATCAACTGTAACACTAAGAGGATTCAACAATCGATAGTGTGAAGGAAGCAGCAATCTGGATTCCCCTTTTTGCAGGTTTTTGGTTACTGTCGTACTAGTATTACATTTATTTATATTGGGTATGTCTTTGGCAATCACCCTTAAGATTGATTCTTAGAAACACAGAAGAAATACCGGTCAATTAGAACTGGTTGTTTGACATAATGGCTAAAAAGAATTGCAATAGCAGTTATCAAAGTTGAAAACACATATAGTGGTGATATGAACTACGAAGAAATCAAGGGGTACTTTGGCCTGGAAAGGTTATGAAATACGACAAGTAGTCAACAATTCCTTATTTACCCTGGAACGGACCGATACACGGGACTGTGATTTATGCAGTTCTATGATTCTGCAGTTTGCAAGTTTTCTGGGTCCTGTCCTATCAAACATTATGTGGATTTGTTACGAGGGGAACCGATGACTTGTAATCTTGCAGACTCCTAGCACTATATTTATTGCAGACTCTAAAATCAGTTCATCTCAGAGTTCAGAAGGTATCGTACACCTCTTGTTGTTCCTTCATAACTCTTCTGAGTCAAATTTTCAGGTGATGAATCAGCAGCAAACACAAGTTCCAAGTATTAGTATTTTATATTACTACTCTTATTACATATGAAACTCTAGTCAATAGATAATCACAATCAATGTGAAATATATCATAGAGTAAGGGAAAGATTTGAACTTCAAAGTATGCAATTGATCATCTTTTGCTATGTATATGTTTATAGATCGCAAAACAAAAACATAGAAAAATATGATGGTTTTACAGGAAAGAATTCAAGGTGTACTTTGGTCTGGAAAGGTTATGAAATACAACAAGTAGTCAACAATTCCTTATTTACCCTGGAACGAACCGACACTTGGGACTGTGATTTATATAGTTCTATGATTCTGCAGTTTGCAAGTTTTCTGGGTCCTGTCCTATCAAACTTTAACGTGCATGCTTGTGGATTTGTTACGAGGGGAACCGATTACCTGTAATCCTGTGGACTCATAGCACTACATTTATTTCAGACTCTAAAATCAGTTCATCCCAGAGTTCAGAAGGTCTTGTGCACCGTGTGTTTGTGTCCTGTATTATTGTCCATATTTATTTATTGCATGTTATTGCCTGTTATTTTTTGCATGTATATATTGCCTGTTTTTTTTTTTGCATGTATATATTGCTTGCCGTATTTATAGCTTGCATTTATAGCCTTGTCTACCCTGGAACAGACCGATACACGGGACTGTTATTTATGCAGTTCTATGATTCTGCAGTTTGCAAGTTTTCTGGGTCCTGTCCTATCAAACTTTAACGTGCATGCTTGTGGATTTGTTACGAGGGGAACCGATGACCTGTAATCTTGTGGACTCGTAGCACTACATTTATTTCAGACTCTAAAGTCAGTTCATCCCAGAGTTCAGAAGGTCTTGAGCACCGTGTGTTTGTGTCCTGTATTATTGTCTGTATTTATTTATTGCATGTTATTGCCTATTTTTTTTTGCATGTACATATTGCTTGCCTGTAGCTTGCCGTATTTATAGCTTGCATTTATAGCCTTGTCTACCCTGGAACGGACCGACACACGGGACTGTTATTTATGCAGTTCTATGATTCTGCAGTTTGCAAGTTTTCTGGGTCCTGTCCTATCAAACTTTAACGTGCATGCTTGTGGATTTGTTACGAGGGGAACCGATGACCTGTAATCTTGCAGACTCCTAGCACTACATTTATTTCAGACTCTAAAATCAGTTCATCTCAGAGTTCAGAAGGTATCGTACACCTCTTGTTGTTCCTTCATAACTCTTCTCAGCCAAATTTTCAGGTGATGAATCTCTAGCAAACACAAGTTCCAAGTATTACCATTTTATATTACTACTCTATTACATATGGAAATAGTCTGGAAAAAATCACAAACAATGCGTGAAATCATAGTGAAAGAAAAATGTTGGAACTCATATCTTCTGAGCCAAATTTTTAGTAGAGAAATCTACAGCAAACACTAGTAGAGTAGAGACAAAAATGTATCCAACAAAACTAAGTACAGTATGAATAAAGGAACAAAATAATTACTCTTATAGGTTCTAGTGTAATTAATATAACTCTTGTCCTCTTCTAAATCTTGTCTTTTTAGACTTTGTTTTAGATTTTCAAATTGTATTGAGCGACTTATCTATCAATGGAAATTCGTATAGTTCTTTCTGATATCTTGGAACTTTCTACACGAAGATCACATAAGCTCCACCTCTTGCAATAAGTGCTAAGGTAATTTTGTTTGATTTTTTAAATAATTAAATAAAATATAATATCAATGTTTAGTTATGATGAACAAATAAGCAATATTATAGTAATTTTTAACAAAATTGTCTTCAATATTGCAAAAATGTTTTTATACTTTTTTTCAACAACAAGAGAAAGGACACTCTAGACTTGTTTGGTTTGATATCAAAGAATTTATTTATTTATTTATATGTACATACCAACGGCAGAGCCATTTGAATTAAAGTAATAGCATTAATAGTAGTATAATTATTTAATAGTAAGTATGTTGTACGTCTAACATTTTGACATTCCTTGTTGCAGTCATATCACTGAGGTGACAGTCAATCGTAGCAAAAGTTTATTGAGGGAAGTAACGCAACTGTAGCCTGCACTACGTCAACCTCCTCCAACACTTAAGTCGCAGGTGAATATCCTATGTTTGATAACCTAATAGAAACAAATTAATCAATGGTTGTTTCATAGACTGACACTGTAAAAGGTTTCTTGAGCTAAAACATGAGGAGTTTCCTTCTTTCTAAAACATAATACAGTATACTTTTTGTCATACTGTTGCAAAATCAGCAAATTATAGCTTATTGTTTCACTCCTGTTAATAGTTCAACATATCAACAGTATAATGTACAATAACATAATATAGGTCGGCCGCTTAGAAAACAACCTGCGCAAAATTTTTAGGTAACGGCGAGGGAGGGTATGTTTCCCCTCTCCGCCAATGTCCGTTTTCACACTGCACGACATGACACCGCGGTAGGACACCGACACGGTGCTGCCCCGGTGTTGTGGGAGTTGGAATCATTTGTTACCAAATGGGACTGTTTAGACAATGATATAATAACATTTCATGATGCTCAAATATTGATGCGATTTAGGCTATACAATATTTTTTGCAGGACCAATCTTTCTCAAGTTATAAAGAACGTAATTGTTTACATTTTGATCAGTTGGATAATTTAATAGCTGATAATATTTATAAAAGGTTGGGGGTGGAGCGGCAGCATATTGGGGGAAGGGCCATAGTCTGTCTCACTCCCATAGCTCGGTATCTCTCTTTCCCACCAATGCTATGAGGAGGACGCTTTCCAAGCGGCCAACCTATAGTAATACTGTAGACTGAATTATTGAACCACTTATTAAAAAAGCTGCTCATTTGCTTTAGAAAAATTGAAAACCTTTTTGAAGTTGTTTTGAAAATAAAGTTCATCACAATGGCAAAGTTGTCTTTTCAACCCCTGCTCATTTTCCAACCTCGGGCCATGCCTTTTCATATACTTAGCAGCAATGAATTTAACAATAGTTTTTTCAGTGAAACATACATACGTAATACCGGTAACTACTTTTGTAATCGAATGAAAACATTGGTTTAATTATTTGAAAGTAAATATTTAAATACTTTGTTGCAGATAGCTCACTGTTGTTACCTACCTTGACCTGGACGAGTTGTGAACCGTAAATAAAGATCAACTGTAACACTAAGAGGATTCAACAATCGATAGTGTGAAGGAAGCAGCAATCTGGATTCCCCTTTTTGCAGGTTTTTGGTTACTGTCGTACTAGTATTACATTTATTTATATTGGGTATGTCTTTGGCAATCACCCTTAAGATTGATTCTTAGAAACACAGAAGAAATACCGGTCAATTAGAACTGGTTGTTTGACATAATGGCTAAAAAGAATTGCAATAGCAGTTATCAAAGTTGAAAACACATATAGTGGTGATATGAACTACGAAGAAATCAAGGGGTACTTTGGCCTGGAAAGGTTATGAAATACGACAAGTAGTCAACAATTCCTTATTTACCCTGGAACGGACCGATACACGGGACTGTGATTTATGCAGTTCTATGATTCTGCAGTTTGCAAGTTTTCTGGGTCCTGTCCTATCAAACATTATGTGGATTTGTTACGAGGGGAACCGATGACTTGTAATCTTGCAGACTCCTAGCACTATATTTATTGCAGACTCTAAAATCAGTTCATCTCAGAGTTCAGAAGGTATCGTACACCTCTTGTTGTTCCTTCATAACTCTTCTGAGTCAAATTTTCAGGTGATGAATCAGCAGCAAACACAAGTTCCAAGTATTAGTATTTTATATTACTACTCTTATTACATATGAAACTCTAGTCAATAGATAATCACAATCAATGTGAAATATATCATAGAGTAAGGGAAAGATTTGAACTTCAAAGTATGCAATTGATCATCTTTTGCTATGTATATGTTTATAGATCGCAAAACAAAAACATAGAAAAATATGATGGTTTTACAGGAAAGAATTCAAGGTGTACTTTGGTCTGGAAAGGTTATGAAATACAACAAGTAGTCAACAATTCCTTATTTACCCTGGAACGAACCGACACTTGGGACTGTGATTTATATAGTTCTATGATTCTGCAGTTTGCAAGTTTTCTGGGTCCTGTCCTATCAAACTTTAACGTGCATGCTTGTGGATTTGTTACGAGGGGAACCGATTACCTGTAATCCTGTGGACTCATAGCACTACATTTATTTCAGACTCTAAAATCAGTTCATCCCAGAGTTCAGAAGGTCTTGTGCACCGTGTGTTTGTGTCCTGTATTATTGTCCATATTTATTTATTGCATGTTATTGCCTGTTATTTTTTGCATGTATATATTGCCTGTTTTTTTTTTTTGCATGTATATATTGCTTGCCGTATTTATAGCTTGCATTTATAGCCTTGTCTACCCTGGAACAGACCGATACACGGGACTGTTATTTATGCAGTTCTATGATTCTGCAGTTTGCAAGTTTTCTGGGTCCTGTCCTATCAAACTTTAACGTGCATGCTTGTGGATTTGTTACGAGGGGAACCGATGACCTGTAATCTTGTGGACTCGTAGCACTACATTTATTTCAGACTCTAAAGTCAGTTCATCCCAGAGTTCAGAAGGTCTTGAGCACCGTGTGTTTGTGTCCTGTATTATTGTCTGTATTTATTTATTGCATGTTATTGCCTATTTTTTTTTGCATGTACATATTGCTTGCCTGTAGCTTGCCGTATTTATAGCTTGCATTTATAGCCTTGTCTACCCTGGAACGGACCGACACACGGGACTGTTATTTATGCAGTTCTATGATTCTGCAGTTTGCAAGTTTTCTGGGTCCTGTCCTATCAAACTTTAACGTGCATGCTTGTGGATTTGTTACGAGGGGAACCGATGACCTGTAATCTTGTGGACTCGTAGCACTACATTTATTTCAGACTCTAAAGTCAGTTCATCTCAGAGTTCAGAAGGTCTTGAGCACCGTGTGTTTGTGTCCATTTATAGCATGTATATATTGCTTGTTATTTTTTGCATGTATATATTGCCTGTTTTTTTTTGCATGTATATATTGCTTGCCTGTAGCTTGCCGTATTTATAGCTTGCATTTATAGCCTTGTCTACCCTGGAACGGACCGATACACGGGACTGTTATTTATGCAGTTCTATGATTCTGCAGTTTGCAAGTTTTCTGGGTCCTGTCCTATCAAACTTTAACGTGCATGCTTGTGGATTTGTTACGAGGGGAACCGATGACCTGTAATCTTGCAGACTCCTAGCACTACATTTATTTCAGACTCTAAAATCAGTTCATCTCAGAGTTCAGAAGGTATCGTACACCTCTTGTTGTTCCTTCATAACTCTTCTCAGCCAAATTTTCAGGTGATGAATCTCTAGCAAACACAAGTTCCAAGTATTACCATTTTATATTACTACTCTATTACATATGGAAATAGTCTGGAAAAAATCACAAACAATGCGTGAAATCATAGTGAAAGAAAAATGTTGGAACTCATATCTTCTGAGCCAAATTTTTAGTAGAGAAATCTACAGCAAACACTAGTAGAGTAGAGACAAAAATGTATCCAACAAAACTAAGTACAGTATGAATAAAGGAACAAAATAATTACTCTTATAGGTTCTAGTGTAATTAATATAACTCTTGTCCTCTTCTAAATCTTGTCTTTTTAGACTTTGTTTTAGATTTTCAAATTGTATTGAGCGACTTATCTATCAATGGAAATTCGTATAGTTCTTTCTGATATCTTGGAACTTTCTACACGAAGATCACATAAGCTCCACCTCTTGCAATAAGTGCTAAGGTAATTTTGTTTGATTTTTTAAATAATTAAATAAAATATAATATCAATGTTTAGTTATGATGAACAAATAAGCAATATTATAGTAATTTTTAACAAAATTGTCTTCAATATTGCAAAAATGTTTTTATACTTTTTTTCAACAACAAGAGAAAGGACACTCTAGACTTGTTTGGTTTGATATCAAAGAATTTATTTATTTATTTATATGTACATACCAACGGCAGAGCCATTTGAATTAAAGTAATAGCATTAATAGTAGTATAATTATTTAATAGTAAGTATGTTGTACGTCTAACATTTTGACATTCCTTGTTGCAGTCATATCACTGAGGTGACAGTCAATCGTAGCAAAAGTTTATTGAGGGAAGTAACGCAACTGTAGCCTGCACTACGTCAACCTCCTCCAACACTTAAGTCGCAGGTGAATATCCTATGTTTGATAACCTAATAGAAACAAATTAATCAATGGTTGTTTCATAGACTGACACTGTAAAAGGTTTCTTGAGCTAAAACATGAGGAGTTTCCTTCTTTCTAAAACATAATACAGTATACTTTTTGTCATACTGTTGCAAAATCAGCAAATTATAGCTTATTGTTTCACTCCTGTTAATAGTTCAACATATCAACAGTATAATGTACAATAACATAATATAGGTCGGCCGCTTAGAAAACAACCTGCGCAAAATTTTTAGGTAACGGCGAGGGAGGGTATGTTTCCCCTCTCCGCCAATGTCCGTTTTCACACTGCACGACATGACACCGCGGTAGGACACCGACACGGTGCTGCCCCGGTGTTGTGGGAGTTGGAATCATTTGTTACCAAATGGGACTGTTTAGACAATGATATAATAACATTTCATGATGCTCAAATATTGATGCGATTTAGGCTATACAATATTTTTTGCAGGACCAATCTTTCTCAAGTTATAAAGAACGTAATTGTTTACATTTTGATCAGTTGGATAATTTAATAGCTGATAATATTTATAAAAGGTTGGGGGTGGAGCGGCAGCATATTGGGGGAAGGGCCATAGTCTGTCTCACTCCCATAGCTCGGTATCTCTCTTTCCCACCAATGCTATGAGGAGGACGCTTTCCAAGCGGCCAACCTATAGTAATACTGTAGACTGAATTATTGAACCACTTATTAAAAAAGCTGCTCATTTGCTTTAGAAAAATTGAAAACCTTTTTGAAGTTGTTTTGAAAATAAAGTTCATCACAATGGCAAAGTTGTCTTTTCAACCCCTGCTCATTTTCCAACCTCGGGCCATGCCTTTTCATATACTTAGCAGCAATGAATTTAACAATAGTTTTTTCAGTGAAACATACATACGTAATACCGGTAACTACTTTTGTAATCGAATGAAAACATTGGTTTAATTATTTGAAAGTAAATATTTAAATACTTTGTTGCAGATAGCTCACTGTTGTTACCTACCTTGACCTGGACGAGTTGTGAACCGTAAATAAAGATCAACTGTAACACTAAGAGGATTCAACAATCGATAGTGTGAAGGAAGCAGCAATCTGGATTCCCCTTTTTGCAGGTTTTTGGTTACTGTCGTACTAGTATTACATTTATTTATATTGGGTATGTCTTTGGCAATCACCCTTAAGATTGATTCTTAGAAACACAGAAGAAATACCGGTCAATTAGAACTGGTTGTTTGACATAATGGCTAAAAAGAATTGCAATAGCAGTTATCAAAGTTGAAAACACATATAGTGGTGATATGAACTACGAAGAAATCAAGGGGTACTTTGGCCTGGAAAGGTTATGAAATACGACAAGTAGTCAACAATTCCTTATTTACCCTGGAACGGACCGATACACGGGACTGTGATTTATGCAGTTCTATGATTCTGCAGTTTGCAAGTTTTCTGGGTCCTGTCCTATCAAACATTATGTGGATTTGTTACGAGGGGAACCGATGACTTGTAATCTTGCAGACTCCTAGCACTATATTTATTGCAGACTCTAAAATCAGTTCATCTCAGAGTTCAGAAGGTATCGTACACCTCTTGTTGTTCCTTCATAACTCTTCTGAGTCAAATTTTCAGGTGATGAATCAGCAGCAAACACAAGTTCCAAGTATTAGTATTTTATATTACTACTCTTATTACATATGAAACTCTAGTCAATAGATAATCACAATCAATGTGAAATATATCATAGAGTAAGGGAAAGATTTGAACTTCAAAGTATGCAATTGATCATCTTTTGCTATGTATATGTTTATAGATCGCAAAACAAAAACATAGAAAAATATGATGGTTTTACAGGAAAGAATTCAAGGTGTACTTTGGTCTGGAAAGGTTATGAAATACAACAAGTAGTCATCAATTCCTTATTTACCCTGGAACGAACCGACACTTGGGACTGTGATTTATATAGTTCTATGATTCTGCAGTTCCAAGTGTTTACCATGATATATTATTACTCAATTACATATGAAAGAAACTATTGAAGAAAATATTACATATAAAGTTAAAACATTAAGGAACAGAATGGAAATTCATAGTATGCAACTGATCATATTTTACTACGGTACTTGTGTTTATACAAACACAGTGCCTCTCGTTGTTCCTCCATGACTCTTCTGAGCCAAATCTTTCAGGAGAGTAGCTTGCAGCAAACACTAGTTAAGTGTTAGACCAAATATTTATCAACAAAACTAGGCATGAATACAAAGTACAAAACATACATAGTACCGGTACAGGAACAAAAACAATTACTTGTAGGTTCTTTTTCAGTTGATATACCGGTACCTTGCCCTCTACTAAAAACTGTCTTTTTAGACTCTGTTTTAGATTTCACAATTGTAGTGAGCGACTAGTCTGACCAGGGGAATTTGTTGAATCTGCTTCCTGACATCTTAGAACTTACTATTCAAAGGCGATGTGAGCTCTGCCTCTTCTTATATATGCTAAGGTAATTTTGTCTGATTTCGGGGAATTTTCCATTATAGAAAATGAGCTATAACCTTACCCTAGGTGTCATGGTAAGACCATTACCCAGGACTGATTTAATTTTTTGGTTTGAGGTCCTCAGAGGCCAAAAACACCATTTGTTCAAATTTATCTATTTATATGTTCATTAGTGGGATAACTTAACCAAAAATGATAGGATACTTCTATAATTAGGTACAAAGAATTAAACATACCATTTAAACATGTTTATTCAAACAAGGTTGCAAACCAGTATGATCTGACTATGGGAACAGGAATTTATGGGCCGTTTTATGGGATTAAGATAGGTTATTCCCATTTTTACCCTAAAAATGAACAATTCAGCAATTTATTTCTAAATCATTTTATAGAGTTTAAAAAAAGTGCATTAAGCATTGTTTTACTCCTTACCCTTATGGAGAAAGTAAAAAAGTGTAAATTCAACATTTCCATGCTCATTGTTATGGAGAATAAAGTAAACTGCTGTAGTTTGCATGTTTATGGATATATTTTAATATAATTTGATTTGGCAAATTTTTGTATTTCATACTAAACTATCCACGATTCAATTAAAAACACACCTTCCCTGTAGCAGCAAAGCTAAGTGCTCATTAATAATAAGGTTATTTGAAAGGTCCGAATTTTTGAAATCTGGTAATTTTTAGTTAATATTTTAGTGGACATCTAGCTAGGTAAATGGAAATTGGCTTAGTCTACAGGTTTGCTGTGGTAGAGGTACTGTACTTTATTAATGATATTTAAAATTATTTGTATATTACAAATCAGTTATAAAGATAAACTAATAATCAACATTGTAGTATAAAAGTAAGTTTGGTGTTTGTCTAACCTCTTGAAGTGCATTTGTTGCAGGCATATCACTGTGGTGTCTGTCAATCAACGCAACTGTAGCCTTCACTACGTCCATCTCCTTCAGCACTTTGGTGCCAGGTGAGTAGCAAACGTTTGATACAGTATCCTAATAGAAACAAACAAATCAACAGCTGTTAGGTACATTGACACTGTAAAAGGTTTCTTAAGCTACATAATTAATAAGTCATCAGCTTATTTGGTAGATAGGTTCTTGCCCACTTGCCCCATTGAGCTGATCTGTTTCTCAAACAAGGTTCAAAGACACCCTTGATTTAACCAACTTTACTTAAATAAAAATGTCTTTCTTTTCCGTTCAAAGCAAAGCTTTAAGTTTCCATAGTATTCAAAATGTTGTGAAAGAAGATTTACCACCATGGATGTCAATGAAAAAGGTTTTAGGTGAAAAACAAATTCCCCATTCTTAGTCACTATTCACTAAAACGCTCTCCACATTTAACTGCCTACAACATAAAACAGATTGCATCGTTCCACACAGGCGATTGAAAGCAAGTGCCTGTCAATTTGAGATAGGTATCTTTTACTAATTATTTGATACTATGTTTTAGTCTATAGTTTTGGAAAATTGTCTTTAGTATATAAACAATAAATCAACACATTATTTGGTATTGAAAACTAACAATTAAAATGGATATCATGACAAATTAAAATTTCCTGTCTATTCACTGGTGTTGGCCCAGAAAAATCGGAAGAATCAATATATAGTGATGAATATATCGAAAATAAAATTCTAAACTATAAGTTGATTTTACAAGAAATGTATTTATTAGTAAGTGGGGTAATCGTTTAACACGTTTGCTACTGAGCGTCGCACATATGCGACGCCGCGGTCATTGCCACAGACCGAGGTATACATTTGAATCTTACACATAGACCGGCTGTCACTTGGATAACAGTACACACAGACCACGGGCGAAAACCTGTAAAACAGTGGTCATTTACATTGTAATACGCTACAATCGTGTTTGTAAATAAATCATTCTTGTTTTTTTGTATGTTTTTATAACCTTTTGTAATGTCGCATATTTGCGACGCCCGGTCTACAGCGAAGACAATAGTGAAAATTATCATAGTTTTATTGAAATAGACTAAACGTCGCATAGATGCGACAGTTCATTTTTTGTGTTTTAAAGTGAAAGTAAGTAAAAAATTAAACAGATTATTCAAGAACAGTTTATAACTGAACGAATATAAAAGCTACATAGGATAATGCAGCATACATACTGCATTCATACATACAGTGATGCAGAGAAGTAAAGACCAGTTTTTCCAACTATTATATGACGTCACCAATCATCATATCCACAGACCAAGCGACGCAGTTGTGCGTCAGACATCTCTGTAGACCACTGCTGGGAATTCAGTGCCTTCAAATAGACCACTACAAAGATATAAGCATTTTAATAACATTAGAACCCCGACGCAAATATGCGTCGGCAGTCCGTTTAAATGTGACTAGCCGTCGCATATATGCGACGGCAGTCTATGGGTGGAATCCGGCCGTCGCATATGTGCGTCGCTGGTCCATGTGAATGGAAAATTTCGTACTATTGCAGTAGCGAACGTGTTAACTTCTTGATGTACTTTGTTGTAGGCATATCACGGTGGCGTCTGCTAACGTAGCTGTATCCTACCCCAAGTCTGGCTCCTTGATCTCAAAGGTGAATATCCTAATTGAAACAAAGAAATCAATTGTTACATACATGGACACTGTAAAAGGTCTCTTAAGCATTTTTAACATTTTTTCCATATTGAGCTGATCTGTTTCCCACATGAAATTCAAGGAAACTCTTTCAGTGGTGGAGTGAAATTCCAAACTACATAAAGACTATAACCTGTTAGACGATATGGATAGAACATTTAGTTTAAAACAGGTAAGAGTGTCGTGCCCTCCTCTATGGATCAGTGACTGATATCAATAGCTGTTGACCACTGAGACCAAACAAACCTAATCACAGAACATTTTGAAATTGTCAATTTTTGAAGCTATGTTTTTGAATACCAAACAAATACAGGATAAACATGACTAATAATCTTATAACAGTGGGTCCACCAAAAATAGTAGAATCATTTAACACTAGTAATTAGATGTGAAGATGTGTGTGCCGGTCAAGTTAGGATACATGTTAATAATTCTTTGATTCTGTTTTAGATCTTTCCGACTTTGCGTGCGCGTTAAATTTTTCAAGAGGATCACACATGAACTTCCTTTACGTAGATGTTGACATCAGGTGTCTTCTGTAAGAATTAGAGGTATTTTTTTATATTTCTTGTAACTAAATATGTAAAATGGTTTGATAAAAATCACTTGGATGAAAGATATTTTAAAAAACTCAAGTAATACGAATTCAGGTGTCTTATTGAATTAGCCTGCTTTACTGGGACGTCAGTTCGATGGAGACTTTATCTACGAACAAAGTCATAATCTTTCATTACATTTAAACCAACCTTTTGGTTTCATGGGATCTTTTTTCATGCATTTTGCATTAAAGTGTAAATACATGTTATTTGTAATAATTACAATGTACTTCAATATATTACAATATACAACATTTCAGTTTAGTATATAAATAGATACTAAACAGATATAATTTAAAAGGCAATATTGGAATATCTTTGTAATTATAAACTCACAAAATTTAATTTTTAGATGATTTTTGCTCACTTGGACTTTGCTATTACAGGGTGTGAGTTGCTGTCGTACCAAAGGTAGGAACTTTCCTTTTGTGTGCATTATATGTTTTGCCATCATTCATCAGATTGAGTCTTCGCTTCACTGAAGAAATCCCCGTCGTTTAGTTTCAGGTTATTACAAAGAGGTTAGGGATGGTTAGAGTTATCACAGATAACTAAATTTTTATTTATGATTTTTATTAGATCAGGGATTTTCAGGTTTTTTTTAACTAGATAGTGTTAGGTGAAATTTTACTATTTTTTAAATAGGTTAGCCATAAGCTTTTAGAACAGATTAGGGATTTTCAGGTTCTTTTTATTAGATAGTGTTAGGTGAAATTTTACTATTTTTTTAAATAGGTTAGCCACAAGCTTTTAGAACAGATTAGGGATTTTCAGGTTCTTTTTATTAGATAGTGTTAGGTGATATTTTACTATATTTTTTCATGAATAGGTTAGCCATAGGCTTTAGTACAGATTGAAAATGCTTAGGTTTTTTTTACCATACAGTGTTAGGTAAAGTTTTGTATATCTTTCCATGAACAGATTAGCCATAGGCTTTACAACAGATTAGGGATTTTCAGGTTCTTTTTATCAGGTATAGAGTTAGAAAGATAATTAAGATATTATTACAGTAGCTCAAAAACACTTCATAGCTATGATAGGTTAGTGCCAGGCCATCCTCTACGAGACATCTTCGAGAGCAGATCTTCAAATTCAAGACGCTTAATTGTTTGTTTGTTTTGTGTGTGTGTGTGTACTTATATTAGTTTCCATGTCCAGTTTCAAATCATCTGATATTGTTGCACGAACATAGTGATGAAAGTTGATTTGACGCGATTTCAGATATGAGTCATTAAGTTGGATAGTTTGAGTTGTTGTTAATATTAGTTAAATGAACCAGAAAAAGAAGAAGAAGATTAAGGAAATCACAAATAAAAAAATAGTGGTAAGTTGTGTAGTTTTTCGTAAAATCCAATTTTATTGATTCCTCAAATGTTGCATACTGTACATATATTTTTATTATTAGATATTGTTTTCCTTTAACTAGGTGTTATTAATACGCCTTCTTTAAGTTAAGGAATAATTGTAGGATATACATATATTTTGTATTAAGTTATTTATTAAGTCATTTTTCAGTAGCCTGGTAAAAGTTTAAGAAGTTTAACCATGAAAAGCCATTATATAACTCTTATCTACTTAGGCAAAGCCAGTAAATAGGGAATTATTTATGCCTTCAGCAGATGGGGACATCAATTGACCAAAAAATAGATATAAAATAGATTCCTATGTAAGGTTTTGCATGATTAAACTTCTAAGATTCTTACCAGGGGTGGCAAGGAGGGATAAATGGGCTTCGGCCCTAAATTATTTCAAAACTCATATCGTAAGATATATTTGATAAAATTCAAATTTTTTTGGAGTTTTGAAAACAGTTTTTGATTAGTAATTCACACCTTAAGCTTGTGTTATGGCCCTACCACAGTACGGTAATATTATGTGGTAGAAACAGGAGGCCCTCCCCCTGAACATGGCCGAGGGAGCGCTTGTGGGTAGAGAGAAGAGGTAGATGAAAATAATTGTGTCTGGACCTCCTCTCCCTACCACGGGTGTCCTTTTTCCAAAGTATCCCTTAAACCTTATTCCAACCCACTGACATGATTTTCTTACTTTTCTTCTCTTCATCCTGCTAGCTTCCATAAAGGCATCGCCAGAGCTGTATTCGACTACCTAAGTAAGTATCTTATCTACTCTACCAAATAGAAACAATAATGATACAACCTTAGTATAAGTAGATGGCAGAGATCTCAACTCATAGAATATTTCAAGTATCCAAGCGAGTTTACTACAGGTTTAATGGAAAAAAATGGATGTCAGCAAATAAGATTTTAGGTCAAGCTATTCCATATTTAAAATTAAGAAAAAGAACTGCCAACTATTAAACTGTCCCTTTAGGATTAGGAATTTTTCCCTCAAGAGATTGGAATTTTTGAAGTGACAAATGTTGATTTTAACCAATTCCACTAAAGCTGCATCACACAACACAGGTAAATAGAAGTAAGTTTTGGTCCAGATAGGATTACTTTTAATAGTTTGTTGATCCTGTTTCAGATCTCTCCGATTGTAGCGGGTGAACTTTCCTGAGAAAATCTCACAGCAAGTAATTCAACTACTTCCAAGTATGAACTTCCCGCTTCAAGAAGATGTTAACATCAGCTGTCTTTTTTATCATTTGCAGGTAATTTTTTACATATCTTATAACTAAATGTTTAAATTGATAAGAATACGATACTCAATGGATTTACGTTACGACGTTAATGCTACGTAACTACACAGCGCTCCCAGTGGCGTGTGCCATAACCTGCTGACAGTTTATATTTAATTATTTTAGTCTATGAAGATACACAATGGATTTACAGATCAGCGTTACTAAACAGTAAACATGCAATAGTATGTTAATAAACCGATGTATAATTTGGAAAAATAAACTAACAAATAAAATAGATCTCATGATAGATTTATATTACCTAACTGAGTACTGGCGTTTGTCCAGAATAATCAGTAAATTCTATATATATCGAAGATATGATAAATTAAATTCTAGACTTTGTTGATTTTACAAGAAACGTATATATTTAATCATAATTGTGTTAATCCTTTAATCCTTTTAACCCCTTGATGTGCCTTGTTGCAGGAATATCACCGTGGTGTGCTGCTGTCTGCCAATCGTACCAAAAGCGTAGCATGGAATTTAACTCAGCTGTAAATTCTGCCCCACGTCGGCCACGTCAGGCTCCTTGAACAGTTTCGTCCCTTAAGGTAATTATCTTACAAATGATTTACTATTTAAAACAAAGAAATTAATAGTTGTTAAATACATAGACACTTTAAAAGGTCTCTTAATTTGTTTAAGGTTCATGCTATATTGAGCTGATCTGTTTCCCAAATGAGGTTCAAGAAGAATATCTTGTCAGTGGTAAAGCAAAATTCCAAACTACATAAATACTCAGGGCTGTATTTCCCTAACAGCGGAAACAGCAGTTGCGGGGGCCTAGGCCTAGGAGGGGGCCCATCTATTTTTTTTTTTATAAATTAATTTCACTGATTTAATCTGTTTTGCCGCGATTGAGAGAGACGTTGATAATCGGATAATGGAAGACAATAATAATGTCTACATAGCCAAGGAAAATAGTCAGAATTCACTACAATCACTATTTTTTTCATTTAAAATTTTATGTCGCCCCCCAAAAAAGCGAATTGTCTTGCTCCTAATATCGGTCCTGCACATTCCGGTTAGTAAACCAATCCTATCCTATCTAACAACCACATCATTCTTTTGTGGTGCATTTGTCCACTGAAACTATGATCCGCGACTCTCACCCGACTGTCGTGCTTGCAAGGGCGTACATGATTAAATGGGTGCTCACCCACACCACAATTTTTTTGTCAGATGTCGTGCGTTCTCCCCATTAGTCCTAGTTCTCGTTGCACCTTCTCTCTGTGCACTTTGCATACTGCGTTTGTTTTTTGAAGTGAATAGTGACAGTTGTGAGTGACAATGGCATCAAATATTAATCATCGTGTAGATCAAAAATAGCAACTGAAGAAATAATTGACAATGATGTTTTGATTGAATTAGTGGAAGCAAACCCAGTACTGTGGGATACAACTTTAAACTATTATAAGGACAGAAATTAAATGAAAGAAGTGTGGAAACTAGTTAGCTCTGCTCTGAGAGAGGTTTTTGAACAATTGGAGGGTAAAGAAAAAAACATTTATTAGTTATTATTTATTATTATTAGGGTTTTTAATCAATTAATAACTTGATTAATTGGGTTGAATCCAGTACTTCCTCTCAATCCTACGCTGCCTAATTCTGCACCACATTGCAACCACAGGTAACAGATTCATTGTTTTACTATTTTTGATACAGGACCACTCTTAATATATTTCACAACACACACTCACTCGTCCACAGCTACCGAGCAACTGGTCATTGACCCGATAAAAATACAGTAAAAAACAGTAAACATGCAATTGTACGTAAATAACCGATGTATAAATTGGAAAAATAAACTAACAATTAAATAAGATCAAATTATAGATTTTCTAGACTTGGTTGATTTCACAAGAAACGTATATGAGTGAAAATTTAAAAACGTACGTTTTCAGGAAAAGCACTTTGCAAATTTTTTTCTCCTTTTTTCAAAACTTTTATTATTTTTTTTATTTCATTAACATTGTAAGTTTTATAAAATGTCCATGGTAACGCAATATCTTTGGTAGTTTCTTTTTAAAAGAGCATCTTTAGTGGAAAAACACAAAATCCTGTCACGACCATAACGGACGTTTAAATGAATATTAAAAATAGTTAGTATTATTTTTATAGATATGTTTTGCTATAAACTAATTTACTTTTATGACCACTATACAATAAAAAGGTCACTGAGCTTTTGGTATATTTAGTCTTTCTAGAAAAAAATAAAAAAACTCAAAAAATTGAAAAAAAGCCAATAAAATCTTTTTAAGTTTGTATAACTCCGAAAAAACTTACCTGAGACCCGAAAAATCGTTATGTTTGTATAGAGGTGTTATTCTTTTGTGTATAAAACATTGAAATATGACGATATTTTAATTTTTGAAATTTGTATTATAGAAATCATAAACGTGATGGTCAGGGACAAGCGGTACGGTCGTGAATTGTCTGGAATAATCTAAATCTTTCTAAACAATCCTTCAATTATCCTGTTAGTTATAATAAAAATATGTGTTTCAATTGCACTAAACTGTTCAATTTACAATTATATTAAAGTTCTTGTCACGACCAAACACACTATAATCCATAAGGCTGGATTGGTCGTGAAAAAACCCGCGATGGTCGTGAAACTTTGGTCGTGAAATTACGTGTTATTTGGCTCTGTTCTGGTGGTAGCCCTGCACCTCATGTTCGAGGATACAAAGTGGACTTCTAGGTTAATCTAGCAATTGAAATAACTTATAAACAAAAATTAACACCATGTCTACTTCATCGAATGACTACGTACGGTCATGGACACACCAAAATTACAAAAAACACAATCTTTCCTTTATTAATCTTGTAATTCCTCCTTTCAACTCGAAACGACCGGCACTACAATCCTGACGTACACCCCGAACTAGTCTCTAAAACCAACTGACTCCATCGACGCCAGGCTTGCCACTGTCGTGCTCCAAAGTTGAAAATTTTTCCCAAATGGTCGTGACGCCAAATCGAGGGACAGACTTATTTTGTCATGGTAGTCAGTTTGTGATGACAATAAAATTATAATATGCTCCTTTTTTGTAAGTTTAATAACCATTGATGACATAAAAATATGGCTTTATATATTTCGGCATGAATAATTAGTCTAAAAACAGCGTGAAAGTTGGAAAATGTACCCTAGGGACACGTCATGGTCGTGAATTTCGAGACTTTAAAAATACGAAAAAAATACCTAGAACCTATTTAAAACCAAATAAATGTGTGTAACATGTTGCCCCCGTCCCAAAAAATATTAAAACACATAATAATAAACTACAAATCTAGTATCTACGAAGTAAAAGGCCAGGGACATGAAAACGTACGTTTTTAAATTTTCACTCATATAATTAATTGTAATTGTGTTAATCCTTTTAAACCTTTAAACCCCTTGATGTTCCTTGCTGCAGGTATATCACCATGGTGTGCTGGTGTCTGCCAATCGTACCAAAAGCGTAGCATGGGATTTAACGCAGCTGTACCCTGCCCCACGTCAGGCTCCTTGAACACTTTTGTCCCTTGAGGTAACTATATCATACACTTATTTACTATCTGAAACAAAGAAATAAATAGTTGATAAATACACTTTAAAAGGTGTCTTAAGCTTTTTTTAGTTCTTACCATATTGAGCTGATCTCTTTCCAGTATGAGGTTCAAGAACAATCTTCTTGTTACAAGTAGAATTGAAAATATATTTCTAACAGTGCATTTAGAGTGGAGTCAATATTTTAGTGGCCCCAGTTACCAAGCTTTTGTGTTTTTAAAAAATACACAAATACCAGCTGCTTTAAAACAAAACAGCTGTTAGATTAGAACCCTATTTGCGGTGCCACTTCAAGGCTGTGGCCTGAAGTTTAATGAATGTAAAAAAATATTACAATAAAAGGTTTAAATTACCTGTATCCGTCACGTTTGTAGTTAATTGACTACAGCCGTTTCGTGTTGTAAAAACCTATCTTCAGTTCAAACGTACATTGATTTATTCCATGGTCGTCATAAGGTTTAAAGTTCACAGAAATAACACATACACGTACACAAAACATTAAACATAAATTGGCCAATACAAAAAGTACGAAAACGCCTATGACCTACCTACCTTCTACCGGCACCGAACGTGTCCGATGTCTATTACACGTTTTTCGTATTTTTTTTGTTTTGGCCAATTTATGTTTAATGTTTTGTGTATGTGTATGTGTTATTTTTGTGAACTTTAAACCTTACGACGACCATTCCATGGAATAAATCAATGTACATTTGACCTGAAGATGTGTTTTTACAACACGAAACGGCTGTAGTCAATTAACTACAAACCAGGACCACTTGACGGACACAGGTAATTTAAACCTTTTATTGTAATATTCTTTTATACAGAGGCTATAGGCTACCATAAAAATGAAAAGAATATTCATTGAAAGAGACTATATACAATTAATTAGGTCCCAGGTCCTAATATCAGAGTAGTATGTATTATATAGTATGTATTATGAGCGACTTATCAGTATTCAAAGTATCCAAAGTATCAGGTAGTATGTCCCTGATACTAGTGATGATGTTGTCTTTCTTCTGATAAGATGGAGGGAGAGTACTAGTTGCCGACATGGACCTGCTCTGTGTCGCCGTCCCAGGAACAGTACAAGCTGTGCAGACCGACTCGCCACTCTGAACGACTTTGGAAAGCGAAGAATTGGCACATGCTCTGTATATTTCTAATCTTTTTTTGTATTAAACTCCGTTTACAAAATTTTGGTGGTTATAGGGGTTCTTTAAATTTAATTACCTATTAAAAATTCATTAGACTTGACTTGATGAAAAAGTATATTTTTAACTGAGATAAAATTACAATGAATGAACATTAAAAGTATAAAAGTGTATTTATTATTTATTTATTTATTCATGCAACAAAAGATTATAAACAAAATACATTTCATAGAAAGCTTCAAACGCCTCAGTAGGCTTGTTTGCAGCTATAGATAGAGTCCAGTTCAAAGTCCATTCATAAAATGCCAGTCAGTTTCATATCTTGTATACAAGCCATTCTTCCAATCTGTTAAATACATTGAAAAGTACATAGAAAAGTAAACAAGCAAACAGATTGTAATTCTAACATCTGCTTATTATTACAACATCTCTCCCTTTCAGTTTCACTCATATCTTTTTATAGGTTTCACTAGTCTTTCAAACTTTGTTCCAATTTCTTCATTAGGATGACTAGATCGTGAAGAAGGATGATTATTGTTATTATTATTACAACAGAAACAAATAGCAGGACAGATGTCAATAAGCTCAACCGCTTAATCAGCTGTAACATACATTAAGAGAAAAGTGGTGGGGAAGCCCAGAAAAACTTCCCCTTAAACCGCCTGCATTTTGTAAACGGACTATTCTGATGTGATTATTGTTTTTATTGAATTATTGTTTGGTACTGTGTTGTCAATTTATGTAAGGGTATAACAAATATGCTATACTCTAACATCGTTTGCACAGCTAAAGTGTTCCGTTTTTTTGTTTGTAACAATATTTTGGTGCTAGACTTAGTTAAATAGAATCGGAAAAATTCCCAGATATAGGGCTGGAATGGAGGAGCTACGAAAAGGTTAATACAGCGCTGTGCCTCACTAACTCCCAATACCCTTTCCTAACCCACCCAATATAACAAGACTGGATCGTAGTCTCCTCTATTCCCAGTTAGAGCTCTGAGAGGTAAAGTATAAACAATAAGTAAAATGTTTAGGGAAATAACTGGCGTAAGCATAGATTGGCCTTGTTTAGAGAATAGCCGGCTCTCTAACCCTGGCTACTGAACCGGAGCACTCCATTATGTTTGTTTTATTATTTTTATTTTGTGTAAGTTGTTACACGAGTAGTTTTGGGTTACCCATGTCTTTTTATGTAAAATAATCATTTTTACGGTCTCATGTAGCACATATACTTACAATGTATAATACAGTACTTTAGTTTTTTGTGTTATAGTGTATTTATGTATGACTGTTTTTAAAACAATCAAGTTTTTAATCAAGTTGATACAAAAGGGACTTAGTAGACTAGCCATGCACAGGAGTCCGGTGAAAGCTCCTGCGGTGTGTGTGTTCTTCACAGAGGGAACAGATAGCTTTCAAAATATAAACTGATGCGCTCAAACTCACCCATTAAGTATATCTTTTCCGACTGTTGCCAAATTTCCGTTTTCCAATATAGGGGATAAGCTATTACCGTAATATCCGGACCTGGGACAGGTTGACTTATCCGTTTTGATGTTCCCAGAGAACAAAAACACCATCCGTTGAAATGCATTCATTCCATTAGGATGATAACCGATAACTTGAGTAACTGTAACCCGATTTTGATCATATTTGATGTAAACATTTAGTAAACCTTACGTTTATTCAAATGAGTTTGCCAATCAGCATGCTTAGGCTATGAGGACGGAGTTCTAGGGAGCCGCGGTAAAAATTGGTTTTTCTTTTTCATTCCTAGAACATAAAATGTTTGAATTGTTTTTCAAACATTTTTGTAAAGCTTAGAAACTCAAATGATGATTTAGTAGATTAAACTGTACTTTATATGGTTCCAGAGAAAAACGGTAAATCTGAAATGTCCAAGTTATTTTAAAAATAATAAATAATCTTAAGTAATTTTCTTTTATGGCAAATTGATTTATTTCGTACTCAACTTTTAGTGTTTCACTAAAAACACACTTTACTGTCCTGTAGCAGCAAACCTAAGCACTCACTAAACTTAAGGTTTGAAATAGGAAATACATTTTACAAGGTAAATGATATATTTTAAATATCTTTTGCCATCCCAGATTCAAGAACTTAAATTATACGTACCTATTAGATTTACCTTTGTTGTAGTTGCCCGAGTTCTTCTAGGTAAGAGAGTTTTATCACCCCATGAATTTCTCCACCTTGTGTTTTATCTTCAGGTGTCTTCTTGAATTCATCTTCTTATTACTACACTAACACTAATTTATATTTATAATAATATTTACACACATGGTCACTAGTATTGCGGTTGGGTCAATCGGACAGCGACGATGTAGACTTGGCGGAATCATCGCGGATGGTCTTTCTTCCTCAGTTTCATTTCTAGACTTAGGGATGTCGGCATTTGGGCCGATCGACGGTTGAGGTTAATTTGACTCTCCTGGTTTATGGTCGGTGATTTGATCTCTGTTGTTGCTGATGGTTTGGTGCTATGTTTCCAGTTTTGTTTGTTTCAATGTCGCTGTCGTATATTAATTTGAAAATTGTAGGACTGGTGTAGTCTTCTTTTTTGTTTAGGAGGGTGTTCGATCCATTTATATTTTGTAGCTTTCTTGTACTTTTGCTATGGGATTTTGAGTCGGTTTTGTTCTGAATTGTGAGGGAGTCGGGAATCATAGAGTTGTTATGATGACTTGTGTCATGCTCTTTAAATCGTTGATAAACTGTTCTGTTTGTGTAACCTATGGTATTGGTTGTTAGATGGTGGTTATAGGAAATATTTTTGTGACTCTCCCATCTTTAATTAGCCTGTCTTTTATATAAGGAATTTTGTAATTTGGAATGAGGTTGGTTTTTACTTTATAGGTAGGTGTGTGTCCAACTTTTTGGAATTTTTAGGTTGATTTGTCTATATAGTTGGTGGATACGTACGTATATTTTGGTTGGGTCATGTACGTCTGGTTGTTTCCTTTTTCATTTAGCTGGTTATCATGTCAAACCTCGAATGGTCTAATGCTGACAATCCCAGTCTAAGAATTGAAACGGAGGAAGAAAGACCTACTGCCATGACTACGCCACTTATTCATCGATGTGTTGTCCGATCGACCCCTACCGCTATTATACTAGTGACCGTTTATGTATCAATATTTTTGTAAATTTAGACAATAGGTTAGTAATAAGGAGATAAATTCAAGAAGACGCCGCACAAGGTGGAGAAATCCATAGGGCGACACAAACATCTTACCTGCAAGAGGTCAGGCAACAATAACAAAGGTAAATGGGACAATTTTTTGTCAAACACCAATCAGGCAAATAAAAATGTTCCTAGTCTGCAGGTTTGCTGCGGCGGGAGATATTTATTCCTCACAATTTCTTAGCGATTTACTGGTAAGTCTACTGGTCCTTGTGGAGTGTAATTCAATTCCTATCTAGATTTGGGGTATATATACGTTTTTCTGTTTTTGTTAACTGTTTTTCTGTTCTGTGTACTGTAGTTATTTTTGTTATTCGTTCACAATATTTAGGCGGTTTTTGGGGAAGAATCCCCTCTACTTGATCCTTACCTTTGAAATAATAGCTTAACAGCTGATTAAGTAACATAAGGTACATTAAATACAAAAAAGTGGTGGGGGAACCCCTCAAACCCCTTAATTATTGTGAACAGAGTAGTAATGCAGAGTCAACAATCATGAACACCATGTAGTTATAAGTTTCTTTTCTCTTCGTATCGTTCTGTTAACATTTTATGCTACATGACGATGCTAGGAAAAAGTAAAGTTTGTAAAGTCAGTAAATCTTAATGTGTTATTGTAGTCTTGTAGAATATAAATGTTAAGAAAATTGTTCTTGTTGGTTTATTTTTTGTGGTATTCGAAGGAAAGAGTAAGGGGTGTAAATTCAAAATTTGAAAGGGGTCAGATATTTTGAAAGAGGGCAGAATTTTAATCTGCCAGGGGCATACATCATGTACCAACCCTATCCAGAGGTATTATTAATTAACTTCATATAAGTATCCCAAGTAATTTTTAAAACCTTCCAGCCTAAACGTGTATATAAAAAACTTTTGCAAATATTATGACAGTTAGCCTACTACTGGACGGAATTACACGAGGGTTGTACCAAAAGAAAGGTTATCAGTCCTATGCAGATTTTATTTGTATTTTTAAAATATTCATGTTAATTGGGTCAAAAATGGAAATTATACTTTTCTGATGGAGATTTAACATGGGGCCAAATTTCTAAGCTTACAACAGCCACCCTATTGTGGTACAACAGGCCATACTATTAGACCTATTTACACATTGGTAATACAAAAATAAAGATTATTGGTCCTAAATGTGCAACCTTTGTTTGTATTTTGAGAATATTTATGTCTATTGGGTTGAAAATGGAAATTTCTTTTCTTTTCGAGATTTAACATGGGTCTAATTCTTTATATTAATAGATAAGCGTGTTTTTTATTCTTTTTCTCAGCTCTTCTGCATTGCAGGGGAAATCTGTTAGAAAAATATTTGCCTGTAGATGTGCAGAATACCTTTATAAATTAAAATAGGCTAAAAAAGCACAAAAATGAATTTAAACTTTACAAAATATGTACATGGGCCTTTATAGGTTGTCATTGTTGTTTAAATAACAACAAAATATATAGGCTACAGAAAAAAAAAATGGAAGACATTCCAATCACAGATTTTGTTTTCAGCGTGGGGTGAAAATACAGAAGTTTGCAACAATAGGTACTTTTGGTTGAGTTTCGACCACGAGGCGAGCTCTGGTTCTGTCATAATTCTATACAATATATTTATTTATTTATTTACAATCCTAACAAGATGTCATGGCCTGGCTGGCTATACATATTATAAATTGTGCTAAGTCCACAGAATGCGATGACTTGAAACTACGGCAGCGTGAAACCCAAGCTGACCGCAGTTAAAGAAATTGGTCTATTGTTAACAATCAAAGATATTTGAACCAACCTACGGGTCCGTGTCGCGACTCTCTTACTTTTTCCTTAGGACTCTTAAACTGTATTGTATTGTAAATATAATGTCTAAATTTTACTTTTATTTAGTTTCACATTGTTTCAAACTGTTTTCATTAAACAAAATGTTTTTATTTTAGTTAATTTAATAAATTGTAAATCCACTTAATGAGTTTTTTCTTAATTTTCCCACTCCCGTTGGGTTGAAGAAGCCAGCTACAACTAGTAGGTAGAAAAAAGTCATTTACCGTTCCTTTGGGGACAGCTTGATTTGCAAATATATATGAATCAATTTTTATTATTATTCATTCCAGTGATAAATTGATGATGTAGTTACAATTGTTAAATAAATTATTTAGAATACCCCCAAACTACTTCCAGAGTAGGTAATAACCTACATTTTCAGACAAAACAGTGGCCAATCGAGTCGAGGGTTGAGTTTGAAGATCAAATTTATTCCCAAATAACTTAATAAGAAAATGCAAAATGTATTCTTGCCACTTTAGCAGAGATAAAGTTATGAAAGAACTTAATGATATATGAGTTGGTGACAGATGGCTGTTTTCTTGCTTTCCTTGATGCTGGAATTCAGTTCAAATTTGTCTAATGAATAACGACAAAATATTACTTTCTTAAACTAAATAAATCCAATCAAAAACAAATAGTTGGATTATTCGTGAATACTGTATAGTAGCTTATGAAGCTTGTTTGAATATAATTTGAGGAGCCAACTGTCTATTCATCTTTCAGATGATAATTTTTTATTTATTTATGGAAATTAGGATAATTTGTTGCATCTATAAGCCTATAAGGTCAAAGTAAATCTGAGCTCAATCTATATTTGTGTACCAGTATCACAAATTCTTAAAACTAATTCCATAAGAATATCTGGATGCTAATCAACACCTTGTGTATAGAAAAAGAACATAATTATGTTACATACAAATGTGTAAACAATCAAAGCTTAAATACAGCCTTGAGTAAATACAATTTTGGCTTTTGAAACAGTGGGAGGATGAACTGCCAGTGGCTCTTGAATCAAATGTAAATGAATTAAAATCAAGCAGTAAATTTGAAAACTACAGCGATTGAAATTTTAAACTTTCCCTTTACAGATATTAATTAATTACCGTATTTGTAACTTATAACCGATGTACATAATTATACACTTTTTTTACTATCCTCTCTGGTAAAACAACTTGAGAGTTAGCAGAAATCATAAATAACTTTAAAAAATTATCCTAAGTCAACATCATATGGTGTATTTTCATCTGTATAACTTAGTTACTGACGAAGACCAGCTGTTTATGGCGTAGGGGTTGGCGATCCCATCGCCCGGTGGCTTGTCCATCGCAACCAGCCTCCCTGTCTCCCTACTCTTCATCTGAGCAGGGGCTGTACTATTAATCCATGTTTCTTCAGTTTCCTAACACATGGATTAACTGTCTTCACCTATCCATCTCCTCTTCACCTACATTTCTGCTCCCTTTCCCCAAGTTATGTTACAGACCAACCTAAGATGTGGCCCCTGCCGAGGGGTGGATAGCACCAGGAGGACTTTTGAGTGTCTGAAACGGTACCTGCAGGCTGCAGGTGCAGGTTATATTAGTTTGAACGTTTGAAGAAGCAAAACTACCAAAATACACACAAAGTGGACGCAAGTTGAGTAATTTAAATGTTAATACAAATTTCATTTACTCCTCTAACATAGGTAACACACATTTTTATTATTAGATATTGCTTTCTTATAATTAGGTGAGATTGAGAGGGATACTTTATGTTAGGGGGAAGTTTTAGTATAGACATATATTTTGTGTTAAGTTATTCTTAAGTCATTTTTCAGTAGCCTGGTAACGGTCTCAGAAGTTTAATCACGAAAGGCCACTATACTAAACATAAAGGGTTATATACAGAGGCAACCTTGTAAAGAAAATAGAAACTCCACCCCTCACACAAAAACTAACAGCATAATTTTAATTGTGGGCAGAACTCCTAAACAAAATTCACTAACTTTTCCAGATTTCCTGATAATAACCCTGGTTAGACTTACTACTGACTTACTTCCGCAGCTCTACAGGCCTTGGTGGTCTTTGGCTTATGCTACAATTCGCCTCCAATTGCCTCGATCTTGTAATTCGCCTCTTTCCAATTCCTCACGCTCAACATCCTCAGGTTATCCCCCACTTCATCAAGCCATCTTCTTCTCGGCCTACCCCTTCTCCTAGTCCCTTTTATGTGCTGGCTGGCACAATAGTTCTTTGGGCTGTCTTCCTTGAGGCATTCTCTCCACATGGCCTAACCTTCCTTCTTGCTTTGATGAAGTGCACAATATCCTCCCCTTGCAAAATGTCATTTATTTCTACATTCTTCAATATCCTCCATCCCCTTCCTTCACCCGCAGGGAGCCCATGCTTGCGTGGGTACGTGGCCTAGCGACCACGAGGACCCTAGCTCTCCCAGAGGGGAGGTAATTGCCCGGTGTTTGACCCGGCACTTCAGGTAGGCCACAGTTATGGACGACTGGTAAGCGCCAGCCCCTTAGGGGGAGCCTCCAGTGACACTCCCTCCATTCAGGGTGGGGGGGTGTTTAGCTCTCAGTGACGCCGTTAATTCCGCCTCTCCTCACCTACCTGTAACTGTGGTTGTGACTTGAGTTCTTCGGGCTCGTCCTACCTGTTGTGTTCGACTGACATTTTGTGAGGCATATCCTCGACTTTGGAAGTAGCCTCGTCCTGGGAGGTGAAAAACCTAGCCCCCAAAGGGGAGGTAACTGCTCGGTGTTGGTATCGGCATTTCAAGTAGGCCACAGACATGGACGACTGGGCATTGGGTCCCAGTGACATTCCTTCATCCAGGATGGAGGGGTGTTTAGCTCTAGGAGAGATGGAAGTGAATCATAATCTCTAACCTACCTGTGTCTGTGGTTCTTTGGGTTTCGGCCTGCTTGTTGTGTGCGACCAGATTCAGTGTGGCAAATCCTCGACTTTGGAAGTAGCCTTTCCTGGAGGTGAAAACGGGCAAGTACCCGTAGCTCACGGGGACACTCAAGGGAAACGTAACTTTCCGCAGTGTTAGGGTAACGGTTTGTAGGCACTTATGCAAACCAATCCCTGTCTCTGATCACGGACGGTATGGTTATCTTGAGTGTGGGGGGTTCTTCCCGGAACCTCAATTGTGTCAAGGGTGTCGCCACCTCTGGTGGATAGGTTCATCCGGGTGGGTCCCACTTCTATACCTGCCTCCTTTTGGGAAACCCTGATGGCCTGGCAGTGATGTTGGGTCTGACGGGCAAACGAAGTAGATCGGGTGCTGGGTCCGAGTCCGCCAGGGGTATCTGGGGATCTATCGCTCTGGTTATCTCTGGTTTCCCAGCAACTGGGTAAGGCCTCGATCGGGTTGTGGTGTAAATGGGAGGCAGCGTGCTGACGGTCCCCTTCCTTCTGGCTATGATGGCGGGTTCTGCCTGTCAGGGATTAGATAGGTCCCGAGTGTTGCTTGCACTAAATGCGTCGGGGCGCTCCATTATGGTCCTCTAGGGCTTTGTACCTGGTGGAACCCAGGTGGAGTGACGCTTAAACAAGTAGCCGGAATCCCTGGTTAGGATTGAGGGGCAACCCTCTTTCCGAAGGGTCTGCTTCGGCAGCCGGTGAGCCTGATGACCTTAAGTCATCCGCCCATGATGTGCTAAAGGTTGATGCGTAAGCTTCGGCCTACATCATGGGGCCTGGGTATGTCTCACGATAGGTACCGGGTATGTAGTCAGGGGGCTTCGGCTCTCATGACAAAGAATAATAATAATAATAATAATAATAATAATAATAATCCCCTTCCTTCACCGCCCCATGTATTCTTCTTATTATTTTCCTTTTGAACCCTCTCAGTGCGTTTGTGTTTACTGCAGATAGGGACCAGGTTTCTGCACCCTACGTAACAACCGGCCTAATGAGAGTCTTGTACAGCTTCATCTTTGTGTTGCGGGTCACCAGCTTGGATTTGAGGATCCCAAGGTTAGTATAATATGCCCTGTTACCAGCCATGATTCGGTTTGTGATTTCTTGCGCAACAGTGTTTTTGCTATTCAGCTCTGCCCCAAGGTAAACAAACCCATCCACAAACTTAAAACAATAATTGCCAAGCCAAAGCAAAATCCTTCTGCTTCAGACATTTTAATGTAATGTGTCTTTTTCTCATTTATTTCTAAAACCCTGGTTATACCGGTGGAGATTGTTATTCGCCAATTGTACCTTTTACTAGTGGTCTGCGAGTACTCTGTATTTTTGGGTCGTTTTGGATGAACAATTTGCACGAGAGATCCGTACAGGCAGAATCAGGTCAAGCTTGGATCAAGTTGAGCCGAGCGCAAATTTCCGTGACCGCGGAAAGTGTTCATAAGATGCACGTTCGAAAATTGATGATTTTACCCTGATCATGGGGGACGATGATGTCACGTAAATAATGTCCAAGATCTTTCCTTAACCTCGAAAGTTGTGAATGATTTTGCTAAGTCCGTGCATGAAATTTTCAATTTTGCCATGAGCGCAGAAGATGTTAAGAATTTTGCCATGATCACATACAATGATCTAGACAATATGTCCATTTTACTGTGACAGTGGAAGATGTTTACAGTTTTGCCGAGATCGCAGATTATGTTCATGATTTTGCCGTGAATAAAGAAGATGTTACAATTTTTCTGCGACCATGAAAAAAGTTGATACTTTTGCCGAGTTCCTGTATTTGCAGATGTTCTTGATTTTGCCATTACCGCGGAAGATGTTCTTGACTTTGCCAGGACCTCGAGGGGTGTTAACGATTTTGCCGTGAACACGGATGACGATCACAATTTTACCAAGACAGCAGACTAAAACAGGTCTTCCCAGTGCAATTTTAAAATTCCCATATAGTTCCAGATTCAACATGAATTTACGCAAACTTTAGTCCGTATGGTCACCATTGTGGGGTCTCATACCAGGGGGCTCCTTGCCCATATCGATGGAGGCCCATGAATACACAAAATGGTAAAATATAAACTCCCAATTATGGTTTTGCATGATTACACTTCTAAGATTCTTGCCAGGGGTGGTAAGGAGGGATAAGTGGGCTTCGGCCCATAACAAATTCAAAACTCATAAACCGTGATAAAAATTTGGTAAAATTAAAAATTTTGTTTGGAGTTTTGATATCAGGATTTATTGTTTTTACTAATGAGTATTAACATACGCAAGCTTGTGTTACGGCCCTGCCATAGTACGGTAATATTGTGGTAGAAACGGGAGGCCCTCCAACCGAACATGGCCGAGGAGGGCTTGCGGTAGAGAGAGGAGGTACTGTAGATAATTGTGTCTGGACCTCCTCTCTCTATCTTAGTTTTCCTTTATCCAAAGTATACCTTAAACCTTTTTCCAACCCACTGGCCTGGTTTTCTTACTCTCTTCCCATCAACCCGCTGGTTTCTATCAAGGCATCATCAGAGATGGTTTTTGAGCTGTATAGGACTACCCATGTAAGTATCTATCCAAGGAATACCTATCATAGGGAGTAGAAACTTAGTGTAATTGGATAATAGAAACTTTCCAAAGCGTTATAATTGGAATATCCATAAACACCTAAGGCTACATTGATCCGAGATCATATATTTCTTTGCTCAATGAGATTAACTCATAGGATTTTGGAATTATCCAAGCTGTGAGTATGATCAAATGTATAAAGGATGTCAGTAAATATGATTTAAAGTGAAAATTGTTTATCCATAATTTTAATTTCTACTTGCTACAAGAATTGGTCAAAGTTAAACTGTCCCTTTAGGACGAGAAGAGAAAAATACTGACTTTTTACATGCTTCACTATCAATATCCAATCTTAAATTGACGATTCACTTATTATATTTAAATATTTGAACCAGTTCTACCACTGTAACTTATTTCATCATTCGTTCAACGCAGGTAATTAGAAGTAATTGCTGGTCAAGTTAAGATACCTAACAATTCTTTGATACTGTTTTAGATCTCTATATGACTCTAGTGGCTGTCTACTTTTGTGAGAACATCTCATATCATGTACAACTCCTTACATATGTAATTCCTTTGCAAGGATGTTGACATCAGCTGTCTTCTGTAAAATTCAAAGGTAATTTTTGATATTTTCTGTAGCTAAATGTTTAAATAGTTCTGTATACACATAATATTCACTAATCAGCATTACTAAACATGCAATAGTAGGATAATATTTTTCAATAATCTTTTAATAATCTTCAATAATTTTTCTTAATCAAATACTTCTGTTACAAAAGAAAGCTATTAGATTAATGCTAAGTTTAAATTGGATTGAAAGTGTAAAGTATCATTTTTCTAATTTGGAAATCCTAACAGTATTTGGAATTTATATATACGAGACAATAAAATATACTAAGCAGCACCACAGAAAACGTACTACTATAACCCAGAATGCCAACCGCATGGTAAAAAGCATTAAGCGGTTTGAGAGAGCTTTGCCTGTCAATCCGTAGGCAGCGCCACCAGCGTTGCTATGCTATTGCATGGCAACGCTGGTGGCGCTGCCTACGGATTGACAGGCAAAGCTCTCTCTCAAACCGCTTAATGCTTTTTACCATGCGGTTGGCATTCTGGGTATAGTAGTACGTTTTCTGTGGCAGCACCATTTACCAAAAATACAGTTAGAACTAAGTAGGCCTACCAGTTATAGATATAATACCAGAAATGCACAATATGTTATACAAAACAGACATAATTTAGAATTTTATAAAAAAAACAGTGTATAGAGGCCTTAGATATATAAATTTTTTACCAAAAGATATAAAAAATGAATGTAAAGTAGGAAATTTTACTTTAAACTAAAAAAATACCTAGTAGAAAAAGCAATTTACTCCTTTGAGGAATTTTATAATTTAAAATATTGTGAATAGACAATAAGTACTCACTATTCTTTGTACTTGTACATTCATGAATAAAGGAGATTTTGATTTGATTTGATTTGAATAGTCAATCCGTCAATAGTAGATGGATGTTATTTTGGAAACATCAAGTAACAATAAAAACTATTAAGGTCATGCGTTGAATTCAAAAACCGATGTGTACATCGGTGTTTGCCTAGAATAATCAGAAAATCCATATATCATATATGTCGTAAGAATGTATAGTGAATACAAATCTAGACTTGATTTATTGTACAAGAAACGAACACATTCTACAGTAAATGTGCATCTAACCTCTTGACATTCCTTGTAGCAGGCATATCTCTGTGGTGTCTGCAAATCATAGCAAAAGCGTAACAAGGCCATTTAACACAGCTGTATTCAGCCCCACGTTAACCTCCTCGAGCACTTTAGTGGCAACACACAATATCCTATTAAAAACAAATCATTCTATAGTTGTTACATACATGGTCACTGTAAAAGGTCTCTGAAGATTTTTGAGGCTCTTGCCATATTTAGCTGATTTGTTCTCTTATAAGGTTCAAGGACACTTTGTTAGAGGTTGAACAATACAGTAAACTAAAAAGAAAAGAAGAGGAAAAAGAAAAGGAGAAAACTGTAAGCTGTTAGACATTATGGATAGAAATTTGGTTAAGATCAAACCCTCCTCATGGATTGACAACGGACATCAATGGCTGTTGATGACTGAGGCCAAACAAACCTAATCACAGAACATGGTGGAAACGTAATTTTGTTAATACTATGACTTGACTAATTATCCTATAACAATAGGATACATCAAGAATTGAATAATATTTCATCAATGATCAGTTATGAACAAATAAGCAATATTGTAGTAATTTAAAGCAATAAGATCTTCAATATCGCAAAAATGATTTTATACTTTGTTCAACTAAAAGTAAAAGGACATTCTAGACTTGTTTGATTTGATATAGAAAAATGAAAGTAGGGAATAGCATTAATATTAATATTATTATTTACTAGTAAGTATATTGTTCGCATAATCTCTTGATGTTTGTTGCAGGCATATCACTATGGTGTCTGTCAGTCATAGCAAACGTTTATCGAGGGAAGTAACGCAACTGTAGCCTGCACTACGTCAACTACCTCCAACACTTAAGTCGCAGGTGAGTATCATATGATCCTGTAATAATTGGACAATCCTGTTGCTGATATTTACGAGAACATGTATGCAATCATTAAGAGCAATGACATAATTGACCGTGCCATATTGTGTGTGAAAAATGAAGACTTTAGAAATGAATACTGTAGCGCAAACATGGACAACATTCCTGGCCAGTACCAACAATATTTAAGCAGCAATAAAATGGTTACGGAAAACGACGTTGGGCAAAATTGTTATCTGGCCGAATTTTGTAACACGCTCTCTGATAGCGGTCTACCACCTCATATACTCAAGCTTGAGGAAAACACTATTGTTATGTTGATCAGGAATCTTGATACCTACTGTACATCAAGTATGCATGTAAAATGAATATACAGGGTGTTTCTGTTCACACCAACTGGTCGACTAAGTGTAATGTGAACAGTGTTGCGTAGATGAGCACCGTGGGTACAGGGTTAATTCCCTTTCTTACAATAGATATAGCTATTATCTGTTATGGACTACTGTAATTCACTAGTTTTAGCAATCTAGATAAGAAAACTTATGTTGACACAATTTCATGTACCAATCTGTGCATTTTATAAAATAAAGATGATGATGATGATCATAATTAGTGATCTTGAAAAAAAGCTACTTTGTAGATATTTTGTAGACATACGACTAACTAAGACTTACTACATTGCTGGCTTTAAAGGCCTGGATTGAGAAGTGGTTGCAGTGTTTTAATGCATTATTCATGCAATTTCTTAACTCAAATATGAAACCTAAATCGGATATTAATGAAACAGTAATTATAAAAAAATGTTTTTAATGATGTATGATGAGTATTATAAAATGGATGTAAGATGCTTAGTTTTTAGTGGTGGTGTCTTCATTTTTCTGCACGCTCATTCCAGGCATTTGGTCATAGCTTTTTGAGAGTTTTGCTCGACTGAAATCCATACCAGGGTTCTAAAACAAGTTTTCAAAATTTAACTGTACAATCTGTATAAGTTAATTTACTGCAATTTACATATTTTCATTATAAGTGTATTTAAATATAAGTTATTCAACCTTAAATCTGATAGGCCTATTTAATATGTACGGTATGAAAAATTCTAAGTAAACTTTTAGCAGGTAAAAACAGCCTGTAATGAGAAAAGACCCGATATTTTTATCTTAGTGTCTAGACTTGAAACATTAAAAATACAAAGTAAAAGTTAAAACTAAGAATGTCATCCAATATTCCTGTTTTATAAAAAAACTTAAAAACCCGAAAAACTGTATAAAACTGAAAAATTGTTGTTTTCCAATCAAAGTTTTCAAACCTCTTCTTGGTTTTCTGTTGAATGGAAACAGGGGTCAAAATAGATGAATATCATTTAAAAAATAAAACTTAAGATACCTCAATCTGAAATTTTTCTAGATCAAGCTTCTTTCTCATCTCGTGCAGTGTTAAAGGATCTGGTTGGTAGCTTCCGTCCTTTAAAATGGATTCCCATAAAGTATCTTTTTGGTCATATTCCGCTTTAGACAGAACTATATTTAGAGTACAACCATCTTCTATGGTCCACACACTGTCATCAGGGTGAATTGGTTTGTATAGATGACCCTAAAAATAAACCCAGTAAAAATAGGCCTAACACTAATTTTTTATTAAATATTTAAGTAAGTTAGCCTTAACACTAATACCGAAACCCTACCTAGGCTGACGTTAACCAAAGCCCCCGGTCTGTGAGACCTCATTTGAAAAATAATGGACCCCGCTTAGACACACACAAACCGAAACCCTCGGCCTGTGAGACCCCGCTTTCAAATACACTAACGATGGGCTTCTGAGACAGGCATGTTATGAACAGACAACCTGTCAAGGTCACGGTACCCATGCAAAATGAACAAACAATATATCAATAGGTAGGAGAGGAAAGGGGGGAAGGTATTGGGGGAATGGAATCTCCCAAGTAGCCTAAACAGTGTTGCCAACATGCGTTTTTGAAAATTCCCGTGGGCCTGTCAGACCGGGGTTTTGGTACAGTAGAGTCCTGCAAACTCGGCACTCGATAACCCGGCAGTCTGGATAACTCGGCCATCATCTGGCTCAGAAAATTAGTGATTTTTTGAGTCCGAGTTAAACATGGACTCAAACCAGCTCAAGTCAAATCATTCTCAGCTCGTACAAATGATTTGTTTTACTATATCTGATGACTTAATACTGACTTGTAATATAAATATAAATAAAAGAGGTAGTTAATTAGCTTACCAATTATATTGTTCTTATTTTTAACCCTAGTTCCCGATAACCCGGCAATTCACAAACTCGGCACCCTTCCAGTCCACATTACGCCGAGTTTGCAGGACTCTATACTGTATTAGGGCCTAGTGTTAAATTATCTAACTTAGAAAGTTCTTTTAAAATTATGTTGAATTAATACAATAATTTATTAGGCCTGATTTATAGAAGCAAATGTTGTAAGCATCCCTACCTACGAGCTTACCACATAGCACGCTGATATGCGAGAAGCAAATTTAAATCAAAGGTTTACCTTCTGAAGGTATCGTAGCATTGCATTGCAAATTCAAGACATTTTTGAACGGCTACACCATTTTTGATTTAGTTATCAGTTACGGTTTGGGTTTTCGCCAATGTATTTCGCTAATTAAAATTAATGTAAGTTAAGTTAATTTGATGTACTGTACACATATCTTATTAACTCTTGATTAAGTTAGGCCTAACTTACTATTAAGATTTTTTTTTCGTCCCGTTACACAATGGTAGGCCTATTAAGTTATTGCTGAGTAGGCTAATTTTTATGACCAGTAGGCCTAGCCACAGACTAACCAATACAAGTACGGTAACTTAAGGGAGTATGTTTTATTCATAGCCTAAGTTTAGCTTAGTTCCAGGTTTTGTAGCTTATCTTAACTGCACTTTACTTTAGGTCTTACACTCATTCGAATGAAAATATCGATTAATCGATATATTGATTGATAATTTCATTCGAATAAGTGTAGGACCTAACGTAAAGTGCAGCCCTTATCTTTATTAAGTATGTAAGCCTATTTTTTTTAAATAAGTTATTCATCTGTCCTGGGACTTTTTGCCATTATTCATGCTGTATGAATCTGAACAGATGATGTTTAACTTATGGCCTCTGGGGACCTCGAAACGAAAAAAAAAGTAAATTGGTCCGGGGCCCAGATCCTACACGAGACCTACAACAATAAAAGCTTATTCCTTAGACCTATAGCCTATATGGGATATTTGCCAATAAAGTAACATAAAATCGTAATTGTTCTAAACGCTGGGCCTAGGCCTACTTTAAATTGTTAAAAACGTTCGTTATTATGGACAGCCTGCTATTTCAAGTAAAATTAGGCTACATAGGTCTTCTTGGGGTAGGCTACTGTTTTTCTTAACGATTAGGCTAGACCTAAGTTATCAGCATATATCACCTTGAACAATACTTTGTCATATACAATACATTCGACATTATTGGTTTTAATAGTCACTTTAACATTTTTCGCTTTTGTGTTACTTGGCAAGTCAACTGAAATGTAAACTTCATCAACTGTTTGCCACCAAGTTCCCCAGCTTGTTTTGAAGGATACAACTCCACTTTTTTCGTCAAAATGACTTAATGACATGATGACAAAAAATAGGTTAAACACAGGGTAACTAATTGTTAATTGAGAAGGTTAATAGGTACACACCACATCACTAGAGATAGATAAGTAATTGGAAGAATCTGAATAGCATAGCATCAGCATCCTATAAATTGACATTTTCCACAGATAGTTAGTCACCCCACTAGTGTCGACAATAACGTTCAATTTCTTATAAGCCAATCATCGATCCCCGGTTGGGGACGCGACTCTCGGCTTTTCAAACAAATAGTATATCACTGTGATTATCTTACATCTACTTATTCTAATTGAGTTCTACGATCTAGCCAAGTGCGGTAGTCATGTTCTAGCTACTCAACACTCCCTGCGAGTGTCGGTGCATACAGAGGATTCATAGCAAATTACTACGGCTTTAAATAGCAATATTGTCCTTTAAACCTTTAGTTTATCGATTGTAGTTTTCTTTTGTCATCGTTAAACCGGTTTATTGTGCCTGAATAATTTAATATTACAAATAAATAAATAAACTAACATGTTCTATGTTTTAGTGACACCTAGCGGTTACTATACTAACTAGGTAAACTGCTGCACACTAATACACTCTAGCGGCGAGTTGGCGAACTGCGGCGCACTTTGGCTAGTGAGTAGTGACACCCATATTAGTGTTGGGATATCGAAAGAAAATATCGATATTTATATCGACGATAATATCGGAGCCTCAATATCGATATTCCGATAATATCGGACCAAAAATATCGATATATCGGAAAAATATCGTTAAAAATTAATGGAATTGGAATGCTATCGCAATGCTTCCCTTTAACAGGAAATTACCTTAACAAACAATTAAAAAAAAATGTGTTTGAAGATATTAAAACAAAGGAATATATACAGACGGTTTGGTAAAAAAAATATCGATATGTCATCAAAAGAAATCATTGATAGAAAAATGTCCCTTTAGCAGGAAAGTACCTTTGTTAATACTGAACAATATTAGCCTATCCTTATCGAAGTTTTCAGCTGATATGTTTTAATTTGTTATAATCAATATATCGGATAGAAAAATAAAATATCGATATTCAAAAAGAAATAATCGATAATAATGAATGTTCCCTTTAACAGGAAAGTACCACCATGACATGAACAGCAGTTAGCTGCACACATATGACGTTAAATTGTTTACAATTTATAATTTTTTAGGCTTGTGTACAAAAAAATATACAACAAATGAGAATTTAATGGTTTTGATTGGTTTTCACTGCCGTCACCTCATTTTGGCACTCCACTTCTGCCAACCGTGCCAACTCACTATTCAAATGCAGGCAGAGGCAACCAGATTGAAAATATATTTTTAACTAGATAGGTACATGAAATAGTTTGTGTGTAGGCCTACAAATAAATTTGTTATTAATAATATTTAATAACTGCTAAACAAGTTCAGAAAAGATTAAACTGTATTTTATTCTTGCATTATTCTTTGAAAAATTGCTAAAATCAATTCTAACGATTATATCGAAGTAAAATATCGATATCCCGATAATATCGGAAGTCTAATATCGATATAAAAATATCGATATATCGGAACCAAAATATCGATATTTCCGATATATCGGATATCGATACCAAACACTAACCCATATCGATGATGGTGACATGACATGGTGTGACAGTGACACCTAGCTGCAGCGCCTCACTCACTCACTGCCCTCACTCACTAACGAATAATACTGGTTTTGAGGTTAAAATGGTTGAATTATTCTGTTTTAGGCATATGTTTACGTTTTTTATAGTTTGTCAGGCAGTTTGTATTGTAAATTCAAGGATTCTAGAGAATGAACTAGGCGAAGTGATATTTGCAAATGTGGTAAGCACTTTTATGGTAGAAATGTCAATGTTTTTGTTTTGGAAATAGGCCTAGGCTAGGCTTCAGAGTAGGGCCCATGCATAGGCATATTAACAATGTGACAATTTGTGTGTGGTTTTTATTTTGTTCAGACTGATTAGCCTACAGTTTAGCATCACTAGATTTTCTATAACTTACCAACCCTAAAACTTACTGTAAGTTAGGCCTAGGCTACCCACTTCAAACTATCAGTAGGCTAGCCTAGGCCTATCAACTTAGGTACCGTGGTACGAGTTACAGCCTTATTGTCTAACTTAAGTTATGTATTCTTGATGATACCATGTTCCATTTCTTTCATTAGAATGGTTATAGGAGTGTCCAGAGCATGGGGGATAGAGTCACACTTGCGCCACAGGAATGTTTTGATACTTTGCTGTTAAAGGGAACATTCATTCATTATTATCAATATTTTCTCGATTGGCCTATACCTATCGATATTGTTGTTTATCCTTTACGATCCATTATCCTTCTGTTTTAATAATTTTCAACGCTTAGGCCTAGGCCTAACTTTAAAAAAATTGAAATTGACAACTGATCTTGTTTAGGCAAAAATAACCTAATATTTGGACTTAATATGTAAACTTATGTGGGGTCTGACTTAGGGGAGGTAGCCTACGATTGAGGTATTCAAGAGATTCAAGAGATTCAAGAGATTTATTATACCATTAAGTAAATAAATACAATAGGTAACGTCAAACTATTCTAAAATAAACAAACCAATGCATATAAATAATCAAACGTTCATCATTACAAACCATGCTGAAATAAAAAATGGTTAATCTTCACAGCAAACAACACAGCAAACCATGCAGTTATGGCAAACAAAAGAAAATGAAAATTGTGACACATACCTGAGTGTAAAAATAAAATTACAAACTAAAAACAATGGCCAGCCTTCAGAGCATCAAAAAATTCTTTAGTTTCATAAAAAGGATTCGTTTCAAGCCAATCTTTTACAATTTTTGTGAATTTTGACTTCCGCAATGACCGTACACTTTCCGGGAGAGCATTGTAAAACTTTTTGCCTGTAACAGGAAAACAGTTATTAGTTTTACTCAATCTATTGCTACTTAAATGTACATTGTTTCTATTTCTTGTAAAATATGAGTGGACATCCTTGTTACAAACCAGATCTTCTTCCATGTCCTTAATAGCTAACAAAGATTGATAAATATATACATTTACAACAGTCATAATACGAAGTTCTGCAAACAAATGCCTACAATGCTCCAGATAATGAACCTGACATATTATTCTGATAGCCTTTTTTTGATGGAGCAGTACTTTCTGAGCATGCGGGGAGTGACCCCACAGGAGCGTGCCATATACAATATGGGACTGAAAAAAAGAAAAGAAAGCCAGTCTCAAAAAGTTAAAAGGTAGTTCAGAGGTCAACTTCCTCAAAAGATGTCTTACTCTACTTAATTTTACACAGAGTGCATCTATGTGGTCATCCCACACAAGCTCCGAGTCCAGGGTGAAACCCAGCAGTCTTACAGAATCATCACTGGAAACATTTTTATTAAGGCTAAACATGATTTCTTGAGTTTTGGCTGCATTCAAGGCCAATTTATTTCCATCAAACCATTGAGACGTTTCATTTAACAATGAGCTAGCAGAATTTTTTGCCATAATATGATCAATGTGTGTAGCAAAAATAGTGGTATCATCTGCATACATCAATATATCATTTGAGACACCATAATACAAGTCATTCATGGCAACAATGAATAAGAAGGGACCAAGGATTGAGCCCTGTGGGACTCCATGCTTTACCACTCGAGAGTTTGATTTATCCCCAGCCCAGGATACAACCTGGAACCTATTATCAAGGTAGGACTCAAACATTTTGAGCGCACAGGCTCCAACACCATACATTGAAAGCTTTTTGACAAGTAGGTCATGCGGCACACAATCAAAAGCGCGTGACAGATCGCATAACACAACAGAGGTTGACATTTTGTCTTCAAAAGCATTAAGAATAACCTGTAAAAGGGAGCCCACCGCAGTTACAGTGGACTTGCCCCTACGAAATCCGTGCTGAGCAGGGACTAGTAAGTTATGGGTTTCAAAGTGATCACTTATCTGCCTTAACATTAAGGCTTCAAATATCTTGCCTAGCACTGGTATCAGGGACACCGGCCTATAGCTTGCTAGTACATTTCTAGGGCCCTTTTTAAACACAGGCACTGTTCTGGCTGTTTTAAGAACATCAGGAAAGACGCCTTCAAGAAGGCAGCAGCTAAACAAATGGGCCAATAAAGGAGCGATTACATGTACAACCCTTTTGATAAAATCAGTTGACATATCATAAACATCTTTACTGCTAGAGGACTTAAAACTACTGACTACATTTGTTACCTCTAATGCACTAACCATTTTCCACTCAAACTTATTATGTACCCCTGGAATACAATCAAAATAATTGTTATCCTTTAGTGGAATGGAGTCAACAATACCATCCACAGAGTCCAAAAAGAAATTGTTGAAATCCTCTGCGGTTGCAAAACTCAAATCAGCGCCCGCTCCCGCCCTAGGTCTGCTCTGGTTGATCAAATCCCATGCTGCCCTACACGGATTAGCCGAGGTGGCGATCCTGACTGCCGCCGCTGACTGCTTTGCCTCTCGCAGACAAGTGCGATACTCCTTTCTCAGCTCTCGAAGGTAGGGAAGAGTGCTCGGCCTACTTTATTTTATTAGTTCAAAATTCCTCCGTGAACAGCGCTGTAGTAGAGAGCATTTTGGCAATGAAGGTTTACTAATCGCAAAAATAGTTCTGTTCATAAAATAAAATTATAAATGCCTCAAATTCAATTTTATAATTTTTTTATTATAAAATTAAACTTACTATCATAACCTAACCGAACTAACCAAACTTGCTGATACAGTAGAGTCCCGCAAACTCGGCACTCGATATAACCCGGCAGTCTGGATAACTCGGCCATCACCTGGCTCAGAAAATTAGTGATTTTTTTAGTCCGAGTTAAACATAGGCTCAAGTCAAAGCATTTGCAACTCGTGACAAGGATTTGTTGTACTATATCTGATGACTTAATACCTACTTGTAAAATAAATGTAAATAAATAAGGCAGCTAAAAGGAATAAAAATTGTATTGTTCTTATTTTTAACCCTAGTTCCCGATAACCCGGCATTTCACAAACTTGGCACCCTTCCAGTCCACATTACGCCGAGTTTGTGGGACTCTACTGTAATGAAATAATATAAATAGGCTAAAGTTTAGGCCTATTAATAGAACAAATAATTCTGTTCATTAAATAAAACTAGAAATTGCTCAATTAAAATTTTATAATGACTTCATAATAAAATTAAACTGTCATACCAAACCAAACCAAACTTGCTGATAATGAAAAAATCTTAGTCAAAAAGTTAGCACCACCAGCGGGATTCGAGCCCGGGACTGTCAGCATATCAGCCCGGCACGCTAACCACTAGACCACCGAGGTCGATGGCTTCAAACCGTATTGTTACGGTAATGGTGTTCCCTCAGCTAATGAGAAGCCCACAGCTTATTTATGTATTTATTTATTCATTCCAACGGATACACCATTTACAAAATAATATATTTAAGCACATGAGTAGAATGGAAAGATAAAAATTGCATTTGAAATAACGAGAAGCTGCATATAGGCTACCATTGAACAAAACATCATTGCAACAAAAAGTAATACAACAACATAGCAACGAACAACAATAACAGATAATAACATTAACAAAGTAAAATAACAACAAACAGACAACATGACAGATAACGGATAATAACAAAAAAATATTTAATATTAATTTGGATTTCAGAAAATGCATGTAGACTTTGAAAGTATAGCAACAACAGATATCTCCTGAAGATTTAACAATGTATTAAACTATGATGACAATAACTTCTACGTGAAACATTAACAACAATCAATCTATGAATGAATAACAAGAAATAACAGATTTTGGGACAAAACATACATCATCTACAAAACAGGCATAGCAAGGATAATGTTCGCGGTTTTTCTTCTGAAGGAGGACAACTGTTCGTTGAAGAAGTCAACTTTTGATCCTACTTCGTTTCCTTGACGCTGCAATCTTGTCAATCCACGATGAGCTTACGATGAGCTGTCATCGTAAGCTCATCTATACCTCCCCTGAGTAAATACCACTTATGTGGATTATGGAAATCAAACTGTTCTAAATTATGACTTTGAACCAAAAAGGTATGGTTTGTTTAGAACAGTTTTATTTCATTACTGTAGGCTATAACATTTTTTTAAATTGTTTGTTGATAAGTTACTGATCAATATTTATTTAGCCTATCGTAGTTGTCAGCTGATATGTTTCAATTTGTTAATATCGATAAGTTACTGTATAAGTTAATTTTACTTGCACTGTTTAAAGTAAAAATTAAGAACGCACATTCATAATAGCCTAGATTCAGATAACTTAACATAATATAGGGATTTGAGAATATCTAGTTGTTTAAAACTGCCGATTCATATAGGTTTTAGTTCCCAATCACATCTTTAGATAAATATTATTTGTTATAAAAATTACATAAAAAAAATCTTCAACTTACAGTATACATATTCAGTCAGTGGTAACTTAGGTTAGTTTTCAAATGGCGTACGTAAAACTTAATACTTTTTCTGATCAGTAGTCATCATCAGTTTTTTTTCTTTGTAGGCCTACTGTGTTTATGCCATAGGCTATTTGGTTTGATTTTAAACATTGCTATGATTCTTTGTTTACAGTTACATCGTTATTTTGTAGTAACCATCATGGAAACCTTTGAGGCCAATGTAAAATTTAAAATCTTGAACTTACTTTTAAACTATATAGGCATTATCAAAAATTGAAATTGTTTTCTGCTTCACTTTGCTCCGCTTAATAATTTTGTTGTTGCAATAACATGATAAGTTATGTCTCGGTGATCACAAAAGATGCTCTTAATTTCATCACTATCACTGATCGCGATGATGATGTCTTTGCGACCCAGTGGTATTGTCAAAGGGCAAAACGAAAAAACCTACTAAGTTACTGTTTATTAGGCTTAAGTATTTATAAAAACATGTTTTACTGTATTTTATTAAACCATTAATGAATTATTTTTACAGCTCTTTAGGCATGGTGATAGAACGCCCATCGATCCATATCCAACAGATCCATTTAGAAACACTTCCTTCTGGCCAGTTGGATTTGGTCAATTAACAAATGTAAGTTTCAAGTTATTGCGGCTATTCAATAGCCTATGCTTAGAAATTATGAAGGCTTGATTTTTGCCAAATGATGTCACCAATATTAAAACCTAGATCAGGATCTATGACCCCCCCCCAGGGCCGGATCTACAAAATATGGGCCCCCCTGCAAAAGTCCTCCAAGGGCCCCTAGAGCTGGCATCAATAGGAGAGAGGCCTTATTTGCAGGAGGGGAGGGGGGAATGTTTAAAATATAAGTAGCTGAAACTGAATTTTAACGCTATTTTAAAAATAAAATATTAATTGTGTTTGTAAAAAGACATTTTTGTTAATATTCGTAATTTTGTAAATTTATGAACTTAAAATAACAGCAAACTTCAAATAAAGCTTTCTTATTCATATGTCAATAGGATTTCTTAGCCTTTCAACAAGCTTTACAAATTATAAAATACATATTGTACAAAAAAAGTAAAAGGTTTTTATATAAAAATGTTCAAGCATAGGTAAATAATAATGTAAAGTAGTAAACAAATGACTCAATTTAAACTTAGTTTCTTTTTTACCCTATCATTTCAAGATAGATAGGCCTACATACAAATCATGGTCCCAGAGGGTTGGGCAGGGGGGCCAGAGCCCCGGAGCCCTGGCCCGGTCAAATGTAAAATCTTTTCTGTCAAAGATTTTAGCATGGTTTTCCAGTTCACATAGTAATTTTTGAGAGGAATAAAGTTGCTACTATGAGCAAGAGAATTAATCAAACTATAATTCATTTTAGATATATTGTTAAATGCTTAAAAAAACGGCACGGAGGTGGCTAGACACTAAATCGGGAAAATAGGGGAAAATCTACGGGAAAATCTACAATCTACAATTGATCAAAGGATCACTCAGCCCAGGGGCCCGTGACGGCTCTTGCCGGCCCTGAGGTCATTAGATAACGCTACAGAGGTTAGTATAAGTCCCGCCTGTACTACAGACTTATTGCTCAGCTCAACTGATAGTTGACTAAGTTGACACTACATCCACGTCAATCGGACTGTAGTGGATCTGTGAATCGCGCACTGCAGCTGGTAAGCTGACAGACTGAGCTGAGCATACAGACTGAACTGAGCATACAGACTGAACTGACTGAAAGTGACAGTATTAAACCACAGATTAAGCTGTCTACGACGAGGTCCCGAGTTGTTGACGAGTAAAATCAGTAAGGTCTAAATTTACTTAATAGTTTTAACTTTAGCTTTGATATTGACAATATTTGTCTGTCAAAACTAAACTTACTGTCCTATTCAATTATGTTCATATGCATTAAAATAATTTTAAATTTTATGAGCTCTTTGGGCCCCCCTGCTTTGCTTGGTTTCACGGTTCCTAGATCCGGCCCTGGACCCCCCCACTCCTACTTATGAAAGATGTTTTTGTTTGTGTTAAAGATCACAACAAGGTTTTCCTTAATATATTGAAATTTTTTTCAGTGCTGATAGTTCAAAATTCAAATTCAAATATATTTATTTGTGATAATACAACATCTTGGCCTCGCCAAGTTTACAAAACTTGTTGGCAAGGTACAATTGATTAAATTAAAAAATTTTTTTCCCTTTTTAACAAATATAAATATTTCTAGCGCTACTAATTCCATGGCGGTTTGTGGCAGGCACCTATCTATACATAATAATGGCAGCAGAAATGTAAAATTCTAAATATAGTTTGAAAAATTGCTTTATCATCTATCTGATTTATAATCAATGCTATATTCCGAAGTCTTTGTTCTCCTGGTTCATAGACCAGAGGTTTCTAAAATATTGAAGAGGCAGTGTCTAACTGGAGAAAAAAAGTATATTCGTTTGTTTCTTGTTTCCTGAACATTTGATGAATTGAAACATAACCTCTCACTAAGAAAAGTTATGTCCATGCAGGCATTTATTTACACAAAGCGGAGGAAAATAAAAAAACTAATATGTTTGAGAAGCTTTCTTTGACAGTTATCAATTATAATTATAATTATTATAAGAAAATTGTGAATTCCAAGCCTATTGAGTCCCAGAACACTGTCCATTTTATTCTGTCTCAATTGAAGCTCTAGTGTTTGGATTTGTAATAAAACACAATGAGCAATTGATGGCCCTCGTATGAATCGTGGTGGCTTAAACACTGGACATACTGCTCATGCTAGTATTCATTTAGTTTTCTCTAAAATAGTTACACTTTATACTCACCCTTTCTAATTTGCAATATTGTTAGTTTTCTTTCCTGTCTTAAATCATTCTCGAAGTAATGCTCCTGATAAATTCCTCATATTTTAAATTCCTAGAGGCCAAAGATTGCTCATTTAATATTTCCTGAAGTTTTATTATTGTATAATGTTTGTTTATCGTTACAATATTTTTTTGTTTTTTCATTGTTAGTTTGTTATTTTCTTTTATTGCATTATCTCTCTTGACTCAAAATATGTTTTTCCAGACTGGAAAAGAGCAACATTTTGAGTTGGGCCAGTGGTTGCGGAACAGATATGACGCTTTGTTGACGGAGCAGTATAGTCGAGACATGATCTACGTCAGAAGCACTGATGTTGACAGAACGTTGATGAGTGCTGAGTGTAACCTGGCAGGTCTGTATCCTCCCAAGGAAGCTCAAGTGTGGAATGAAAACATCAACTGGCAACCAATCCCTGTACACACCGTTCCTGATAAGTTTGACAATGTGAGTTAAAGTACTTTCACAGTGTGTACCAGTTACCAACCATATTGTGTCATTCAAAACGTTTGTTGGCAAATGATTAAAATCTAACCCACCTAGATAGAAATGCATAAATATTACCTTTTATTGGAAAAGAGTTGTGTGTGACCTATTTTTAGTGTTAAGATCCACCCAAATATATGATCTAAGATCTTTTATATATCTAATTTATTTGTTTACAAAACTTTATACTCATTATTTTATAAATAATACGTAAAACTAAACTAGTTGTCTGATGTTCAAGTTGTTGGCGGCAAAAAAACCATGTCCAGCATATGAAGAAGAATTTAACAGGTTGATGCAAACCGAAGAAATGCAAGCATTGAACAACACTTTCATAGAAGTTTACAAAGTATTGAACCAAAATGCTGGTGAACAGGTTACTACTATTGAACGTATTGACTGGGTCTACAATACTCTTTGGGTTGAGGTACATTTCATATCTACTGAAATATTAGGTACATTAGGCCTATTATGAATAAAGTTATAAAATATCATGAGAGTTTAAAAATTAAAAAAAATCTATGTTTACAATAACAGTTACAAAAGTCACTTATCTATTGTTTACCTAAAGACTTTGTGTACCATACAAACTTTGTACATTATTTTACTTTCCATAACTCTCTTATCAGCGGTGGAAATATTTCATATCAATTCTTGAATAATATTAGCCCAAAATGATAAAAAGTCCAAACTGCTGTGTATATATACCAATAAAAGTGTTAGTGGGCATCAGGATGTAACATGTTAGGACTTCTTAAAACATTGAATCTTACATGATAATTAGTTGTTACCCACGGCCTTCACCCCGTTTAATAAAACTATTGATTGGTTAAGTTAACCTGAAGTAAACAAAATACAGTAAAAGAAACAAATAATCACACCTGATTTTAATAAGGTAATACATCAAAAGAATAACAAACAAATAAGTACAGCTGAGGTATTTTTAACATTATAAGTATATGAAAAGTTCCCTTTAGAAAGGAATTATGACCTTAAAGGGCAATTTATGACATAATGGATAGTGGATAATGGATTTGCGCAAGGTTTCTCGTCATGACGAACATTTTAAGTATATGGTTTATGGGTGTGTGACTTGCAGTTGTTTCAAAAGTTCATGGGTACTTTTGGCTTATACAGTATATAGATAACTAGGCCTATTTATATCTTTTTGTTTTTTGTCAAGTACTTGTTAATGTTTCAGACTTTGTACAATTTCTCGATACCAGAGTGGACCAAGTCTATTTTCCCTCATCCGATGGCAGAGGCTTCTAAATACAGCTTTGTACTACCTACTTGGACAAAGAAACTGGCTCGCCTCAAATCAGGTAGATAGTTTGAATATCAGTTATTAGATAATTTTAACTAGGTCGGTTGCAGGAATTAGTTCATGATAATGTTTATCTACAAGGTGAATAAAAAGCATCGTTAGTACATTTGTGACAAAACTGTTGGACTTCAACACTTATTGTGGTGTTAAAAAATATTTTTTAAATAATAGATGTTTAAAACTACAGAAATTAAACTACTAATTAGGACAAACAAGATTTTTGATTATACCTACCAGTAAAATCAAAACCTGCTCAGTAACCTATTTAGTATTTAATTTAACCAGCAGTTGATTAATAATGGTTTAAAAAAACAGTAAAGCACTACTGTTGTGCACTGTATGTTGGTTAGTCTATGGTAATAACTTATTTCCTATTTGAGAAATTTTCTAAAATGTATTGCTGTCTACTTTTACCTCTTAAAAATCTGCAGGTACAACCTGTCGGGTACGCCACTGTCTAGTTGTACCTCCGACTAGTTGTGCCTAGGTCCGAGGTACAACTAGACTGCGATACAAGACGCACATCCCTCTAAATCAGTTATTAAAACCATAATTGATCAAATATATAATTCTATAAATTAAACAACAAGATATTATAAAACATTAAGCCATTCTTATTATGTAGTACCTAGGAACGTGACTAGTGTATTGGAGTGTAGCACTTCTTTCAAGGAAACCTGATTTCAAGTCCAGTTATTAGATAGTCTAGTCATTCAGCCTTGTGACAATAATGTGGGCATGGTGGTTTGAGGTTTTATTTATTTATATTTCAAGATGTAGGCTATTTAAAAGTATGTATTTCCGTTATTCATTCTACAAAAGATGTGGAAAAAACATATTATTTCCTTTATTCATTTAAAAAAAATCAAACAAAATGAAATCGGTGTAAAATACCTGCATTTATGCGATCTTGTTTGTAGCCGAGTTGTTACCGGTTTCAACTCACATTGGAGTCATCTTCAGGCAGTTAAGATGTCTTCTCGCTTCATTCCTACAAACAAGATCGCATAAATGCAGGTATTTTACACCAATTTATAGTATTTAAATGGGATCAGAAGGCTAAAATTCAATATAATGAAAATGAAATCACAAAATAATCCCAGAGCACAAAGAGTAACATAATGTTAATTAACAGCCAGTTAAATTACTCTTATGATGTTTCCACAGGTCTGTTGGTGAAGGAGATGATCACTAGTATGAAAGACAAGAAGGTAACCAAACCAAAACCCAAACGCAACTTGAACATGTACTCGGCTCATGATACAACAGTGTCCAACCTACTCCACACTCTGGGAGTGTATAACATGATCAACCCTCCATACACGGTGTGCTTCATGATGGAACTCAGGGTCAACTCTTCTGGCGACCATCTGGTCACGGTAGGTACTATCATCAACTCTTGGATACTGATGTAGACAGCCCATCTAAATGGACCAACTGTAGCCAATTTTAAAGTTTGGTTAACGATTTGGTTCATATTAGAGTAGTTAGTATTTTAGGTACATCAGTGGCTCAATCCAGCTAGGTTATTTTTAGCGAATTTCCCTATAGGGAAGTAGCTATTACCGTAGGTGGCACGGTAAGACCTAGACCCGGGACCGATTTACTTTTTCATTTTGATGTCCCCAGAGGCCAAAAACACTATTCGTTCAAATTTTTATATATGTATATATATATATATATATATAGACTTGTATATATATATATATATATATATATACGTCCGTGAACGCGATAACTTGAGTAATTTTTGTCCGATTTTGATGAAATTTGGTTTAAAGGTGTAAAGCGGGATAAACTTGAATGAGTTCGCGAACCAGCACGATCGGACCATGGGAACGGGGCTTTACGGGGGGTTTTATGGGGTAAAAATTGGTTTTTCTCACTTTTGACTCTCAAAACACAAAATTTCCCAATTTCTCTTTAGACCTTTTTAAAGAGCTTAAAAAAACAAATAATTTAGTATATAAAAGTATTTTTGTTCGATTATTAGTAACGGAGAAAATTAAAAAAAATTTTAAATTTAAAATTCCCATGTTATTCTTATGGAGAATATTGTCAAATGTTGTAGTTTGCTTGTTTATGAATATATTTTGATCAAACTTGGCAAATTTATTTATTTTGTACTAAGCTATCAATATTTTACTCAAAAACACACTTTATTAGTTTCCTTGTAGCAGCAAACCTAGGTACTCGTTAAACCTAATGTTATTAAAATATATTTAACTGAAAATCAATTCAGACGAATGGAAATTCGCTTAGTCGGCAGGTTTGCTGCGGCGGGGGTATTTTTTTTCTAAAAGTAGCTACAAATTTAGCATGGAATTGGAATGGTTAAAACTAGTAGCACACTGGGCAACTCTTGTGGAAGTGAAGAATGTGGTGCAGTAGAAGAATATCCACTACTCCAGCAAAACAATTATTGCATATTATATTATGGGAGTAAGCACTCCTGGAAACTCTCAAAGATTGAAAACTAGCCGTCAAATCAGCGGAAGTTTTTTTTTGTCGCCCCTTGCTTCTCTGGAGGTACTGAAATTGGCCATGATGGTCGGACGACGGTGCTCTTTTTGGGACATTGTCTTATCGGGTCTTCTTTTGTGATCTCATCCCAGTTCCAATCGGATCAAACTTCTGCAAGAGTTGCTAAATGTGTTAGAATGAATGAACGAATGAATATGAATGAATGAATAAAGTGCTTTATTTTAAAATAAACATTCCTCTCATAAACATAATCAAACACTTAATAAACAATGGTTTACGACCGTAAATGTGTTAAAGTCACTCTGGATACGGTCACTGGAGGCGGGAGGAAAAGCTCACTTTCCTTCTGCGTGAGTTGCCAGGTTTGCTACAACCTTGCATCTTTGCAGATGCCTACTGGTCAAGTATCTAGATTACATCTTACAACCCAAAGCTCTTTCACGTTGTATTAGATGGGTATAGGGCCGACATTTATCATTATAACTCTGCTCCTTTATTTTTGTGCTGAATAAATCTAATTAGAATAATTCCAGATGTTCTACCGCAACTCTAGCAGTGAGGACCCGTACTTGCTGACTCTGCCTGGATGTTCGGCTGCTTGTCCTCTAGATCAGTTCATCAAACTATTGGAGCCTGTCTCTCTAACAGTCACAGACTGGGAGAAAGAGTGTAAAGTGTCCATCTTCAGTTCCTACAGCATGCTGACCATTGTTGGTAAGTGTTTACACTGATTCACCACCAGTAAAAGTTGAAGTTTCCACTTAAACTAAGTTTAAATGTGAGTACACTGTATTTGGCAAGAGTTTGAGGGAGATATGCTCTAAATGGTTCGTAGTTTAGTTATAAATTTGATAGGATACTCTATTAACAAATAAGAAAAAGAGTAAAGGAACACAACATTAAACTGCATATTTCACCTCTTCAAATACCTAAACCTTTTCAGGTAAACAAATGCAGTAAAAATTATATTTCAAGACTTATTTACACCAATGCACGGAAATAACTTCTTAGTTGACTGCAAAACCTAACAGCTGATGATAGATAACCCATCTCAACCCTGAGATCAAATCAATCGATCATGATCCTCCCAGCAGACAAATGCTCAACTAGTCTTATCAACATACGTTGTATACCAGGAGGTGTTTTTATCATTGACCTTTATAACGTTTCAAGGGGATTTGAACTATCGATTGGAATGCACCCAATGCCCTGCTCAATAAATTGTCCTAACGACAGAATTTGTACGAAAAAGATTGAATAGACACCACCATGACAACAAAACCAACATTGACGGCATCTTTGGAACATTTAAATCTATCTTTAAATTCATCAAGTCATAAAAGGGTTTTAGTCATGATAACGAGCTGGTCCTATGCGAGGTAGTGGAGTGATGGTACATAATTGTTAACATAATACAGTATAGATATTTCATAGTCATATTCAACGGCGACCAGTAAGTAGCCTACAACACAAGACGGTGATATCACCGTGAACCGTACTCAACGACTGACGGTTTGCTTGATGTTTCCCATAATTATGTTAGATAACAATGGTTTAACTGTGGCTGATTAGTTATATTGATATTCTATGCATAATTTTGTCGTTAAAATTGTAATAACATGGGGTTTATCAGTAAAATATCTTTCTTATGACACTACTTTGTTACGTGCATAATTTATCTGTCGTTTTAAGTTGTTTGATGATTTTTTAATGTTTTATGACCCTTTTTACCATTTTTACATATTTGTTTAATATGGTGTTGTGGGTAATGAAATTGTTCGGAATTTAATGAGGAACCATATTTAAACATTAGTTTTTAACAAATAATAAAAATTAAGGAGCTAACTAGATAAAACCGACATCATGTCACCTTAAACCTGCCACCTACCAGGTCTGAGTTGGAGACCAAACACCATTGTTCTTTTGGGCCCGAACCATCTCATTTGGGCTCGGACTTGACTCGTGAACCCACCGGGACTAATGATCAGAAGCCGGGACTATCTGTAATTGGACTCGTGAACCCAACTTTTAAAACCGGGTTTTATCCCTGCACTAATTGTGTGCCCCCTATCAGTTTGGTCCGCGGCTTATATAGTCTCGAGCTCGTGAACCCGATTTTTTAAGTCGCGGCCCAAATACCGGTTATTTCCGGATTTTGGGCTCGGACTACGATAATCCCGAGCTCGTGAACAATTTCTAAGGGGTAAATACAGATAATAATCAAATGTGACTCATTGTAGGTCATGACTAAGTCATTAGTTAAGCTAGTTAACATTGGCATAAAGAAATTATCCCAAAGTAGGTTATTAGAAACATATATTGCTTTTTGAAAATTTATATTAATTTGAAGTAGGCCTACTTACTTAACTTCTCAAGGAAATGTTAATACCTTTAATACTTTACTTTAATAAGGACGATGATTTATTTGGGTAAACTTAAAGCGTGCGTGGCTTGCGCATGGATTAAATAGTATTCCAATTACAAGTGGGGTATTAATTTAATTAGTTTGTTGTCAACTCAACAAATTTTATCTGCTTTCCAAACTCATCAATTAATAATCCACCCATTCGAGTACTATGTTTGACGCAAACTTAATTTATTATCTTAACATGTGGATTTATACTATAAAGAATACTAGTGACTTGTAGAGACACAAGTCTCTAAAACGCTCAAATGTAAAACAAATTATTGTAATATTTAAACCAAGTCTGAATCAAATTATCTATGTGTCAGGATAGATATCCCAGTACAACCTATATTTTGTTGAAAAAACAATTTGTTGTTTGTCTTTTGTTGATGTTATTTACAATAAATAATTTGAATGAATAATTGCTGACAAATATTAATAATACAAATAAATACAAAATAAATTACTCCAGAGGCTCATTCAACTCTGCTAAAGGCAGCAAACATGTTTGTGAATAAATATTGCTTTACTTAGGTAGCTTTGGTCTTTTGGTTAATGACAATAAAAAAAAATCCCCGATTGAATTATTGGAAATTGTTTTCGCCAAATATGAAAAGGCAAATAAAGATGTGTTGAGATAAGTTTAGTTCATGGTCAAAACCGCTAAATTAGCACCCCGACCCAGTTATTATTTTTAAGTTTATGCTTCTTTTGTAAAGGTTTAACAAAATTAGTGTAAAGTAAAGGCATCCCATTGACCAAACCTAACCCTATATTTGTTTCTGATCAACATTAAAAAAAAACTACTATTAGTCTAGTGAAGTTTATGTGGTGGTATTTCTCCTAAAGGTGCGATTGACTTTACATATTCTATCAAAAATGGCCGAATCAACGCCTGATTACTAACTATTTTACGACTGGTTAGGGTTCCATTACCCAGGTATCGAAAACAATCACAAAATTACTTTTCATCAGCATCTTCGACAGATTTATGGTTAGCCTAGTTTTAAGAAACGGAAACACCTCTCATTTTACTGTTATTTATGGATGATCCCTTTACTACCGTGCATGCTAGGCTATATTATATTTGAACCCATTTTGCTTGGAGCAACAGGCAGTAAAAACCTGGTTAAATTGTCCTCCAATCCAAATTGTTTTTCCGCTCATTGGAACTTGTGATAGTACAGTAATGATGAACAAATACCTGTACGGACCTATTTCATCTTTATTCCCAGGTTGTTTTCTAAGAGTAGCCAGTAGCCATTGAGGTTATTCCACTTTATACAATTGCCTAAAAAACTAATAATTACATATTGAATAACACTACAGTAAATCTCAAATATAAATTTTAGTAAATTTACAAACAAAGAGTAGAATAAAACTTTAACATATGTTTTGAAATCAAAACAAAGCAGAAGTTTTCCATTTAATCTTGAATCGTTTATTATTTAGTTAATGTGGTTGCTATCTCCTATGATACTACTACTTATCATACGCTTAACTAATTTACTTAAAAACACACAAGTTTGCAAATGCACAGTAAAACAATTGATTTAACCCTTTGAGTGCCAACGTCCGGGGAACCGGACGTTTTTAAAACGAGCCAAAAGTGCCAACGTCCGGCCGACCGGACGTTTTTAGAACGAGCCAAAAGTGCCAACGTCCGGCTGACCGGACGTTTCGTAATGATCGAACAGCTGTCATAACAACCGAATAAATACTCGGATTCTTTTAACCCATATATTAACATTTGAGTCGAAAGTTGCTAGATGCGATACATCGATTTTCGTTGGTCGAAATATCGAAAATTCGATTTTTACGAAATTTTAACCTAAAAATCGCCAGATCGCGCTCGGCATTTTTAGCGCGACCTTCGGGAAAAATCATCGGCATTTTTTGAGCGTTACTTTTATTTCTCGCCTGGCACTCTAAGGGTTAAACTTTTGAAACAGTCTTAATTATTATAGGAAATGTTATGCCAAGTTTTATATAGTATACAGTACATTGCAGAATTGACTGGCAAATTAGTAATTCAAAATGTAATATTGCTTACTTGCTTGATGTTAAATCATGTCACGATCAGCTGTATTGAAGTAAACAAAAATCAGCAGTGAATGGCTTCTAAAGCTATTTGTATGTAGAAAAAATACAATATATCTAATTTTGTGTTAAAATGTCGGGAATTTCACTACCTTTCCCACTGTCACGGGATCGGGACCTTTAATTTGAGCCCTCTTCCGTCGTTCTACGACTTCCCAGTTGCCCACAATTTTGACGCCAAGAATTGACTTACGTAATTAATGTATAGACGATTGACCTAAAGTAGAATTTTTCAATCTTCGGGTGGTTTATACTAAGCTAAAAGTATTTCATCAAAAAACACGCTTTAATACCTTCCCTTTAGCATCAAACCTAAGTACTCCTTAAAAGTAATGCTATTTAAATATATATTATAATAAAGAAGATAGTATGTCATAAGTGTGTCATTAAGGAAATATTATAGTGAAAATCTAATCAGGCTAATAGAATTTTATTTAGTCTGCAGGTTTGATGTGACGGAAGGGTTTTAAAAATATTTTTGTATGGTAAGTTTGACCTGGAAATTTGTAATTTTGAAAAACCCAATTTTCCTTGAGATTTATATTTATGGCAATATTTGTTTATTTGTCAATTATACCTATTTTACACTAATTCTTTCTAAATGGAATATAAATTAAATACATAGATATTGTTTTGATATGGATATTACCAGAGAAAGACCTCTCCATTATGTATACCTTCACATTTCCTTTTCTCCACCATCTTTAATCTTACTCCTGTTTTATCCACATCCCTCTTCATCTCATAAATGCTATCTTCTGTAAAAGACGCTAAAAGTCTTATCTAGGTCACCCTCATTGTCTTCTACCAATAACCCAGAACTCTTTGTTCTCGCATTATTCGCACATGTCCTTTTCTACAATCACTTTAAACTGTCCTCAAGCACTGTACTTCTGATCCCTCCACTCTCCTCTTTACCTCTACTTTTACCTCTTGGTCCCAACTCTTCAGCTTGTATTACTTTCCATAACCATTTCTGTATATTCCTTGCTTCCACCCCATAGGCAACTAATCTGTTAACATGTTAGCCTCAGCGTCACGTTTTTTTACAAATCAAAAGGTTAAATACCTGCTGTATTGTTTGTGATCCGTTTTTTAATCTGTGACTAAGGTTTCGAACCTGAAGGTTCATTTTTTAGCTCATTAGCAACTTTGAATCACCGAAAGTACCTACAGCAGGTATTTACCATTTTTATGTATAACTAACATGTGTTTCATTTTACTATACCTCCCAAAGTAAAACTCTATATAATATCTACCTATCCTTAATCTTGCAGGATTGTCGATAGTGAAAGGATGCAAGATGCTGATTGGTTTTGTTGGTCGGCTGAGTCTGTTAAAGATTTTAGCTGGTGACGGAATTATATTTGGTAATACCTGCATGACAATATCAATTGTTCTATAGGTTGTATAACAATGGATTGCTATTGCTACTTGCTACTAACCACAACACTTCACCATTTGTCAGGATTTCAAATGATGCTCTAAAACAATCTTTTACTGTACCGTTTTATGACATTTTATTTACTGAAGCTAAATAACTTTTTGCTTTTTACATTAAAGATGTAAGAACTGTTATATTGTTACTATTATTATACTCTGAAGTTTAATACTCGTATGATGAAGTATTGCATTGATAATTAATATTTTTCAAAATCCTATTTAATTTAGAAAAAAAGATTATTTGTTTACTTTTTTGTTCGCACCGCTCGATTAGCAGACCTGACACCCCAAATCTCTTGTTGGGTAAATATTTTATCTGTTATGCCAATTCTTGTCACATTAAACTTTTTTGGTTTATACAGCTTTCTAATACTTAGTGTTACTCAATTAAATAATCAGTTGTAATGAATTTCCCATATAGGGAATAAGCTATTATTACCGTAGGTCTCATGGTAAGACCTAGACCCGGGACCGATTTACTTTTTCGAATAATAGGGGATAGTTTTCTTATAAATATTTACTTTTTCTTCATGGACTTCCTGTGGCTGATTTTCATTTGTCTCAAGTCTCAAGACGAACTGTTGGGTCTATAATGAGACCGAAATCTTTCCCCTTGTCTATAACAATGATGTCACTCCGCCTCACAGAGCCCTCTTCTTCTATAGCCGTGACTTCTTCATAGACCTCGTAACTTTTCTTTCTGAATTGATCAGCTATGATTTTTCTGATCGTATGGTGGCGGGTATTCAGTAGAAGACTACTAAATGGGCACTTTCCAAAGACGTGGGCAAGAGTTTCAAGAATAAATTTCTCAAATACAGGACAATGTATCCCGTCCCTGTATCTCCCATGAAGACTTCTAAGAGGAATAAGTATTGTTTGAACTCAGCTTCTGTGAGGCCACAACCTCTAGCCAAATTGTTATTGATCTTATTACATTCTTTGAAAAGAACCACCCCATTCCCTTTGTATGGAAGTTTACACCAATTTTGATACTCTAAGTCTTGTAAGGTTTCTCTCAGTATCTTGGGTTTTGATTCGATAAATTTAATACTTAAATTCAATTTTTCCAGGCAAAACCTAATTTCTTCATCAAATTGACGAATATTAAGTAAGTAGGGGTTTCCCGTTCGTTTTAATACGCGACATATGTTTATATGTTGGATTGATGATCCCCACATTGATTTACATAACCCAATCCCTTTTTTCATTTTTGATGTTAGCCTCCGGATTACGTTGAATATATAAATTGGTTTAAATACCTGCTTCTAGTAATCCAATTGTTGCAATTTCTGTCACGCAACTAGTTTCGACTTCATACAGAAGTCATCATCAGGCGTCCAGTTGGATGTCAAAATAATCACTTCATCTGAAGGTCGTCGATTCACACATAGTACATTCACACGCAAACACGCACACGAACACGAACATAGACATATAAAAAAGGTACATTTAGAACGATGATAATACTAATTGGTAACTTTAGGATGATGCGTCACGACCGGGTGAATGTAGCGTCTAGACTGCCGGTCAACGTGTTCGGTCGGCGCTGTGACGTCACTCCCTTTGTTCTCGTTATCAGTCAGCTGTCCCCATTCATTCCCGACTCTCTCTCAAGTACCTTGATTGCCGTGTCATAAATATAATTTGACTGGAAAGATAGTTTGTCATTTAAAATATTTTGTTTGTCGAATTTTACTGCTCTGTATATTTCAAATTCTTCCAGTGTATTTTTGTTGAAATGGTCGTTAGATAAATGCAATACGGTCATGTTGCTGTCAATATTTGTGTAATTATGATTATCAGAAACTAAGTGTTCGGCAAAAGTTGAGGTTTGAGCGGACGTTGTTTTTCTTGGAAGATGTTCTTTAAATCTCTTCTTAAAAGAACGAGCTGTCTGCCCGATATAATATTTAGGACAGTCGTCGCAACTGATCTTATAGACGCCAGTCTTGTCAAAAATCGGAGTCCTCGTTTGGGGTCGATCTTTCAGTAAAGTTCCGAGTTTGTTAGCTGTTTTAAATGACACAGTGACGTTATTTTTTGCCATGATGTTTTTAAATTTATTGCTAAGGGAAGAACCGTATTCCGTTGAGATGTACTTCTTCTTATCTTTTGTTTTGGAGGTTTTTAGTTTATGTATACGAATCAGTTTATCAATGAGAATGCTTTGATAACCATTAGCGACGGCAATGTGTTTAAGGATCCTTTAAGGATCCGCGTGTTTGCGTGTGAATGTACTATGTGTGAATCGACGACCTTCAGATGAAGTGATTATTTTGACATCCAACTGGACGCCTGATGATGACTTCTGTATGAAGTCGAAACTAGTTGCGTGACAGAAATTGCAACAATTGGATTACTAGAAGCAGGTATTTAAACCAATTTACCAATCCCTTTGTTTTTAGTACTTGTATAAAACATAGAATTTGGCATGTTAATTGCATTAACATATGGCTTAGACAGTTCCATTTAAACAATGTTAAATAATGTTTAGTTTCAGGCAAAATCGTCATTTGTTTATGTTTATGATCCATACCGGGTCTTTTTTAGTTTAGGTAAGGAAAATATTATTTTGCTGATATTGACTCAGTTTTTTTTTTTGTTTCAGTGTTGGTAGTTCTGGTTGTGCTAATCATCGTGCTGCTTGCCTTCGGAGCTATCTATTGGACGAGGAGGAAAAGGGCCACTTACTGGTATCGGAAACTTAAAACTGACAACCTCTAACCTCTATAAATACATCCAAAAAGTTTCCAAAACTATACCTTTAACTTTATCAAACATTTTACAGGCTAATTAAAAAAAAAACAATATTTCTGTAACTGGGTGGACTATAAATTAAGACAAAGTTATAATTGTGGTTGGCAAACAAAAACAAACTATCTGTTGAGTAATGAAGTTTTATTAGACTTTGGATCTCAAAAAGATTGTTTTTGTTTTTTGGAACAGTTTAACATACTTGTGGTTTCTTTGTAGGATAATAAATTTTATAGAGCTATGCCTTGTTTCATAGGAGCTGCTTTTATGCTGAAAATTATATAGTTACTGTAAGTATCTTGTTCTGTCTATCGGGGCCTCTTGCACATTGTCACCATTTTGTTGGCCCATGCTGGTGATGGCATTCAGATCGAGTTTCAGCTCAAAACCGATTTTGCACCTAATATATATATATGTGGAATTTATACTTTTGTCGCATCATCCAGACTTTTTATGTTCAATGAAATAGATATTTCACTGGAATTCGTATTTCTTAAACTTAATGGGGTTATTCGTGTTAACATTTCTGAGCCAAAAAGGTAAACAGCCTGAGTTAATAGACTTTTAGTTTGACGAGATTGTACATTCCTAGATTATTTTGTTTCTACCACATATAGCCAGCATAGGCCCACAAATGTTGTTCTAAAATGTCAGTAGTATGCACAGATACTTTTGTGTTTCTTTGACATAATTTGGTTACCTTATACAATCAATATCCGAGATTAAATAAGGTTTGTATTTCATTACTTAAAGAACTTAATTAAAATATAATATTTTATACACTTTATTTTACCATAAACCAACGAATCTCGCAAAAGACTGAAGACTATTTTTGTTGTTTTGAACATTTATTGTACAGTACAAAATGTGTTATTAATAGTCGTTAGTCTTTCTGTCTGAGGAAGATATAGATTTATATTAATTGAATAGCAAAGTGAGAAAAATATCAACATCTACTTTTTCTTCCATTCTTTAAACAGTACTAGCACATACCGTTACTTTTATCTCATTCCATGTTTGCTTATTTCAGTAAATTGGGATGAAATGTGCAATCGTTATTCGTATTTGTTCAATAGGAGGAAAGAGCAGACCTCTACTGTAAGTTTTGTATCATTGTTAATGTTACCATGATTGAAATGAGTTTGTAATAGGTGCATAGCCAGGATTGCAATTCAGAAGAGCTACTACCGTACCTAATAACTGAAGGGAAATCTTAACTTGATTGCTGAGGGAATGTAAAATTGGTTTATTTCTGTTGATTTATAAACTGCAAATAACTTCTTAAATATTTTGGGAGTTGCTGGAGCCCCCTAAGTGACCCTGGCTATGTGCTTTGTTTGTGATTTGTTCGTAAATGTATAAAATATTTGTCTTTTTGTACTAACGATCCAAGTGTTTGTGATTTGGTGTTTTATTTTCTGACAAAACGATTTCTTTGACAGGAGGCACTCTCTCCACCGACCCTGCATCAATTAACCAACGGTAGTTCGAATTAATTGCTTCTGTTTGGGCAAAGTTATAAATTTATTTTTCCTCCCTGAATTTTAAAATTGGTTGATTTAACAAACGTTTTCTAGGAACATAGAGACGTTCATTCCCATTATTGCAATAATAATATAGAATTATATCTATTCAGGTACTGTATTGCTCTTTACTATAAGGGAAAATTAAAATGACTTTACATGTTTACATAGTTGCCCGTTTTAACTGTCCTTTTTAGGTTATGTGATCTAGGTTCGCCCTTGTGAGGGTTGTTTATGAGATAGTGTTGTGAGGATTTTCAACCAATCACTGTCCAAATGTGGTACTGATTTTTAATATATTTAGCACAGTTGTATTACACGTTTAACACAGTAAAAATAATATTTGAGCTTAAAGATTAAGAAACTTAACACTTTGTTTTACATTTTTTGGTATTATATAAAACGATTCTATAGTATTAAAAAATTGTGCGTTTTTATGTTATTGTTGTTTTTGTACTTGTACACTGTGAAGTCTAATCTGTAATAATCGTACCACTAAGGTATAAAGTGACTTTTCTATCCGAGTTCAAGTTTCAGGCCTGGGTAAAGCCGAGGTCAGAAAATGTGTGTATTATGCAATTGATAAATCAAACTATTGACAAGAATGCAACAATAAGCTACAACCGATCAAAACAATTGATAACTTTCATCAAACATGATTAAATGGAGCTCTCATAGAGTGTGGTAATGTTTCAACTCTGCTGATAGAGATGCTGCATTACTCTTTTAGTTTGCATCATCAAAATGTTGGTGATTAATTATATTTTATTTTAATGCTTGATCTATCAATGGCTTAGGTGTGGATGTTTATTTTGTAAAAATTAATTAGACATGAGTTTGCTTTTAGAATGGCTGATGTTGATACCCTTCATTAGCTTCATCTTCTTGCCCTATAAAGTATATACCTTTCTACGCTTGCAAGATGAAGGGGTGAAAGTACTTGCGCCCCTTCATCTTGCAAGCGAAGATTTGTCTGTGAATAATGCTATTCAACTGGCTGAGAGATTCTATGCAGCTGACCTGCATGTAATATGTCTAGTTTTTAAATGTTGATTTGTGTCGGTTTTGTGGTTAACCCTTTGACTGCTAGGCCTATAATTCATATTTTGTAAGACTTTTTTTGTTTGCCTTTTAATTCCATTACCTGTTGCTGAATTTTAACTGTATTGTTTTCACTGTTTTATTAATCTGGCTAATTTGGAATAATAGGTTAACAAATATATAACAAAGAAGAGTCTAAGTATTTGCAGTTTAATTTTTTTTTAACTGTCTTTCCGTTATAAATTTCCAAGTTTTCTTATAAATTGTAATGTTCTGATAGCATTATTTGAAACCAAAATCTCATGAAATCCAAAGACATATAGTTTACAATGTAATATTGAATTGAATTTAACCTTGATTTAGTTTGATAAGGTTATTATAATATAGCCTTTTTAGAAAAAAATCTGTTTGTCAGTAAAGCCACATAAACACCATTTATACTCACTGTTGTGGTTCAGCTGAAAAATATAATCTAAATAGTCTTAGACTAACTATTGCTGCTACCTAGTAACGCATTGAAAAAAACTAAATTGTAGCGCTGTCGGGTGCGCTATCTGTTAGCAATGGTTGACGTCAGCTTTAATACCGGTTTTTACTCCATAATCTTCAAGCACAAATAGCTGAGAAGGCTAGTCACTTGGCCAGTGGCATTCGTTTGCTCGGGTTTGAATCCCGCCCTGTGTGGCAAATAATTGGTGACCTGTGTGTTTGTAGCGATATACTACAACTACTGGGGCATATTGAGGTGTTCATAATCCTTGGTTTAGACATACACCTTGAATCATCGGATTGGGCGGATCTTTTAGCGTTTTAGCTAAGTGGTTGTTAGTGTATCCTATGAACATGCAAGTCATCAATGGCCGTTTTGCTACTTTTTGTCAAAATAACCTTCCTTATACCTTAAATATTTTAGTAAACAACGATATATCGTTCCATAGCACTCAAAGGGTTAACAGATTTAGAAACTGATCTGCGTTCTTTTGTGGATTGCAACTAACATGTGTTTTACAGTAGACCCCCTCTTAACCGACCCTAGGTTGTATAAATCGAAAGGTCGGTTAAAACCGGCAATCCCTAAAAACTTAAAAATTTAAGTCCTATTCATTTTGAACTATATAATCACTATTCTGAAGTTGTGCATGTTAAATTTACAAAATAAACTACATGTATACCTTTTTTTCTTAAGTATTGACGATAAAAAAGGCACAAATAAACTCAATACGGGTAAAAACAAATAATACTTTCAGTTGAATAGATTATATCCGTAGGCAAGAGTCTATAAAAATCCTTATTTTAATGCCTTAAATTGATTCTTTCCAAATTTATCATAATACTGTACATGACATGTGTACAAATCAAAGAGACAAGCAACTACTTTGTTACGAGACAGGATGTTTATCTATAGCCTGAAACATCCTGTGTAGAGTCTAGCTTATTGTTCCCATCGCCAAGCATGGGAGCTGAAATTCTGATTCCTAGAAAGTAGCGGTTAAACCGAACTGTTCTACAAACAAGGTCGGTTGAAACAAACTGTAATATTTTACGAGCGAGGGCGGATAGTCCAATTATTAATGTGAGGTTGGTTAAGAGGGGTCCACTGTAATAATAGTTTGTATGGGCTTTCAAGGGTCTCAATTGTCCCGAGGGCTAAAATAACATTAAAACCCTTAAAATAGAATAATAATTATTGTAATTATAATTTTCCATAAGATTACTTTTTACTTTAAGAAAATTGTATTGCTTTTTATATTATTCAATACTTTTTGTATTTTTAGCGAATTTCCCATATAGGGAATAAGCTATTACCGTAGTACTCATGGTAAGACCTGGACCCGGGACCGATTTTTTTTTTCGTTTTGAGGTCCCTAGAGGCCAAAAACACCATCCGTTCAAATTCATATATATATATATATTTATATATATATATATATATATATAGATTTATATATATATATATATAGATTTATATATATATATATATATGTGTCCGTTAGCGCGATAACTCGAGCAAAAATGATCCGATTTTGATGAAATTTGGTACAAACGTGTAAACCTACGTTTATTCGAACGAGTTCGCGAACCAGCATGATCGGACCATGGGAACGGGGGTTTATGGGGGCTTTTATGGAGTAAAAATGGGTTTTTCCAATTTTTGACCCAAAAAACATAAAATTTTGCAATTTCTTTCCAAACTATTTTGTAGAGCTTAAAAAAACAAATAATTTAGTATATTGAAGCGTTATAATGCGCCTAATGGTTACGGAAAAAATTGTTAATTTAAAATTCCCATGTTATTCTTATGGAGAATAAGTAAACTGTTGTAGTTTGCTTGTTTGTGAACATATTTTGATCAAATTTGGAAAATGTTTTTATTTCTTACTAACTATTCACATTTTACAAAAAAAAAAAACAGTTTTACCCTCCCTGATGCAGCAAACCTAAGTACTTGTTAAACTAATTATATTTAAATCAAGAATAAATGTTATATTTTTAAGTAGACATTTCAGTGTAAATCCAATCAGTCGAATGGAAATTCGCTTAGTCTGCAGGTTTGCTGCGGCGGGGGTATTTTTATCCTACTTACATTTTTTTGACTGTTGCTTCTCTATGGCTATTTAATTTATGGACAAATTCTACACAAGACAGCTAAAATCAGTTGACCACTTGAATTTTGTCCTGTAGTATTTCGATAAAACCTAGTGCATTATCTTCCTAAAAACATTGGTTGCATTATTTGTTAAATGTTAGATTTAGAAAGTATCTGGGACTGTAGTGGCCAAATGTTATCTCTAATTGCTTGTTTGATTTTGGTTAGTGCTGTATATTTTTTCCAGATGTTTCCAAAAAACATCCAAACATGCTATCGTTCCTACTCGTAATACTTGTACTTTATTTTTCTCATTCTCTTGTGTATTCTTTTTTTCAGACAAGAGTTACTGCAGCATCCTCATTTGGAATTGATAATTTTGGGGTTGTATGGTCTGAATTGTTTTTACCGCCCATTACATTATTAACTTAAATATGTATTCTGTAGACCACAGAATGAAGTTAACTTATTGAAAGGGAAGGACCATTCCTATTATTTTAGCTTAATTTTTAAATGTAAAAAACTTGTTGATATCTCATTGTTTGTTTCCATAAGTACTTCAGTTTTAATTACAATTGGAATGTTTTATTGCAGAAATGGATAGGCCAGTTTAATTTTATAGTGTGAATGGTAGGTTATTTCTCAAGTTTAAGGTTATATGTGTGACAAAGGAAAAATCTCCTTAATTTATTAAAAATGCAACCATAATAATGTTGTTAAAGATTAAATTAATTGTTACATTCGCCTAAATAGCCAAATGAACATGATCCAAGGTGCTTATTCAGTGTCGGTAGTTTCTGATATGTTAGAAGCTTGCAAACTATATTACTACTAATTCAAACTGTAGGTTTTATCATTATAAATCAAATGTTTACGATGTGAAGTTTACTTGTAATAGGACAGGGTAGCATTATTTTGTGCCTCATAATTTTTCTTACAAACAAAACTAATTGTTTGGTTTTATAAATATTAACATGTTTCTTACAATTATTAATTTATACCATTGATTCAATTTTACACTCTTAATATTTGATATATATATATGTTATGTTATATTTAAATACTTTGTAGCTTATTTAGGTTTCTTTTATTCCTCAGGTTTTGCATGCAATACTACCTATATGTTTGAAAATCGCATTTAATTATATTTTGCTCAATCATTATTTTGCTATCGTGAATACAACTTGCTGATGTTGGTAAAACCACCAATATGTGATTTAGAGATCATGTGATATTTTCTTGTCCTTTTTTCATTATTTTAAATATGTAGAAAAATATAACAAATTGAATAAAAATTATTTTTATTAATTAATATACTAGTTCTAAATTATCCTCTCTTTACAATCTTACTTGTAGTTAACTGGATGTATTATGTACTTAAACTTATCTATTTATCTATACTATTATAACATTGATGTGGTGTCTGTCTGGGCAGCTGTCACGACTAAAATACTAAACCGATACTGCCAAAATTAAGCTCAAAGATGTCATAGGCCTGTTCACTTCCCTGAGTTCCTCTCGGGCTACGCCCCTTGGATGTTCAAAGTTTTGAGGAGGTTTAAAAAAAAAATAATTATTGGTCCCCATATTTAAAATTCGAAGCATGATAAAATTCACATTGTTTACCTTTGCGTTGACATTTAAACTTTATGATAGATTATTTATTTTAGATCAATTTCAATTATTATGAAACAGATTGTTCTTCCCCGTTATAAAGCACGGGTACAGCCGCTAAAAAGTGGGAGAGGTCTTAAATTAAAGGTCTTGACCCCAGGGACACGGGAAAAATAGCAGAATTCCCATAAAGTTACCAGAAAACGAGATATAACGTAAAATTCGTTCTTCATAAGAATAGCATTAGAAGCCATTAACAGCAGTAAATACTGCTGAATTTTGTTTACTTCCTTCAATACAGCTGATCATGATATATCATTAAGCCAGTGGGTAATATTACAATTCGATTACTCATTTTCCAGTCAATTCTGCAATGTAATGTATACTATATAAAACTAGGGATAACGTTACCTATAATAATCAAGACTTTTTAGTTACGTCTTAGAAAGTTAAAATCAATTGTTTTGTAGAGCAATTTGTAAACTTGTGTATAGGAGATTGCTCAAATCAAAGGAACTAAACTTAGAATGGCTGAAAAATAATTAAGGGTTTCTTCTGATTTGAATGTTATTGGTGTGTTGAAGGAATGTTTGACATGAAATAACCACATTGACTAAAAAATAAACGGTTAAAGATTAAATGGAAAACTTCTGTTTTGTTAGGATTTCAAAACATATGTTAATGAGATTTCAAAACATATATTAAAGATTTATTCTACACTTTTTTGTATATTTACTAACATTTATATTTGATAATTATTGTAGGGTTTAATCAATATTTTTTATGAAGTGGAATAACCTCAATGGCCACTCTTAGAAAACAACCTGGGAATAAAGATGAAATAGGTTCCTCTGTACAGGTATTTGATCATTAAGTAAGTACTATGACAAGTTCCAATGGGCGGAAAAAACAATATTGTTTGTAGGGAATTTTAACCAGGTACTGCCTGTTGCTCCAAGGAAAAAGTTTTCAAATAATGCCTAGCATGCACGGTAGTAAAGGGAGCATCCATTCATAACAGTTAACAGTAAAACTTAGAGGTAGTTTCTGTTTCTTAAAACTAATCAAAAATATGCATGTCGAAGATGTAAGTCTGAAGTATGTCTGAAAAGTAATTTTGTGATTGGTTTCGATTACTGGGTAATGGAACCCTAACCAGTCACAAAATAGTAAGTAATCAGTGGTTGATTAAGCCCTTTTTTGATAGAATATGTAAAGTAAATCGCAAGGAATACCACCACATAAACTTACACTAGGCTAATAGTAGTTTTTTTTAAATGTTGATCAGAAACAAATCTAGGGTTAAGTTTTGTCAAGTGGATGCCTTTACTTTACACTAATTTTATTAAACCATTACAAAAGGAGCATAAACTTAGAAATAATAACTGGGTCGGGTGCTAATTTAGCGGATTTGATCAAAAACTCAGGGTATCTCAACACCTCTTTATTTGCCTTTTCATATCTGACAAACACAATTTCCAATATTTCAATATCATCATTAACTAAAAGACCAAATCTACCTAAGTAAACCAATATTTATTCACAAACATGCTTACTGCCTTTAGCAGGGTCAAACCTATGGATTCATTCAAATTATTTATTGAAAATAACATCAACAAAACCAAACAAAGACAAACAACAAACTGTTTTTCACACAAAAGATATGTTGTACAAAAGAAATCTATCCTGACAAATAGTTATTTGATTCTGAGTTTATATATTACTGTACGATAATTTGTTTTACATTTGAGCTTTTTAGGGACCTATGTCCCTACAAGCCACTAGTTTAATCATATTCACTCATTTTGGGAAAATCCGTTATGGCTTGCTGAATTACTGATGGTTTATTTCCTGATTTATTTTTGTGTTAACATTCAACATAAAAAAATGGACTAATTGATAAAACAGTTTTAGTTCCATATGATCTTTTAAAACTTTAAAAAAACTACTATGGTGTTGGTATTTTTATAAAATAGACCAACAGTATAGTTTAATTCCTGTGTGAAAAACTCTTATTGCTAGTAAATTAATTTTTCACAATAACAGTATATACTGCACTATACTACGATGATTATATCAAGACGAACCCCTTCTCCAATTTGTTTATATTTCATTACTTTAAAGTAAAACATCTTACATAACTTTACAGAAAAAGAATGTAGAGTATCGTAAATAGCATCAAATGATTGTGGCCTCCGAGTCATAGAGTCACACTTAATTTGTTTGTCACACGATCCAGTATTGATCCCATTAACATTCTGATGCAATCAAAGTCAAGTTTTCGACGCAGGTCATCTAATTGTTGACCTAGGGTCAGAAGCTAAATAGTTGTAAAAGTTTCTTTCAATTCACCAATTCCAAATTAGAACAATGCATTTATTGAATTTTGGAATAATCAGTACACATACTGATTATAAATGGTTCTACCATATTTTTTATAATAAAAAATGTGTTTGAATTAGGACATAACGAGGGATGGGTTAAATAATATTTAAAACATGGGAGTAATTTATTGACAGTAAACCACATGATCTGTGCTTTTTAATCTTTTTATTTACGTAGTTTTTTTTTTCAAAACATTTTAACATATTTACATGACACAAGTAATCTTATCAACAAACATAGTAAGGAAATCCCTTCATACCGTCAATAAGCAGGTTTTTTAGAGGGGTCTCAAACTGGGAATGGCTGTGTTATTAGAGGTGTAGGTATAAGGGAAATCATTCCATAAGTAACAAAAGCAGCATAGATAAAACATACTCCCTTAGTAGATTTGTCATCCTTATGGTAACAGGCTGATCCAATACACATTATGAATTGTACTGTACTGATGTACTGATACTGTGGTGATGACAAGTCCACAAATAGATCGAGTACCGTACACCTGTGAGAGCATTCCTCAGTCTACATTGAGGGTATTTACTGTTTCAAAGAATAGTTGTTGAATGTATGCTTACCTTTGAATATTTGCAAATTAAAAACTGTTCCTCTTGTAGTTAGCTAATTTGATGACCATTATCAAACCATTTGAGCTCCAGGGTAATAATTTATTTAATACCTATGTTACTTTCTCCCCCTAGGCCTACATAGTATCTGGAGAAAGTATTGTTTTCGTAAACATTTTCGAGTTTGAGTTTTGACAGGATATATCCGTTTTGGGCCCCCCCTGAACCCAAAATAGTGTTTTTCAGAGTGATGTCCGTGTGAGTTTATGTCGATGTTACAGAGCAACAGACCACACTTGTCCAATTTGATGAAATTTGGTACGTAGGTACTAATCTATTATATCTCCGGGCGTGTTTTCATTTTTTCCAAATTTTTATTTTTATTTTTAATGATGATTTTTCCATAAAAACCCATAAAATAACAAAATATTCTATTTTAGGAGAAAACCCTGTTTTGATTAAAATTTATGTGTTACGGACCTTATAATTCTAAACAAAAATAGTGCAACCCCTCATTGCTGTAACAATTACGGTTCAAAAGTGATTGCAACTTTTGTGATTTATCCCTACAGAATATCATAGTAACTCCCACTGCTTACCTATGATGAAGGCTGTTTACAAGCTTATGGGAGAAAGTATGTGTCAGTTTGCTGATACGGTCTATTAAATTTTATTATTCCCTGATACAAACACAAAAAATTAAAATTGTCACAAAAAAGTGGGTTACTGTAGTATTAAATACACGCTGTTAAGTTTCCATGTACCACGTTTTCATAGCTTACAGACGCAAATTCCTTCCATAGAATAATATAAATTCAAATTTATTTTAAAAATTGATATCTTACTACACATGGTGGTCTGCTGTAGAACAAAGAATAGTAGACATAACATTTTACAAGTTTGTTTAAACCTAGTTATGATTATTGGTATAAAGATTTTTTCTTATGATTTTAATAGCAAGTTTTATGGCTGTCAAAGATATTAAATATGGCACTTGGTTTTCCGAATAGAATTTCTTCCAAAATTGCTAAACTTGTTTAGGAATCGTGAGGACCTCTTGAACCAATTAGTATGCACTTAAAATTTTGATATTGTATATTTTTCCAAATAATAGGAGATAGTTTTCTTATATATTTTAACTTTTTCTTTATAGACTTCCTTTGGCTGATTTTCATTGTCTCGAGAAAAAATAAGCGTTTCAAATATTACAAGTAAAGTCTTTTTTTAAAAGAAAACTATTTGCACAGAAAACACTGATACAGTATAATCTCCTCGATAACAAGAGTTATGGGGATTATAAAATAAGACCTGTTATCAAGGTTGACATCTTACCGAGGTTTGCAATAACGTGTTATGAGGGGTAAATCAAATCAATTGGAGATTTGAAAATGCTACTTTTTAACAGGGGAAATTTGTTAACGAGGTTCTATATTAAAATAAACAGAAAATTTAAAATATAAATGTTATAAATTCACATTTGTAGCCTGTGTTAGATAAAAAAAATGTTGATGCCACATAAAACAAAAACAACCAACATTAAATCTAATTACTGATTTAAAAAAATATATGCCGTATCAGATAAATAGTAAAAAAATGTGGTTGGGAAAGTTTTATTTTTATAATATCAGTTAACATAAGAATGATTTTTTTAGAGACAATAATTGTCTCTGATACTGACTTTTGGTAAAAAAAAATTATTCTTATGTTAACTGATATTATAGAAATAAAACTTTTCCAACCAGATTTTTTTACTATTTATCTGATACGGCATATATTTTTTTAATTATTAAAATTATATTAACTATAAAATTATAAAAATATTAATTATTAATTAATAAAAAACATTGGTTGGTAAATTTCTAAGCTTGCATAAAAGAGCTGTAACCAACACCAAACAACCTAATAACCTTTAACTTTTAATGTAGCATCTAGCAAAGACATTACAATGACTAACTTATGGCCTTCTATCAAAAATCTTCAAATATGTAATCAAAATACAGTATATTGATTCCCACATTTCCAAAATTAGCATATTTTTGTTAAATTAATTGTAAACAGATAAAGTATTTTCTTGTTTGAACTTATGGTTCATTTGTATTTCAGTATACATAATGAGTTTTATTTATTTACTGGCCGTGAGCGCAGATATGCTTATCTTGAAGATCTACAGCGCAGTATTGTGGAAGGCCCGACCTGCCACTGCCATATATATATCACAGTGATCTTGTGATCACCTCAAAACTCTGTGATGGTTCCGTCACTCAACATTGTTGTGGTGCTTCTCGTCTCAGCTTCGGCGGAAACTTTCGACAACAACTTTGGTCAAGTTGTGTTCTCCCATGTGGTAGGTAAAATTTGAATTAAATAACCTTTTTTCTTTATTTTATTTGTGTTTTTACACTATGGCATTTTTAAATGATTTTTGTATGGGAAGGTTCCAAACCTTGGTCTGAGATAAATTTGTATAGAACAACTTTATTTCCTAATTTGATTTTAAAGTAAGATGTAAAGTAATTTATTTATTTTAATTTTACTTTTACTTATTTTATTTATGGGGGGATTTATGGGGTGAAAATTGATTTTTCCCATTTTTGACCCTATACAAACTCAAAATTTCATCATTTCTCTCCAAACCATTTTGTAGAGCTTAAAAAAAGAAATACTTGTGTATATTGAAGTGTTGTTCTATGCCCAACAATTACAGAGATAATAAAAACAAATGTAAATTAAAAATTCCCATGTTATTCTAACTGTTGTAGTTTGCTTGTTTATGGATCTATTTTAACCAAGTTTTTAAACTTTGATTATTTAATACTAAGCTATCAACATTGCAATATAAAAATACACCTCAATACGTTCCCTGTAGCAGCATACCTAACTACTCAACTAAATTAATGTTAAGTTACTTAAATAGGAAATAAGTCTGACAATTTTTAGGGGATATTTTAGTATAAATCCAACCAGGTAAATGGAAATTCACTAGGAATTTCAATCCTTCATTTTTTTCAGCAGGTTTGCTGTGGCAGGGTATTTTATACCTTTTTTTAAACGTTTATCTGTTAGAACATGTTATTTTGAAAAATTAGTGAAGCCCCTCTAAAGTTAGTAACTAAATAGTTGTATTCTATGAATGAGATTTTATTTCTAAAAGATCCTTTACTTTCAGCTATTTCGACATGGAAGTAGAATGCCACTGGAATTCTACCCAAATGATCCTTATAAAGACTCTTCAAACTGGCCTTTCAAAGTTGCTCAACTAACAGATGTGAGTAACTGTGGTGTTTTTGAATTTTAAGAACAATGTTTTAGGAAAATTATACACAAATTATGAGTTTACTATACGTCCATTGCCTAAAATAATGGTCTAAAGCATTCATCCAACATTGATCATATTGTACCTAGTTTGTGAGAGAAACAAAATTTGCAAAGTATGTACCGGTATGTTAAAAATAAAACCGTGTTGGTGTTTATACCTCTCAAAGAGATATATTCATTCACTTAAGGATACAATATCTTTCTTGAGATATGATGCGCATAAGATTACAAACAAATTGTTTTTGGCAAATCCAATGTTTTGATCAGCAAGAATAAAATCCATCTTAACTGTGTTATACCCTTTTGCCAGTACAACAGTAGGATCCATGTGAAACAAATCTCTCTAAACTGGAACGTTTGGTAACTTCAAATGCCTCATGATTGTTGTAGCGAACACCATTAACCTAGTTTCTGGAGTAAGTTTTTTTTGTTTTTTTTTTTTTTTGTCCTAAGACGCTAGGCACGAGCCTGGGATGGTTTTTCACATTACTTAAGTCTAGACCTAGGGGTTGCAGCATTATCACCAGATCAAATCCATTGGCGATTTGGCGGGATTTGAACCCGGGACCCCAGGGACTGAAGTCCCGTGCTCTAACCACTACACCAGCTCGCTCCCCAGTTTCTTGAGTAAAGTGAAGCAAGTAAATCTTAATTTCACAGACCCTCAATAGTTAGGAGGGAAGACTTCTTACAAGTGTCAGGGAGGTCCAAAAATTTAAGATTCGTATTGAATATTACATTTTTGGACCTCCCTAACCTTTTTCCCTTAACCCTTTTCCCTAACCCTTTTCCCTAACCCTTTTCCTCCAAACCTAACCTTTAAGTACCTACCGAAAGTTGCTTCTATAACACCAATTTGTAACAGATGGGCAAAAAGCAAGAGTTTGAGTTGGGACAGTGGCTGCGACGTAGATACGACTCGTTTATCAGTGACTTTTACAATCCAGAGGAGGTCTACGTTCAGAGCACGGACGTTGACCGTACATTGATGAGTGCAGAGTGTCTAATGGGAGGTCTATATCACTCCAACAAGACTGTACATAGTTGGGAACCAGTACCTATACATACGGTGCCTGGTCCCAGTGACTGTGTAAGTATATGAAAAAGTATGTGAAGGAAAAAGTATATACTTTATTTAAGCTGCTAACAGTATTTCGAACATATAACAGTTTTAAACATTTGAATCATCTTATAGTCAACCCATTGGTGACCTGGACTTAGTACCAAAGTCAAGTTAGATATATAAGGTTGGTAGAACCGTGGACTTTTAATAGCTCAAATGTGTTTTAAACATAAATAGAGAAAGAAATCTAAATAATATAGGTTTTATTGTATTTTAATTATGTATGGACAGTTTCATACACCTTATAAAACATATCTTTCCGATTTTATCGAAAAATTGTTTAGCTAAATTATGAGATAGTTTTTCACAGTACGGTGGGAAATTCTTAAAAAATTCAACAGAAGTGCATAAAATTCGTACTCTATTATAGAAAATTAAATAATTAAAATATAATAACAAACAAAACAACCTATATCCTTGGTCGAAACTGGCACAAATGCTACCTCCAGATAGTTCAACCTACCTCCACAGTATGTATTTGACAACATTCAAGTAAATGAAGTGAATGATCAGGTCTTAGTTTTTCAAGAATTTATGAATCCTTCAACCATAACTCACAGTTTTAAAGCTATATTTTGTTGATTTTCAAGCTTTAAAATACCATTTAATATCAAATTGTTTTGGACATTCAGAAAACATGCAACAAACGGTTTAATATTTGTAAATACAAAATTAATTTGTAATTTTCCTACTTTACATTCATGTAAACATTTACAAATTCAGAGAATAAATAAAAATGCATAAACATAATTAATAAACATTTCACAAGCACATATCCTATTTTCTTTTACAGTAAACCAATTAAACATAAGATATTGATGGGATCAAAAGAATAGTCCCAATAATAAATTGCAATAACTTGTGCAATGCCATTCATGTACACAAAAAATATGTTTCTTGAATAAAGTGAATTTGAATCTTGAATCTAGTGGGTAGAGTTAAACAAATGATTATGCTTATTATCCACTAAGACATGTTTATCACTTGTCCCTGCTAACAAGCATGAAATGCTGGTTTGGCATGTATTGTTTACTTACTAGATCATTAATATTAGGCGATTAGTTCCCCCAATTCAACTGTAACTTAGTTTTTCTGTTTAAAACCTGAAACAAGCTGTTTAATATAATATTTCCATCTACATAGATGGATTTCTATGGCTATTTAATAGTATCACTGTCCAGTTTTGACATTGTATGTCATGTGAATTAAATGTTTTCTCTAATGATTAAGATTTTCAATATGAATTGATTTTTTGTTGCTATACTATGTTTACATCCATAACCAGGGGTATTTTTTAAAACCACTGGGTTTAGTAAATAAAATACTCATTGACATAGTAATAGCCTCTCTGATCCAAGTGGTGATGATTAAATTAATTGAAAATTAGTTTAATTTCATAAAAAAGCACAAAAACAATAGTTTAAAAGATACAAATTGTTATAAAGTGTTAAGAGTATATAATATTAGCTATTATCACCCTCATGAAGTAATTTAGTAACATATAAAAACAGTTTGCAAACAAATATGGTGTTCCTTAAAAACTCAATTAATTAAACAAATTTGTTTTTGTGAAACATAATTGTTAGTGAATATCAAATTTTGTTGATCGTTGTTTTCAAATACTCCTCCTAATATCCAAATGTATATGTTATTTCTTTTAAATTTCAAAAAATAACATTAACTTATCCTATATTTTTTTTTAGTTACTTATATGTTTTCTTACAATTACTTCATGATCTAACAACGGATTTATTTCTATAATGTTAGATGCTGGCAGCCACTGCGACGTGCCCTTGTCCTGCTTACAACATGGAGGTCGACAGAGTGCGCAACCTTCCTGAGGTTCAAGCCCTGGAGAACAAGTTCCAAGATATGTATGACTACGTGTCCAACCACACCGGCAACCAAGTGAGGGACTTTGGAGGCGCGATCAAAATCTACGACGCACTCTCCATAGAGGTTGGGTTTTGCTACATTTGGTTGCTTAAAGCATTGACTATAACGCATAATAGAGCGGCATTTATACAAAACAATACAAAAACAAAATCAACGAGTTTGGCTATATTGGTGCACAATTTTTTTAAACTTTGAGGGCTACTTATTCTCTTTGATTGAAAATGTAACGTTTGAAGCAATTGACAATTCAACACAAGGACAATTTTTTGACACCTAAAACAATGAAGTTAACCTAATACTTAAAGACAAGTTAAAGATAAACTACATGTTTTGTGGCGACAGCCACATCCTCAGGTTTATCCTCTTCTCAGATTCGTCATAAACTAAAATAAAATACATAGAACACACGTAAAAGACATCACATTTAATTGATCGAACGTCGCGGTGCGTGCACGCATTTGGTCCGGCCGGCGGCGACTCTGAGAAGAGGATAAACCTGAGGATGTGGCTGTCGCCATGAAACATGTAGTTTATCTACCAACATCGAACAAGGATATTACAAGGTAACGAAACAATTGTACAGTATTAATATAAAACGATATCCAGAAGTAGGACGATGAATTCTGACAAGTTAAAGATTGAATAGTTTCCAAATGACAAGACAGTTAAGATTGTGTTGTTCAAGAGACTAGACAGAACTAAGCTTATATAGCGATGGCCTTTGTTGTTTTAATCTTAATTGCAAATCTTCATGAGAAGTTAACTATTTGCAATTGTGTTGGAACTGTAACTTAAGGTTAGATTGTTTTAGAAGAAGATGATATCAAATCAGTTCATCATTTTATATAAGTTCTTCAAATGTAAATTTAATTGAAGAGAATTTCCAAAGTTGGGTATTGATTTTAGTGTTTTTTTATATTTACTCCTAAGATAAAAAAATATTTGATCAAAAATATGTTTTCTAAAAGAAAACAGATAAATTACAAGGCTATTACAAGGCTAACTATTTCTTGAGCAATTAACTTATCCCCTGTACAACATTTATCGGTATAGTCCAGGATCTGAAGGGGGTTGAGCATGCATGAAAAGGGTGACGCAATTTTATTTCTGATTGTTGTTATAGGCACTATAGTGATCACGAAAACGCATGTCGTCGCCCCCCAGCGTGGTCGACAACCCGGGGGGGAGGGGGGCAATATGGCGGGGGGCGCCGTTTACTAAAACGCCTATAACTCGAGAACTATTCTAGGTAGAACATTGCAATAAACGTCAATTTACTCAAAAAATTATGATCTTTAAAAATGTTAATGTAGTGAAATTCGTATCTTTGATGGTTTTTTAGTTATTTTATATTGAAGCTAAAAATCAATATGGGGTTATGGGGTTAAAATAGGTTTTTCCCATTTTTGACCCTAATAACCAAACAAATTGCAATTTATTTCTTAACCCATTTTGTAGAGCTTAAAAAAAGAAATAATTTAGTATAGCAAAGGGCTGTTGTATGCCCAACGGTTGTGGATATAGTAAAAAAAAACTTAAATTCAAAATGTCCATGTTATTCTTACGGAGAATCAAAAAAAACTGTTGTAGTTTGCTTATATATGGATATATTATAATCAAATTTGGCAATTTTGTTTATTTCATACTAAGCTATCAACATTTCAATATAAAACTCACCTCAATACCTTCCCTGTAGCAGCAAACCTAGGTACTCATTATAATTCATTTTATTTAAATAGGAAATAAAGCTGACAGTTTTCAGGGAATTATTTGAGTATAATATAATATTGAGTCTGCAGGTTTACTGCGGCAGGGGTACTTTTTAAAGCAACCGAAATTACAAGTACCAAGAGACACCTTTTTAGGATAAACATAGCTTTTATGTTTGTAGATCTATGAATAAAAAAAATTGATGAAAAATCAGGAAAAAATTATAGGAAGAACTGTTCTTTACTTAAGGTCCGTGAAGTTGGCGTACCCATATTAGCGTATCCACTTTTGATCATACCAATCGTTAGTTCATCGTTAGTTCTAAAAAAATAAAAAAGTTATAGCCGATAATAAGTGGGTACGCTAACTTCACACTTCCGGGTTCTAGCACGCGCCGTTTTCTGATGAGAAATGTTTACATCTATATATCAATCGTTAGTTCTTCGTTAGTCCTCGACAGTTCCCAAATTTTTTCGTTAGTTCTCAAAAAATAAAAAAGTTACGAGGCATACAAAGTGGGTACGCTAACTTCACAATTGTACAATTTCCAGCGGGCACAGTTTTTTGACTATAAATGCCTATATCTATATACCAATCGTTAGTTCTTCGTTAGTTCTCGATAGTTCTCCAATATTTACGTTAGTTCTCAAAAAATAAAAAAAGTTACAAAGCATACAAAGTGGGTACGCCAACTTCACAATTATAGAATTTCCATCGGGAACAGTTTTTTTTTACTATAAATGCCTGTATCTATATACCAATCGTTAGTTCTTCGTTAGTTCTCGATAGTTCTCCAATATTTAAGTTAGTTCTCAAAAAATAAAAATGTTACGAAGCATACAAAGTGAGTACGCTGACTTCAAAATTATAAAATTTCCAGCGGGCACCGTTTTCTGACTAAAAACGCTTATATCTATATACCAATTTTTAGTTCTTCGTTATTTCTTGTTAGTTCCCCAATATTATAGCTTGTTCTTAAAAATTAAAAAGCCAATAAGGTCTTAAACATGGTTATGCCAACCTCACACCCAAATCATTCCTAGCGTGCACCCTTGTCTGACTAAAAGTGCCTATATCTTAATATTAATCGTAAGTACTTAATAGCTCACCGATTTATTTTGTTAGTTCTAAAAAAATTTAAAAATTGCACCTGATGAGTTGAAGCCGAATAAGGACGCTAATTTCACACCTACAGAAATTCTAGCGTGCAACTGCATCTGATGAAAAAAATCTTTTTATTATTATTTTTTATTAGCTATGCTGTTATTGTTATGTTTTCCACTCGTTTTGTTGCTTGCCGCTGTCATTTTTGCCATCTTTTTGCCGTTTCTCCTTTTTGTTTTCCTTATTAACTAATTCATTTACATTGTTTTCAGTAAACTATTGCATAACTAGGCTAGTGTAGTAAGCAAGTATTCTATGTTATTTCATGTATAATTGTACCAAATATTAAAATGGAGCTATCCGTTGGAATGCAAAATAAAATAAAATAAAATAAATATCAATCGTTACATCTAGATAGTTCTCCAGGATTTTCTTTAGTTCTAATAAATAAAACAAAGTTATGGCTGATAAAGTGGTTATATTAATGATACTTCCGATTTCTAGCGCGTCCTGTCATATGAAGAAAAACGCCTATATCTATTTACCAGTCGTTATCTCTGCTCGATAGTTATACAATTTTTTTTGTCACTAATAAATAAATAAATAAATAAATAGACGTATAGCCCATAATGAATAGATAAACTAATTTAACACTTCTGATTTCCAGCGCGCACCTTCATTCGACGAAAAATGCTTACAGTATACTACTATACAAAATAAATAGATTAGAGTCATTTTCAACTGTTAAGCCGTGTCAAGCGCCATTTCAAGTTCTTCCGTCAACAAAATAAGCTGTCTCCAGACATGCGCCACTCCCAAAACACGACATATTTGCCGTTCGACGATCTAACGAGTAAAACATCTACACACATGTGTTGTTTTCCCAAAAACTGTTCGTTTCGGGAATTGCAAAGATATTCGTTCACTTTGATGTGTGCAAAAATACCGGCAATGAACGGAAAACACGAGGACGAGCATTTGCTGCCATTTGCTACTTGCGAGCGTAGGTACAGTCTGGAGCCGGCTATAGGCATGGAACTTGAATAAAACCCCCTTTTTGCAAATCATTAAACTAAATTTTAATTAATTATTTTATTATAAAAAATTTATCATAAGATAAAAATATTTATTCTCCGTATATATTAATAATCTAACACATTTAATTTTAAACGTATTTCTAAACTGTTTAAGAACGATGCTATGAATGTTTGAAAGAATAGTTGAGTGTACATTTTTGAGAACTATCCAGAGCTAACGAAGAACTAAATATTGGTATATAGATATAGGCATTTATAGTAAGAAAACTGTGTCCACTGGAAATTCTATAGTTGTAAAGTTAGAGTGCCCACTTTGTATTCCTTATAACCTTTTTGTTTTTAGAGATCTAACATCAATATTAGAAAACTATCGAGAACTAACGAAGAACTAACGATTGATATATAGATATAGGCATTTATAGTCAAAAAACTGTGCCCGCTGGAAATTGTACAATTGTGAAGTTAGCGTACCCACTTTGTATGCCTCGTAACTTTTTTATTTTTTGAAAACTAACGAAAAAATGTAGGAACTGTCGAGGACTAACGAAGAACTAACGATTGATAAATAGATGTAAACATTTCTCATCAGAAAACGGCGCGCGCTAGAACCCGGAAGTGTGAAGTTAGCGTACCCACTTATTATCGGCTATAACTTTTTTATTTTTTGAGAACTAACGATGAACTAACGATTGGTATGATCAAAAGTGGATACGCTAATATGGGTACGCCAACTTCACGGACCTTAAGTAAAGAACAGTTCTTCCTATAATTTTTTCCTGATTTTTCATCAATTTTTTTTATTCATAGATCTACAAACATAAAAGCTATGTTTATCCTAAAAAGGTGTCTCTTGGTACTTGTAATTTCGGTTGCTTTAAAAAGTACCCCTGCCGCAGTAAACCTGCAGACTCAATATTATATTATACTCAAATAATTCCCTGAAAACTGTCAGCTTTATTTCCTATTTAAATAAAATGAATTATAATGAGTACCTAGGTTTGCTGCTACAGGGAAGGTATTGAGGTGAGTTTTATATTGAAATGTTGATAGCTTAGTATGAAATAAACAAAATTGCCAAATTTGATTATAATATATCCATATATAAGCAAACTACAACAGTTTTTTTTGATTCTCCGTAAGAATAACATGGACATTTTGAATTTAAGTTTTTTTTTACTATATCCACAACCGTTGGGCATACAACAGCCCTTTGCTATACTAAATTATTTCTTTTTTTAAGCTCTACAAAATGGGTTAAGAAATAAATTGCAATTTGTTTGGTTATTAGGGTCAAAAATGGGAAAAACCTATTTTAACCCCATAACCCCATATTGATTTTTAGCTTCAATATAAAATAACTAAAAAACCATCAAAGATACGAATTTCACTACATTAACATTTTTAAAGATCATAATTTTTTGAGTAAATTGACGTTTATTGCAATGTTCTACCTAGAATAGTTCTCGAGTTATAGGCGTTTTAGTAAACGGCGCCCCCCGCCATATTGCCCCCCTCCCCCCCGGGTTGTCGACCACGCTGGGGGGCGACGACATGCGTTTTCGTGATCACTATAGTGCCTATAACAACAATCAGAAATAAAATTGCGTCACCCTTTTCATGCATGCTCAACCCCCTTCAGGTCCTGGACTAGTACCTATCATAAACAAAAATAACCTAAAATCCTTTTAATTGGAAATTATAGTCAAAATCAATCAAATACCAACTATTCACTAGAGACTATTTGCAGAGTCAAGAAAGTGAATTCTAACCACTGAGCTACCCAAGGTGGTACATTTATTTGTTTTTCTGTTTTTAGGAGGAATACAACAAGACTATTCCAGAATGGGCCCGTTCTATTTATCCAGAACCCATCAGGACGGCTGGGTTGTACAGCTTTGTCCTGCCTACTTGGACCACAAAACTTCAGAAGTTTAAAATAGGTTGGTGCAAAATAATAATGGTAATTTAATAAATAATAATTTGCATACAGTTTTCTCAAAAAGGATACCGGTAACAGAGTAAGTTTTAAACCATTTACCTATTTCTCTTTATGGAAGAAAAGAAAATTTATATAAAAATGTATTTCTTAAATATAAATTTGTAAAACACAATGTACCGTGGTGTGTATCTTTAAAGAAAAATGATATTAGAAGCAAATTAAAGCACTCATAATATTTTTCTAAAAAATCAAATTTGTTGTATTATCTTAAAACATATATTTTTTACTACCACATTGTACATGTGTTAAGCAATCAAAAAATTCACAGCAGGACAAAGTGCTATAAAGCTTTTGCACTAGAATGATAAAAAATTGGCTTTTACGATCCGGAAGACTACCTATTTTAGATAGTCTTAACTAGTCGGCTGTCCAGCTGTACTGGCTGGGGTCTTGGATAAGCTTACATTGGTTGTCCTTGTTACAGTACCTCTGTATTGCTAAACATAAAAACACTCTATCACAGGGAAGGCCAGCAGCACTGGCCAAATCTTTATTTTCACACAATATGTTCACGTTTTGATGGGTAATGATAGTCGTTTATCCAGCCATTTATTATATAAATATGCTATGTCAATATCAGACTCACAAAGTAATAAGGTCCCAGAGAAAATAAAATAAAAATAACATTATTTGTATCTTTTTCTTAACCAATACAAACAGGGTAATGGGCCAAACTAGTTGTAGGCATAAAAACGTAGCTTATTTCTAAGAATCAAGACACTAAGCATTGGGGGAGTAAAAAATATTGTCTTGGAAAAATCTTTTAGAGTTCTCTTAAATAAGCTGAAATTTAAAGCTCTTAATGAGGCTGGGAGTTTATTGAAAACCTGAATCTGCTTGTAATGATGGCTATTAATTGATTTATTGCCTAAATTGATGTAATTTAGATTCCACTTATTTCTGGTATTGTATTTATGTATTGAAGATCTGTCCATAAAAATGAGAGTTGGTTTTCCTGTGTGCTGAGTAGAGATACTTTGAAACTAAAATAACTTCAAGCTGGTAGAATGAAACCACAACATGATTGCTGGAAAAACAGCCAGTGGTACAAGTGACATGAGCGGCAAGGAAAGTTGGTGTTAAGCCTTTTCCGCACTGTTAATGTAAAAAACACGTCTTTAGCAGCAACTAACCAACTGAGAGCAAAGAGGTTAAAATTCTTAAAATAAAAGCCTCTAATTTATCGTTACAGAAACTAACCAACTGAGAGCAAAGAGGTTAAAATTCTTAAAATAAAAGCCTCTAATTTATCGTTACAGAGTATTTAAAGTTGAATTTCAATTCAAACTCTGATACTAGCTACATTAGGATGTTTAGTACAGCGTGTTATGGTTTCCAGGACCCCTTCTCAAGGAGATGGTGGGACATTTCCAAGCAAAGCGCAGTGGATCCTTGTCACCAGATCGGAAGGTTTGGTTCTACTCCGCTCATGATGCAACCATTTCAGCTTTCCTCAACACTCTCAAAGTCTTTGATATTCACTTCCCTCCTTTCTCAGCCTGTGTTATTGTGGAACTGCGAAAAAAGAGTGAAGAATATTTTGTCACGGTAAGGAATAGTTTGATACATTTCAATTTCAAATTCATTAACTTATCAAACCACCAAAGCTTATTATTATTTATAATGTCCGTGTTTTGTAAGGGAAATTACACTGAAGAGAAAAATTTGATTTTTAAATCTGTTGTATAAAAAGCAACACATTATTGTATACTAAGCTATTAATATTTTACAAAAAAACCCTCATTAATAGTTTCCTTGTAGCAGCAAACTTAGGTACTCGTTAAATGTAATGTTAATAAACAGTTTACTCTTTCATAATCATCTATAATTAATATAGGACGTACAGCAATATATTTTTTTTAAGTTATTCAGCTTTTGGTATTTTATTTTCCCAGTTGGTCTACCGTAACAGCACAGTCAGTGAGCCCCAGCTGTTGCCTATCAAGACCTGCAGCACTCTGTGTCCTCTAGACCAGTTTATCGGGCTGGTACACCCTCTGCTGCCTGACGACTGGGTTCAGGAGTGCCAACTGGTTGAGGAATTGACAGTAACTTATCTCTGGCTTTTTGGTGAGTAACACAAACACTCAAACAGTTACAATATTCTAACTTAACACTTTTAAGTGTGTGCTCTATGTTTATTTGGAAGTCGGAGCTAAATAGAGGAGTCCCAGCTTCACTAATAATTAGGTAATGCTGGTGTAAATAATTAGGTAAATACCCCCACTGTAGCAAACCTGCAGACCTTTTCATTTATCCAATTGGATTTTTACTAAAATAAAAATAGTTCCTTAAATATGCCAGATGAATTACCTATTTAAATAATTAGGTTCAAACAGTACAGTAGAACTGCTTTAATCCGAATCCCCGTAATCCAAACGCCTCATTGCTGTACTCTATACACAGTACAGTAGTTCTTTATTGTTTACTATACCTATTTATTCATATACACACCGTAATTGTTTCTATTAATGTACAGTACTGTTTTTTACCTTAATTACGTCCTCTTACTCATGTACCTCCTCTAGGGTGGATTTCTTCAGATCCTCGTCAAGAATATCAACTAATTATCACTCATATCGAGGTTGTCAAAATATTTATTACGAACAAAGACTGTTTAAATAGAACATAAAATTTAAAAATTTAACTACGACTGTGGCCTCAGATGTGCACTACATGATTGACACGTACGGACTGCCCTGTTCAAACTGACATGTCCTGTTTAAACAATGTTCTTTTGTTTGTTCGTGATAAACGTTTTGACGACCTCAATATGAGTGATAACTACAGTAGTTAATATTCTTGAGAAGGGTCTGAAGAAGGCGACATTTTCGCCGTAAGGATCGTAATCCACCCTAGTGGAGGTAAAGGAGTCACAAGACGTAATTAAGGTGAATTAGCTTATTATTTAATAAATTTGCCGAATTTGATCGAAACAAGCTATATAAAAATAACATACAAGCAAACTTTTGTACAACAGTTTGGTTTCTCTCCATAACAATTGTATTAGAATTATAAATGTAGTTTTTTTTTTCCTCAGTCACCCTTTATTGTACAACCCTTCTTTACAATACTTAATAATGAATAACACTTCTGAGTAAAAAACAAGCTACTATCAAAATGATTGATGATATCTATACTATTATATAAAAATCTAATGGTGTCTGTATGTGTATTACTAATAGGTGCAAAAACTACTGAACCAACTGGGCTTAAATTTTACAAAAATATAGTTACCATACCAAGGACCATTATAGGACTATTCACATTTCGATACTGACCGTAGGCTTTGCCCCTTTGGCTTTACAAGTTCTGAGGTGAACATTTTAAAAGTAAATATTGATTGGTCTCCATGACTGCGATGAGAACACTAACAATGTTTGTTTACATTTGCTTTGACACTTAAATGTAAACAAGAAGAACTGCTAAACTGCATATTTCAAAATTTCAGACAGCTGACACAAAGAAATTAAATATAGTATTTTCCATAACTATGAGCCAGGTTTATTTTAATCTAACCTTTTATTATGGATTATTTTATTTTATTAACTATGTAAATGATTATAACGAAAATTCCATAACCGTTGCTGTATTAACTCCGGCTCTGCTTTGGATTTTTTTAAAGCGTCTAAGTTATGAAAATAATGTTATTAATAATTATGATATGATTGTTATAATTATGATATGTTTTCATGGAAACAGTATGGAAACAATGTATAGATGTTTTGTATGAATTTGGAGGCTACTTTGAATAAATTCTAACTGCTTATTAACATGTGTTAGATTAACTTAACATAACTTGCACATCACATTGTTTTTCCTATGCATATTTAGGTAAATTAAGTTATTGTGTTTTGCTAAACTTATGCTTAAATTAAACTAAAGAATATCATTAATAACTAAATTGTACGTCGTTGATATATGTTTTCTAAAATCTGTTGTATATGTGTAATTATATTTAATTATCAAATGGTAATACAAAATACTCTTATTTTATCTTAACATAGCTTTCAGTTCACATTTACTTTATTTGATACATTTATTTTGTGTGTTTTTCCACACCACTGACTAAATTAAACAAAGGAAAATATCATAAAACTAAGCAGTACACAGTGTTCTTATGTTTTTAAAATCAATGAAATATCTGTTACTATGTTTACTTAATGGTAAGTGTGAAAATGTAAAGGCAATGGACGATGGAACTGATTAAAAGAACTGGTTTTTATATCAAGTAGTTTGTTGATATTTTTTTAGAGTAGAATCAGAGATGCAATGAAACATATACTGTATTTGCTATTACATTTTTAGTCCTTGATGCTTTAATAATCATATTACTTTTGTCTGCTGTCGTTAATGCTAAATTATTTGTTAAAATTTTTTTATAGTAACTATAGATATTTTTTCTTTAATATTTCAAAAGACTGTATTGATAAGGCACAGCAATATTTCTTAATTTTTTAACAGCTGACTTAGTTTTTCTAATGATTTATTGTGAGTGAAGAAACTGAAGATGGAAGGATTTGTGATTTATTATAAGGAAGAGTGAAATTTAATAATTAGTATTTATTTTAGCAACTTCAAAATTGAAATTTAAAATGTCTATAATAAATTAAAAGATATGTAATTAAGGGAGATGAAGGTAAATCATGTATGTCAAAGTTTCATTCGAAGATTTGGTCAGTTTTTTCTAATATCAGCCTACACAAGATTTAAAATTAATCAAAACCAAAATGGTGGTATCCACTACTTACCAGATTTAAAAGTCATAACTTAAACATTTCTATTAAGGCTATAAAAGTTGAATTTTGTTTCTAAAAGTGTTGGCGGATGTGTAACTATTATATGCAACAGATGTAAAGATTAAAAGGTTTATATTTTGTGTCCTCTTCCCGTTGCAAAGCACGGGTACAACAGCTAGTTTACCATAAATCTTTACAAATTCTTACACTAACTGTAATATTTTAGTGTTTTCCAAGAATAATTCAATTTAAAAAGTAATACTTTATGCTATAATTTCATAAACTTATGAGTATTTGTAAAATTTATTGATACAACAAAAAGAATAATAACACACACCATACCACATAATTGTAAATGTTTGTTACAGCAATTGCAGCTGTGATTGTCTTTCTGATCTTGGTTACAACTCTTCTGATTGTTTACTGCAAAAAGAGGAAATGCTCCGGAACCTATCTGACAATGCCCTACCCTTACCAAGGCGGAGGTGTCAAAAACAACCCTTATCTTCATCAGGCTTTTACTTATAATTTGCCTAAGTAAAATCACACAGTCACAATATAATGTATTGTACGGATATGAATTAAGTTAAAATCCACTTCAAATCAATTTTTTTCTGATATTGAAAATGTTGTTGTAAAAATCATAATATCTTAACTTGACTAGTTAACTGTGATAAATTTCTTTACTTTTGAGGCCTGAACAAAAAGGTCTCTCTTTTCTAAAACTAAAATAATAACATAGGAAACTCCCTCTCATTTAGATGCATTTTTGTCTTTAAATGGTTCGGATGGCTACATTCGACATTAATTGGCATTTGACTTGAGGACTTGCATGTACACACATTGCTTTTGTCATTAACCACAGAAACAAAGAATCCGAACCCTGTTATCTGAATAAATCTGAAGTATCAAGTTGGGTACCTATTGTATATTTGATTTGATAAAATCAGTTTATTTACTTTTCGCACATTATGAGTGGTCTTGAAATTAAATGTATCCACATCCATTTTGGTTTAAGCTTTTGATGCTTTCAGATTTGTTTTCCTAAGGTGTCAAAGTGAGAGTGAGTTTTCTTGTTTTTAGTCATAGGTTACAGGGTCTAATTTAGTCTTAAGGAAAATACATTTTCACTCTGTTGTTAGTCATATTTTATTTATTTAACAATTCTTTTATAATAAAATGTCAAAAGTTGTTTTCTTTACTGTTTCGAACCACAAAACCCAGTTAACAAGTTGACTCTGGCTATTTTAATACCAGTATTATGGTATTATAATGATTAAGTAAGTATTAGTTTAATATCTCAGAGACCATTTGGAAAAAGAACAACACTATTTTGTAAAATAATTTAAACATTTAATTAATATAAATATACAAAATACAATTTAATTTACATGAATGGACGGAACACTTAAATTTTAGTACACTTGTTGTAATATAGGTAAGTGCACTTGGTTTAAAAAATAATCAAAGACAAAACATATTGATTAAAAATACATTTATCAAAATTTGAATAGTGGAATAATGAAAATATTTTTAGAAAACAATTTAATATAACATACAAAACACTGTTTTATTCACAAGAATGGACGGAATACTTAAATTTAAGACACAACAGGAAAACAACATTTACTAGAAAAAAAGACCAGCAATACCGTTTAGTAAAAAAAATAGATAAAATATTATTAATAATAACTTAAGAAAATATATAAAGAAAGCAAATATAAAAAAATACAAATTATTTCAGGGGCAATACTATTATACTATGCACTTTCTTTTCCCATGTATATACATTTGCACATGTATACTGTATGTAGGTCTGTGCATGTAACAAATATAACAAAACACTAATTTACAAATAAGATGTATTCACTAATTGGTACACAAAGGGACACTTACACATTTAATATTATGTGTATTTAATAATACTAATTTGAACCTACAGCATATTAAATAATTAATGTGCGACTTGATGATAAATAGTAGCATATTACAATAGTTAACAACAATATTTCAATGGTCTGGGAATTCTGATGAACATAAATTAGAATTTGCTATTTATTACATAAAATGATACGAGGCACATATTATACATTAGAAAATATGAGGATAAAAATACAAACCAGCTTAATTTACTTGCTCATTCAAATTGTACCAATCAACTTGAATTAAGACGAGTTAAGGTTATTCACAACTGGCCCGTTAGTTTTATTATTTTTTTCTTTCTTGACCAGAGTTGATCTTCATATAAAATCTAAGATAATCATTATATGTTTAAAATTATTAAATTACGCTGTCTTATAACTCCAACCTATCAGCTAATCATCAACACTTAATAAAACACTGCATTTTTTAAATATATTACTATTTTAAAACACTATGAAGAAATATAACTTATTGTTCTAAATACAAGATTTAAGGTAATATTTTTGTTTGAATTAAAAACAAATTGTACTCAGTTTGTACTACTAAAAATTAAATACAGATTCACAATTTTTTTACGCCAGTGGTATTTACAAGAGGTCATGAGAGAATAAATGTTTATAAAATCAATTCACAAAAATAACAAAACAATACAATATTTAGATAAACACTGCTAAAAAGCGAGTCAATTTTAAAACATAATGTAATCCAATACATTGTGAGGTTAAATAGATCTAATGATTAAAATTAACATGCCCATAATGCAGTTTAATGATAGTGTAAGAGCATAACCCATAATACTCTATGGAAAAATAATTACATAAATACAAGTTTTACAAATCACACATTTGAACATTTAGAGCCCTAGGAGCTTGCTGTGAATATGTAACAGACTGCAGCAGTACTGCAATATTTGCTTGATTCAGATATTATCTACAATATTTTGAGTGGTAACAGATCACTAACCGTTTCAGATCTAAATCCAAATTCTCAGAAGTGTAAACAAGAAATGAAATGCATTGTGTAAAATTATAAATACATTAGTTTCTCTTAGAGTTTCAATCATTCACTTTGTCTATGCCTATTTATAAGCAAATAAATCAAGAAGACACATACTAATAAAACAGAACTACTTTTGTAAATATACACACAATAAAACTAATGATCCTATTTTATTTTTGGGTAGCAGATACATTTGGCAAAAGTTAATCTGACTCATTAACATGTTTGACTCAAATATAGCCTACCTATTCAAAAAATTAAGACTTGCCTTAAAAGGTACGATGTTGAACTATATAAAAAACCTACAGTACATGAAGGCACTGAGTGCTGTCAGTGTGGCGATACTGGCTATGTTGCCAGAAACTGTGGTTGACCCGTTACAACCATCCTCCGCACAGTAACATTCTTCCCAATAGATTCCGTTCTCATAAACACCCCAGTTGCAGACACCTGTAACTCCAGTGTCAGCCACTGAAGCGCATCGTCGGATCACCTGTCTCCACCGACCATCCCCTGGAAAGAAACATTTAAGAATGATCATTCAAAACCGCATCAATTTCATTTTCAGTCCAGTACAGAACAATATTATGAATTATAGTTCACTTTCAGCCATTGTCATGAATGATGAACATTTATAGGAAACCAGAAACCTCAGAATTTCGTTGACTAGGGTCCACTTTAAGTCACCATTGCTGGTTCAATCTTCCAGAAGTTTTTGTCAAAAGCTCTTTCCATTATGTTTTTTAGAAATTCTTAGGACAAACCTGCATGAAGAAACCTAAGAACGGCCCCCCCAAGACTTGTACTGTAGGCAGATGTGGAAACGGTAGAAGGAGTCAGTACAACAGTGTAGTTATAAGCCAAGAGCACAAAAAACTAGCTGCTACATTGCACAAATTTTGGTCACTAATAAAATTAAAATAATAATTGTAATGAATACATAATAAAAAGTGACCATCGTTATGAATAAGAATTTGAAAGTTGTCTATGTGATGATACAAAAACACAGAATAGCCATTACAGTATAAGTAGTGTGGTACGTGGAATCAATGGCATTCTACTCTACTTGAAAAACTTCAAAGACGAGGAGTAGCAAAACGATCTCTTAATTGGTTTACATCGTACATCTCACTGAAAGATCTCAATACGTAGAAATAACTCACTTGACAAATTACAATAGAATTATTAAATCATGCTCAACTTATAAGCCAATAGTTTTCGGAGTGCTACAAGGCTCAATATTAGGGCCCTTGCTTTTTTTTGCTATCTATGTGGAATGAAAGATTCTTTAATATATAATACAAATTCAACACTATGTCTGTATGCTGATGACTCGAATTTGCTAATATCATCCAACTCAATAGAGCAAACAGAAATGTTCGCTTGTGTAGAATTGGAAAGTATCGGAAATTTTCTTAATAAACATAACTTGATGATGAATTTACAAAAAACTAAATTTATAAATTTTAAGACAAAACAAAATAGACAGAAGGAGCCAACAACAATAAGCTATAACTCACAAAATATTGATGAAGAAATTAGTACCAATTTTTTGGGTTTAACACTAGATCAGCACTTGAATTGGGATGAAATGAAATGAAATGAAATGAAAAATCATTTATTTATACAGGCAAAGTTAATGCCTGGGCATGGGATAAACATGTCCACAAAATTTTAAGTAAAATTAATTCCGGAATTCATGCTTTATCAAGTATGTCTTTTACTGTGTTTTAAAAACTTTAAAAAATATATATTTTGTACATGTGCATTCACATATCTCGTTTGGCATAGCACTCTACGGCTTAACAAAAATATGTAGGCTAATCTAGTATAGCATTTTAAAGGAGCAAAAAAGAGCGGTTAGAATCATGCTTAAGCTGCAGCGTGATGAGTCAGCTAAAGAACATTTTAAGGACCCAAAAATCGTTACTGTTTACAGGCAGTATATATATGAATCAATAATAATTGAAAAAAAAACAAGAAGTATATTCGGAACCAAAAGAAAAATCCCATTCTTATAATTTAAGAAATAAGAACGAAAATGTACAACCACACAGGACAAAATTTTTTGAAAAGAAACCATCTTATGCAGGTAATAGATTTTTTAAATTTATTTCAAAAAATATTAAAAAAGAAACAGATCCAAACAAATTAAAAAAAAATATTGAAAGAGTTTTTAATGTATTTAGCAATTTATTCTTTTGAAGGTTTTTTTAACCTCCCTCAGTCGCTATGATAGTTGAAATTATCTTACTAGATTTGTAAAATGTATTTGTTGTTTTTATAACCATTCCTCATGTTTTGCTGTTTTTATCCTGTTGAATTATTTTGACTGTATTTATTGTACAATGTAGGCTACATAAAAACGAATAAAGATATTTGAATTGAATTGGTTGTTTACTTCACAAGGTCACCAATTACCACCAATGAGTTCATTTAATTACTTTCCGTGGGTTTTAATTTTTGCCAAGCCTATCTATACATAGTCTCTCTAAATATATTTTTTTTAATAGGTGTGAATATGTGTGAAACAAAGGTAAAACCGTATGTACACTGCATTTAAAATATTTTATTATTACCTAAACCTGTACTAAAGCATGTCCATGTTAGTTATTTCATGGGCATTTTAGGTTAGGTTTCCATTATCCACCAACACTTTACCATCATCATGGATCAACTGTTGATTCTATCACAAGCACAGAAACCGAGATTAAATTCCATTCAAACGAATCAATGTTCCTGAGGGGAAACAATCAGGAAAAAAGTTGTAAAAACTAAAGTCAACAAAGAGTGGGAAGGGAGTGAATGTGCCTAACTTAGGAAGACAAAAGAAAAATAATACTTATAAAAAGTTGAGCTGTGAAAATATGCATGAACACCAGAAGAAACGGACTAATATGCTCAATAAAGGCCATAACAAATAACTTATATTTTAAATTGTTGGGAAATCTAGTATACATGCATTTTCTGAGTTTGAACAAGGCTAAGCATATTTAACAAATTTGATGGAGACAGTGTCTTATAGGCCTAGTTTAGGGGCTACTTGATAAAATCACATTGGTTAGGCATCAGTATACTTACAAATAAATCCTCGGGGGCCTTGTTGCGTAATCTTCATGCAAAAGGACCCTGGAGCAACAGTTTCGTCACTATTACAATCCACAGCTATGTGCCGGTCCTTCTGAAACTTCTCGTATGCGCCACAGTTGTCCTCTCCCTTGGGATCTTGATGAGAAGAACACTGATAACAGCGAACTGCATCGCCTGCAAAGAAATCACAACATGATATTTGAGCCTGTGTGGAATCAATTAATTGGTAAGTTTACAAAATTACAACCTACAGTAGAACAAAATTCAACTAAATATTTCTACACTAAGGCCTATATTAAAATTATGCAATGGGTGAGCTAAGGGCTGGCTGGGCAATGCTAAGTAAAGAGTAAGGTACAGTAGGTAGGCCCTTTGTATTGAGATACATAATTAGAAAGGGGGTGAGTAGCCTACTGAGTAACTATTAATGTGTTTTTTCGGTATCACTACCTACTTCAAAAGGCAAGCATTTATTAAATAGTATTTTGCAGTGTCTTACCCAGGGTTTTAATTAGACAAAAAAGTCTGGAGATAACATAAACTAACAACTCGGTTCATTATGACCTCCCATCCCAACATGTCTAAATAAGGACTAGGTGTAAGTGGTCATGCAGCCCATTTATATCCCCGTAGTGAGACAACATTCCCTTTAAAGAAAATATTATTGACTAATTGATTTTAATCAACAATAGGCTATTGTTAAATCTTTCCCTCATTCACAAGTTTGCGAATTCTGAAAATTCCCCTGGATTCTAAACTATCCATTCATAAATGTAGGTACCGCTTTAGATTGTTCTAAGCTTAAAACGGAAGTTCATAACAAATATTCAGAACTATTCGAGGAAAAGATTGGTGAGGCTCCATATGTCTGCAATTTAACTCCTAAAGATAATGCTCGTCCAGTATTTTTAAAGCCAAGGATAGTTCCTTGCACTTCTAGATGAGGTTGAAGCTGAATTAGATCGGTTGGAAAATCTAAAAATTATTGAAAAAATGGACAACACACAATGGGAAGTCCTCTAGACGTCGTTCCAAAGCCAGACGGGAAAGTGAGGCTATGCTTTGAATATAAGACTACCATTAATTCACAGCTTGAAGAGACAAGATATAGCTACTATACCAGTCATAGATGAAATCAAGGCCTATAAAATCCAATGTATGTTTGTTTGTTTGTTTGTCCTTTATGGACTCCGAAACTGCTCGACAGATTGTAATGAAACTTTCAGACATTATCTACTATCGAGGAACCTATCTAATGAAAATGTTATCTTTTGGCATTAAAATGGCCCCAAGCGAATTTTCCAAGTTCATTGACACAGTGCTACAAGGACTTGAATACACCCTTGCTTATTTCAATGACATTGTAATTTGGGGTTCCAAAAGGTTGCTTACTTTTTTGTTTGTCTCGTCTAGAAAAGTTCAGTTTGCATGTCAACAAAGACAAAAGTAGATTTTTTAAAGAGGATTTAACATATCTTGGTCACAAAATCAGCAAGCAAGGAATTCAAAAGAGCCTGGAGAGAGCGAAAGCTATTCTTAATACCCCTAGTCCTATGTTTCATATTATTCAAAGTTTATTCCTAATGTATCAACCACTATGTATCCAATTTACCAACGCCTCAAAAGGAAAAAAGGACGTTTCCAGTGGACAGAAGATTGTGAGAGAGCTGCTAATAAAATCAAGGCAGCGATTGCTAGTTTCTAGTGATATATAAATCTATATAGGTTCCCATGGTCACGTTCGTCGCAATAAATACCTACCATTTGTTTTTTTAAGCTCTTTAAAAAGGTGTGAAAAGAAAAATTGATAAATTTTGTGTTTTAAGGGTTAAAAATGAGAAAACCCAATTTTTACCCCATAATACCCCCCATTGAACCCCGTTCCCATGGTCCGATCATGCTGCTTCGCGATCTCATTCAAGTTTATCCCGCCTTACACCTTCAAACCATTTTGTCAAAATCGGACAAAAATTACTCAAGTTATCATCTGGATGGACACACACACACACACACATATATATATCTATACTTACCACTTACCATCTTTTTTGTACATTTAACTTACCGTCTTGTGAGTAACAGTAAGTTATAAGCGTAAATATATGTTTTAAGTGTTAAGAAGACCTTTCTTTTATTTACTTTCCATAAATATATAACTTATATATATATAAAGTTGAACGAATGGTGTTTTTGGCCTGTGGGGACATCAAAATGGAAAATTAAATCGGTCCTAGGGCCTAAGTAAGTCTTACCTAAGACCTACGGTAACAGCTACTTCCCTATAGGGAAATTCGCTAAAACCCCAGAAAATTGGACAAAACTTGTAATGCAAGGTAATCTTGCATAAAAACACCTAGGCCTATATTATCCTTGAAGAATTCAGCCATAAAAATCGACATAACATAGGCCTAACAGCAATTGAAATTGTTCATAATAACGATTCCATACTTACTAGTCGATATTAAAATGCATGATACCAGGCATACAGTGAACGCAGTATATCTAAAATTGTGTTTCATTTTTGTAAAGAAACAAAATAATATGTGTTTAATAATGTAACAAAACGTAAGTAGTAACTGGCACTATTGAAAGTAAACAGAAACAGAAACACCAAAAACAGTCCAACAGCCCAACCCACTTTTACAATGCAGACAACATCACGGGAATTAATCGAATCGTGTTTCAGGATCAGGATACTGTATAATATACATAAAAATACACGGCTAAGCTGAGAGAAAAATCTAATTTTATAACAACATTATATAGAGATATGCCGTATCTTATAAACATGTCATATAAGTGTGTTAAATATAAAGGTTCTATAAGCTTGTGCACGGCCACAATTGCTGATTGTATACATAATTGCTAGCAGCTATATCCGTGCCTTTAATCGGGGTGGGGTGCGGGGTCAGTATGCAAAAGAAACAATGTTGGGTCTTTGAAAATGCCTTAAAAATGGTTTCACTCCTACCATTTAATTATAAGTAACGAAATTGGACTGAATTAATTAACTTGATAATAGTACGTTTGTGTTTACTCGATTGTGAACACTTATTTAATTAGGCTACCTAGGCACTGAGCTATAATTCTAACAGGAGGTAGCCCTGAATGTCAAAGATGCGTGTCGCCAGCCGCCATGTTTGCGTGAGGCGGGTGTCATAAGAAGCCATGTTATTTTGCTATGACAAAAAAACTCACTGCTATACCAACCTAGTTATAAGAAGCCATGTTATTGCTATGATAAGAAAACCCACTGCTATACCAACCTAACAAAATCAGTGACACGCTTTTGACAGATTTCTGCCATGGCAGTGCTACCTCCGGTTATAATTTTAGCTCAGTGTACCTAGGATACAAAACCAACGATAGATTTTAAAGTACGTATTATAATAGTATAATTTTCTAACATATTTTAGTGAAATCATAATCAGGCAAATTGTGGCACAAGCTGTGCCAGGGTTCCTTCCATCATGGTTATTACTATTACTAGGTGTACGATGCGGTTGTCTGCTTGTATTATTGATCGGAGCTGGCATAATCCAATACTTTTCTAAAGTCAATGGTACATTTTATGTTCCTGGTAAATGAGATTAAATACTTGCAGATCCAATACTTAAATACTTTTTCAATGAAATGGTGACCATAAAGAGTAGGTATTTTAAGCCAAGTATGAATGGAGATGAGTGTAGGATGAGTGGTGCCATTTTGTAGTCTTTATGTTAGTGACTATAAGGTTATAACGTTATAAGGCTGACATATTCCTTAGACCAAGGCCCCACTAGAAAACTAGTGGGGCCTTGCTTAGACACAGCTGTTAATTAGTAGCTCATACAGCTAATGGCAACCAAGGGACCTTTATAGTGAAATCCGAACATCCCGAACCACATTTTTGCCTTGGTATACGAATTTGCAGGAACCAAAGTCTATGTTTCATCTGGTTATTATATTAAATGTCTACTTGCAGTAATGTCAATGATACATTTGGTTCGCATAATGGTTACGGAGAAAATTAAAAAAATATAAACTTTGAATTTCCATGTTATTCTTATAAACTGTTGTAGTTTTGCTTATTTTGATCAAATTTGGAAAACACACTCATTTCTTACAAAACTATTGACATTTTACAAAAAAATCACTTTTTTACCCTCCCTGCTGCAGCAAACTTAAGTACTCGTTAAATTAGTTCTTAAATAGGGAATAAATGTGATATTTTTAAGGAGGTATTTTAGTCTGCTAGCTAGTCTGCAGGATTGCTGTGGCGGGGGTATTTTCTTATTTAAGAAACAATTTTGGTTTCAAACTAAAGCTTATAATGTCCTCTTTGGAGGCAATACCAATTTTTGTCTTAACTCACGGCAGTTTTCATTTACCTAAGTGTTTTATCAAAGCTTGTCGTAAAAATCACATTTTTAGAAAAGGGAACTCTTGTCGGCCTATTTGTAAGATATTTTGTTCTCTGTAAACTGAACTTTGTTGTAGTTCTCTAAATTTCCATTAGAATGCATTAGAGTTCATTTTTCGGCCTAAAAGTCTGTTTATAAAGTGAACTAGCTGTACCCGCGGGCTTTGCCCCGCTTAACTTCATAAGTATTCGCATGGCTCAATCACGTCCTCGTTGAAGTTCGTTCGCTACGCTCACTCACCTTCAGGTTGGAAATCGTTCGCTGCGCTCACTTGTTTTCAGGTTAGCTCGTTCGCTACGCTTACTCGCCTCCAGGTTGATGTTCGTTCGCTACGCTCACTCACCTTTTGGTTGCAAATTAGCTGTTGTCATACATTTAAAAAAGTCATCCCTTTTATTGTTTATAATACAGTAATTTTATAAAGGTTTTTATTTTTTAATATTTAACATTGGAGAATTTAAACGTTGTTAAGTGCACAGGTGTGCTGCGATTGGGCTTTAATACATTTGGACTTATTCAAAAGTAAAATAGTTTTCTGTGCTGCAATCTGTAGAAACACTGTGGCACTATTTCAAATCATGACTAATGCTAATACAGAATGTTGTAGTTATTCAAACGTACAAAACAGTTGGTGAAAGTAAACATCTGCTTTTAAATTATATTTATTTGTAAACATTCTAGATCAAAAAGTCTGACATTGGCCCACTTAAAACCCTCTGGGGCAGAGTCCTTTTGACGGATCTGCACCAAACTTCACTCGAACCATCCTTGAAAGATGCTTAATAATGCCTGAAAGTTTCATTACAATCTGTCGAGCGGTTTCGGAGTCCATAACGTATATACACATATATATACGTACATACATAGTTCCTCTTTTATAGATACTAGAGGTCGTCCAGTGGTCGAAACTCGACCAAAAATATGTAATATACTCACTTATGTTAATGTTTCACCCCACACTGTAAATAAAACATGTGATTGGAGTTTCTTCCATTTGTTTTGATTTTATTTTTATATTTCGTTGTTATTTTGTCACCAGCATGGCAACGCATAAGATCCATGTTAATTTTTTCAAATTTTTAAACTCATTTTTTGCGCTTATCTTTGAGCCTATTTAAATTTATAAAGGGATTCTGCACACCTACAGGAAAATAGCTTTCTAACGGTATGCGTAGATTTTCCCTACGATGCACACGAGCTGAGAAAAAAGGTTTTAAAGAAACATGCTTGCCTATTAATATATAGATAGATATTAGAAATGGGACCATCTTGTCGTTATGGGGAAATAACTTTGAGCGACAAGAGATACCTTTTCTAAAAACCGTGCAGAGGCTAACAAAATGATTTATTTCAACCGTTTACATCTTCAGTTCGATATTTTAACCGATACCGTCGTTAAATGAGGTATGGTATAACCATAGAAAAAAACCCGAATTTCGATATTGTCGACCTTAATTACTTATATTGGCCGTACTGAAAATTTTGCATTGCTGACAAGAGGTCCCTTTTCGCTTTCCACATCACATAGATTGTCTGTACGAAATGTATGAATGGTAGTATTTTTCATAATGTCACTTATTTTTATGTGGTGCATAGGCGGCTGTGGGGTGCATAGAGTAATTTTTCAATTTAAAGGTGTTTGAGGTAGGCGTGGCATGGGAACGTGAGTGACCAAGCCTGGCGGTGGCGGATGTCAGTTACTTACTAAATTTAATCATTAATGTCAACTGTCAAACGAGTAAACGAAACGACCGATATAAGTGCTGTTATTGTTTACCAAACCTATTATTTGTGTTTCATCCGTAGCCTAGCCTGACCGAAAATTAACTAACAGTTATGGCTCTCTTCAGGACTTTATCTCTTATAACAGTTGTGTCTGCGGTTTACTTTTTTCACGAAGGTGAGTTTACTAAATAAAATAATGTGTTCCTATCCTAGGCCTACTCAAAACATAGGACGTTTTGGCTAGACGTAGTTTTCCCATGATCGAGTTTTATCTCTACCTTACTTCTCTGTGTGTTTAACCTAAGAAAATCTGCACATTTAAAAGAGTGGGAGGTCTGAACCTGGGTACAGTTTCTTAACTGGGCTATGCTAGTATCGATTGAAACTATTGAATTGAAAATATTGATTAATAATCGATATTTTTAAATATATCTATTACTAGCTGTAACCCGCGGGCTTTGTCCCGTTTAACTTCTTAATTTTCAAGATTATCTCGTTCGCATGGCTCAATCACGTCCTGGTTGAAGTTTGTTCGCTACGCTCACTCACCTTTAGGTTGGAGCTCGTTCGCTGCGCTCACTTGCCTTCAGGTTAGCTCGTTCGCTACGCTAACTCGCCTCCAGGTTGAAGTTCGTTCGCTACGCTCACTCACCTTTTGGTTGCAAATTACCTGTTGTCATAAATGTAAAAGAAATAAAAGTACTGCACCCTGTTGGTAATCCTTGTAACTTTAATGCTATTGAACATCATAGAACAGAACCAACTTGTTTAATTGAAACAGCTGTTAAGATTCAATAATTCCATTTCTCATAAGGTTAACACGGGAAACTCCAGAGCCACTGGGGCGGAACCCGATAAGGATTTTTGAAATAAGAAAATGCCTAGCCTATATGTTAATCGGGAATGTGAGCTATCATCATGCCAAATTTCAGCCCAATCCGACCAGTATTTTTCGCGTTCACTTGTCACAAACATACATCCATACATCCATCCATACATCCAAACTTTCTCATTTATAATATTAGTAGGACTAGGACTAGCTGTAACCCGCGGGCTTTGCCCCGTTTAACTTCTTAATTTTCAAGATTATCTCGTTCGCATGGCTCAATCACGTCCTGGTTGAAGTTTGTTCGCTACGCTCACTCACCTTTGGGTTGGAGCTCGTTCGCTACGCTCACTCACCTTTAGATTGGAGATTAGCATAGCCCAGTTAAGAAACTGTACCCCTGAACTCAATTCGAATCTAGACCAATAGCCAATAATTAGGCTAACTGAAAATAGCTTGTGTGAACCTGGCAATAACTTGGCAATAAGTAGGCCTAGCGCCCGCTAATATCTATTGCTGGCCGTTTTGTGGAAAAATACGTCCGCGAGCCATATTACCGATGATGCCAACAGATAGAGGACACTTTAACGGACACGGCACTATCAACATCATGTACCTGGGGGTTAAGTTAGGGGGGTAAAACCAGCAATAAGTAGTGCGCGCGCCCGATAAAATCTATTGCTGGCCGTATTGCGGAAAAATACATCCGCGAGCAATATTACCACAGACAGAGCGATGATGCCAACAGACAGAGGACACTTTAACGGACACGACAGTATCAATATCATGTACCTGGGGGATTTGTTATGGGGGGTAAAACCAGCAATAAGTTGTGCGCGCGCCCGATAAAATCTATTGCTGGCCGTATTGCGGAAAAATACGTCCGCGAGCAATATTACCGATGATGCCAACAGATAAAGGACACTTAAACGGACACGGCACTATCAACATCATGTACCTGGGGGTTAAGTTAGGGGGGTAAAACCAGCAATAAGTAGTGCGCGCGCCCGATAAAATCTATTGCTGGCCGTATTGCGGAAAAATACATCCGCGAGCAATATTACCACAGACAGAGCGATGATGCCAACAGACAGAGGACACTTTAACGGACACGACAGTATCAATATCATGTACCTGGGGGATTTGTTATGGGGGGTAAAACCAGCAATAAGTTGTGCGCGCGCCCGATAAAATCTATTGCTGGCCGTATTGCGGAAAAATACGTCCGCGAGCAATATTACCGATGATGCCAACAGATAGAGGACACTTTAACGGACACGACAGTATCAACATAATGTACCTGGGGGTTTTGTTATGGGGGGGAATACCAGTAATAAGTAGTGCGCGCGCCCGATAAAATCTATTGCTGGCCGTATTGCAGAAAAATACGTCCGCGAGCAATATTACCGATGATGCCAACAGATAGAGGACACTTTAACGGACATGACAATATCAACATAATGTACCTAATTTTTATGTGTAATTAATATTTAAGTATTATTAATAATAATACTAATGTGTAATTTTACTTAAGCCTAAGAGGATATTCCGCTGCAATCATCACGAGACGTTGGAATTGGCTAACTCAGGAACTCGCTAACTCGGTCGTTTGTCGGAACCGGCTAACCGTCTCAGTCAGGAATTGGCTAACTCCGGAACCCGCTAACTCAATTTTGTCTCGCGGCGGAAGTCGCTAACCCGGCCGCGCCCACTGCACGGAGCGTTGCCAACCTTGTACGACAAAATAATCGTACACTGCCGTATTTCAAAATGTCAGTGTCAATGAAGATACAGTAAATGTTATTGTTTTTTGTTATCAATTCCACTTTTAACAGATAACTAGACCAAAGTAATTCAAAGACAATTAAAAAATCATGAAACAGTGTTTTTTATTTTATTTAACTGTACAATGGCCAGTTAAATGCTTATGATTTCGATCTTAAATATAAATTCAATCAGTATAAAAGAAAATAATAAAATATGAAAAATATTGAAAATTCAGTTTAATTGGTACTAAATCATTAAACCTCTACGAAATTAAGCTAAAATACACGCAAGTTCTCAAACACGGAAAACAGATTTAATCGTAATGTCGTAATAAACCAAAACCATTAATTAATACAGTCATCAACCATCGTAACTTTCATAACTAATTCATAGATTTAAAATTAAATGTTCGTCGTTGAACCGTCCAACTTACGTGTACAAATAAAAATGATGACATAGACTAAGTAATAGTTTGAACCAAAGCATTGTAGGCCTACTAGTAAATAGTTGCCTAATTCTAAAATTTGTTGAATTTTTAAGCAATAATGTTACATGTTTTAAACCCGTTTTTAGATTGTACACCAAAGCACCACTAGTAAAAAATAGGAGAAGATATAATATTCATATAATAAAACGTGACAGGGTTATTTTAATTCACGATTCTTAATAAACGAATTGACGGATTTTCCTGATTTGAGTGTTGGGTTTCCTTTATATTGCTTTCACAATCGATATAAACTATACCAAGCCATTGCTCGGTTCACCGTTCCCCGGTACTGAGCTACTCAATAGACAATAGCTTTGTTTTTGGATAAGATCAAGTAATTTTAGCTATGGCCACCATTCATAAGAATTGTAACAAACAAGAACGCCTGGGTCCATTTAGAACCAGCCTGGAGAAAAACTCCAGACTTTTAAAAAATAGGCCTACTAAAAGACGTAAAATTAATATTAGCCTAATTCAACAAATATAAGAGGATGACCCGGGTTCTACACTAATAGCCTACGATAAAAGGTATTTACAAGTTGTATTTATGCATAGACTAATTTTTTATGCAATCCATGAATACATTAGGCCTACCACTTTATAATGTATTGATAAATTTTATTTAAATTCAATAGCTCTATTTAAAAATACATCACCACTACAATGTAATTCTGTAATGACGTTTAGCGTGTAATTTTTATTATGATTTATGATTCAAGGTTACAAGCCCAGTATATAAAATACGAAGTCAATAATTTTATTTGCAGAAGTTCACAAAATGGTATTTATTCGAATAAAAGAAACAAATGGCGGACTACGAAAATAGATATTTCATAACATGTAATAGATCCAAATTAAATGTGCATTTTTAAAACATTTTTTTTATCTTTTAGCGAATTTCCCTATAGGGAAGTAGCTATTACCGTAGGTCTCATGGTAAGACCTAAGCCCGGGACCGATTTACTTTTTCATTTTGATGTCCCCAGAGGCCAAAAACACCATTCGTTCAAATTTTTATATATCTATATATAGAGATATATATATATATATATATATATATATATATATATATGTGTCCATCCGCACGATAACTTGAGTAATTTTTGTACGATTTTGATAAAATTTGGTTTGAAGGTGTAAGGCGGGATAAACTTGAACGAGTTCGCGAACCAGCATGATCCGACTATGGGAACGGGGGTTTATGGGGGGTTTCATGGGGTAAAAAAAGGTTTTCCCCATTTTTGACCCTAAAAACACAAAATTTCACAATTTCTTTTTAAACCATTTTGTAGAGCTTAAAAAAACAAATAATTTAGTATATTGAAGCGTTATTATGCGCCTAATTGTTACGGAGAAAATTCAAAAAAATTGTAATTTTAAAATTCCCATGTTATTCTTATGGAGCATAAGTCAACTGTTTTAATTTGCTTGTTTATGAACATATTTTGATCAAATTTGGAGAATACATTAATTTCTTACTAAACCACAGTAACTTTTAACATTTTACATAAAAAAAAATTTTACCCTCCCTGTTGCAGCAAACCTAAGTACTCATTAAACTAATTCTGTTTAAATAGGGAATAAATGTGATATTTTTAAGGAGACATTTTAGTTTAAATCCAATCAGGCAAATGGAAATTCGCTAAGTCTGCAGGTTTGCTGCGGCGGGTGTATTTGCATACCAATAAGCTACTATTTAAGTAAGAAACCCACGTATAAAACATACTCCCTTATATTAGTACATTTCTCATCCTTATGGATCAGCTGAAGACAATTTTATTGTTAGTTCTGTCCGGTGCACTGTCTTTAGAGGTCGTGTTTTGTTTACAATCGTTTCTTGTTTTCAGTAATTTAAAATCTCGTTTAACCAAATAAAACGTTCTAATCATAACTAATAGCACGTCCCCTAGTTATATAACCAAACAGCAAAGAACAAATCATGAAGTTGACTATAAAATAACAAAAAAACACAATTTTGTCGACACTAGCGATCAGTGTCACCGGACATGAACTAGACACGAAAAACGAGCTTCAAAGTTTACAATGGGATGTAAAGTTTACTTGTGTTGGTTAGTCTATGGTAAGACTATAATGCATTTTCCACCCTAATAATCATAAGAATAATGTTAAACATACTTCTAAATATATTTATTTTATCGACTACGTTGCTCTTACTGCTAATTAATCGTAGGATACGACATTATGGTACCGATACGATATAGGTACTACACTTTAGGCAACACTGGCCAAAAATATTCGTGCTTGGCTCCCATTGGACGGCCCAGGAGGCTTCTGATTGGGAGTTAGCGACTTCCGTACGAGGACGGAATTCGCTAACCCGGCTCTAGAGCGGGTTAGCGGGTTCCGGAGTTAGCCAATTCCGAAACCGAACAAGTTAGCGAGTTCCTCTCATCGACCAAATTTGAAGATAGGGCGTTTAACATGGGGTTAGCGAGTTCCAGAGTTAGCCAATTCCGCGGACCCATCATCACAAAGTTAATACAGTAGAGGTTTCCTGCTAAAAATGGTAGCCCTTCGGCTAACATTCTCGTTCACCGTTTGTAGGAATCATCTTGTGGGCATTCTTTATTTTAGGCTAATAACCTTAAAAAGAACTGCCCATGTCTTTTAACTGGTGGCGTTCTATGACTTTTCTATGTTTCCATAGTTTGAAAATCCGTTCTTTCAAGAATTGCTCAAGAAATACAACAGCATTGTGTCAATTCATTTTTCTTATTTGGTGAAATGTATCAAATTGTGTAGCTTAGGCTTTCTCGATTTTTTTTCCCAATTTTAAATAGTAAATTTTCAATTTCCACCAAATCAGTAAATCTTTACATTGAATTGCAAAAATATATATTATCAGTAATTGAATTATCCAGCTGATCATAATGTAAACAAGGATGTTGACGTTTTGACAGAAGACGACAGTTATAACAACAACAATTTGACGAGTGCAGTTTGAATGTTCCGTGTTCCGTTCTGATACCAATTCTGCTGTCCCGGGCGTGGTGGTGGGGGGTCTGGGTCCTCCATGGACGGTCTCGTTTGCTCAATCACCGAATAATGTTTTAACCTCGGCATTTGAGTAAATCAGTTTACCCACAACGTCTGGGCATTTCGCTTCGGCCAATGTCCGAATAAAATGCTTACTCCACGACGTGGGTATTTCACACTGTCCAGATCGCGTAGTGGGTATTTGGACATTTTGCAAATTAGAAGTTTGAGTGTAACATATACCGTACAATATTTACCATTATTGTAAATTGCTTGGATCATCTTTAAAAATATGACAGACAAATGGTAGCCTGCTCTTTGCAACAAACATTGTGAGGGAATTCCTATCGCACAGGGTTAATTTACTTTACTTAACTATAACACTGTAATTAAAGCAATTATCACTGAGACCGAGAGTCACTTTCATGTTTGCATTATTTACTTTTTAATGTAATTTAATTTATGTTATCGTTATTATTAATTTACTTAAAAAAGCAAGCATTCAAGTTTTTCTCTGGAACTGAACTTTTTGGTACTCTTTTCAATATGGATAGCCTTTGGATTACCAATAGGCTTTAGCCTACAATATATATAGGGTTTAGATATTTGTGTTTTTACCAATTATATTTTTTGTAGCTAATATTTTTAAAATTTCATTACCGGTACCGCTTAAATTATTTGACGGCTAAATAAAGGCGGAATCGGGGATAAAGGACCCCAATATCTATAACAATCTGTTTAAATTAAGTAAGGATTAGGTTTAGCTTTATCTAGGACAAATATTAGGCTATTTACAATAACACAAACACATTCAACGACATAATAATTGATTTCTCACTGAGATTGTTTACCAGGCCCTATGAGCTCAAAATATTTTGCTTTCTTTCAGGATTTGGTATTAAATGCTGGGTTTGTCGATCAGACTCCGATCCTAAGTGTGGGGATCCATTTGATAACTCTTCAGTACCCATCATAGATTGTAAACAAGAGAAAGATCTTGAGCATATTCCAGGAGTTCGCCCTACTATGTGCAGGAAAATTCGACAAAAAGGTATGTTGGCTCAATGTTTATACAGGGTGAAACAACATGATTCTAACTCCATCTGATGGGGGTTGTGGGGTTATGGGAGTACTGGGAAATTACCTTAAGCACAAGTGGAAGTTTCAATAGACAAGGAGAGTTGGACCAGATAATTCTATAAAGTAGGTACGGTTAGGGGGGGATCAGTTAAATTTCTATTAACCAGGCTGTATGCTAGTCCAGTAGTCTTGAAGTCTGAGATATTGATTTTTAAGTATAGGCCTATTGAAATTGTCATGCCACTGTGTATCTAAACCGTCCAATCAGTTGTGTCGTTTTGCATCCGAGTAATTTTTGTAACCATTATGATTGAGAAAGGTTATGTAATGATAATCTAACCAAACCTCACTCCGCGATCGCTAAATATGTACTCTATTTTTATTTATTTCCAAACTTCTCTCTTAGTCATCCACTAGCAGGCAGTTTCATCTATCTGGCACTAGAGATTACAGCATTGAGCCGGATTTGATAAATTTTGAAATTTCATAAATAGTTGATACCTTGATTTAAGTTTTCAAATATGACAACTTATGAACTATGTCAATTAGTTGACCTATATTTCAGTGAATGGAGAGTGGCGATACTTCAGAAGTTGCGCTTATCTTGGAGAGCCTGGGATACAGGGGGACGAGCGCTTCTGTTTGATGCGCACAGGCACCTACAACATCTGGATGGAGTACTGCACCTGTAATACTAAAGACGGCTGCAACACAGGTTCATTGACAGCTCTCTCTTCTCTCGCAGCATTTGTTTTTGTACTCGTTACATTATTTAGGTAGGCCTAAGCAATAGAAAGTTACAATCTAATATAAGTCTGATTGTTGGCTTACGAGGTTGAACAAGTTAGGTTTCTTAAGTCTCAAAAGTAATAAGTAGTGATGGGCTGATTCCAGAATTGGTTGATTCCAAATCCGATTCTAGAACATTGGTTTTGATTCTCAATTTCGCACCTAATACTGATACCTTTATAAATACATTTAAAAAAACATATGTACTTCTCTATATCCCTACAAATAAAGGAGCATGTTATTGATATTTAAACTTTAAGAGTCCTTGTAGGCTAGCGGCCATCTTGGATAATTTCCAACAGCTGGTGAAGAGTTATCGTTTAAACATATTTTTCAAACACCAAATTCATTATTATTTAAATATCTAGTATACTGTAAGATTAGAAAAGTTTTGAATTGTTCTCCAAGGGAGTCCATGGAAGCTAACGGCCATCTTGGATTTGCCCGCCATAAGAGCAATATTAATTTAGTTAATTTCAAACAGCCGCTGTAGAGTTATTTATAAAACGATTACGAATGTGAGCTAATGAACATGGAATTATTTATATTAGCTGACTTCAGAGTATTCCAAATTAACTATGATGTACCACTCTTTACAACCGTCAATGCCAGTTGAGTTTTGCATCATAATTAACCTTCTTTTTTAGAATTGGTATCAAGTACAATAAAGCAAAGTTCGAGTACCAGCGATTCTTTGATACTGCTGGTATAGGAGGTATCGAGAACTGGGATCGGCCCATCCCTAGTAATAAGGTTATATCTGATTTCAATAGATTTTTATTTCAATTTTGATTCCAATTTTTTTGTATATACGGCGGCTAGTTTAAAATCAGGACACTTAAAATGTGGTTGATTGATTGTCCCTTAGTTGTCATTAGCTGTATGGGCTATTAATTAACAGCTGTGTCTAAGGAATGTCGGCCTTAGTCACTAACAAGACTACAGGATCGCGCCACTCATCATACACTCATCTCCATTCATACTTGGCTTAAAATACCTACTATGTATGGTCGCCATTTCATAAAAAAGTATTTAAAGTACTTATTGGTTTTACATTTGCTTTCATCTTTCAGGTCAAAGTTTTGACCAATTTTAGAATAAAAATGAACGTAGTTGAGTCACCGGCAGAGTGCTCTGGATGTAAATTACTTATTTCCATCATATACGCAATACCAATAATTAAATCAAGCCGAACTGCAAGGGTAACTGATGGTAAACGAATGCATCTTATGCTTGTGTAAATTACATCTACTATCACAGTAACAACTAAGGGGGATAAAGAAAATCTAACTCAGAACTTAGACTGCAGCCCAACTTGTGAGTGACTGATTCAACTAGATGTTCTTGATAATAAACTAGCTACAGGTGGTCTACATAGATCTGATGTCTCCATCTACCTGTATCCAAAATTTAATGATAGTAACTACCTAACTCATCAAAAATTAGTAAGTATATGTGGTTAATTTGAAGTATATTTTATTCATGAATCTCTCTTGAAAAAGCAGCTATCCCTTGATATTTTTGCTATTATTAATTATTTTGCAAAGAACAAAGTGTGTTCATGTTTAATATCATAGGTGTTAGTATTTATTGATAGATATTTAGTGGATTTCAGATCAACTTAGCTTTGGATGTTTAGTCAGTCCAATATAGCAAATCATTGTATTAATATGCTTATGTCGATAATAAGCAGCAATCAATTAGCTGCTATATTATTAAATATTCCGCCCAATCTGTATTTAATCTGTGAGATACTTAAAGATATTATAAATGTTATTTAACTTTATTTTACTAAGCTTTTATGAATGCACAAGTACAAACAGTTTGCCTTATCAGCCAAAAATAATGTCTGAGTTTTGTCACAGAAAACAGACTACTATAACCCAGAATGCCAACCGCATGGTAAAAAGCATTAAGTGTTTTGAGAGAGCTTTGCCTGTCAATTCGTAGGCAGCGCCACCAGCGTTGCTTTGCTGAGTGCGGTTGGCATTCTTGGTTATAGTAGTATGTTTTCTGTGGTTTTGTACAGTTACTTTTATTCCATAGTTAACTGAAGCCATGTTATATGTTGTGCTTATTGCTGTAAAATGTAGTTTATAGCCAATTTATTGTTAGGATTAATTATATAAAATCATGTTTATGGCAACAAGTTTTGATCGTGTTAAGTAATTAGACTTTAAACAATATAATTTATACTGATTAACTGTTTTCCACTTTAACACGTTAAGTGCAGTCGCGGGATGGCCGGGCCGTGGAAACTGTAAATGTGCTGTGTGGTTGAGTCCACAAAAACGTTTAAATTTATTAGTTTCATCCAAATGAGAGGTATATTATAGCATGTACTGTCAGTTGTTGTGGACGTAGTTTTACAAGAAGGCAATAGATAGCAGTACTAAACAAAACTGCTAGCAGGCTCTCAGTATTGCCAAATGGAGGGAAAAAACAGGGGCAAAAAACCCAGATACACCATAAACAAATATTGCAAAAGAGGCGTTAAGTACATTTTTGAGGTTAGGTTCCTTCCACGATGCTTAACTACAGTAATTCAATTTCAGCAATTCAATTTTTTTTAGGATTTGTTTATTATCCTATTCCACTTCTCTAAATCCAAGCCAAAACCACATACTACATTAAATTTTGAACGGTCTCCTTCACTGATAAAATAGTCGGATCTGGAAACGAATCATACTGATTAAAGTATAAAGTTGGCACAATAATCGGCAATCGGACACAACATTCCCCAGGCGAGGCTGAGCTCAGACTGAAGCAAGGTTGTTGGCATTTGAGGAGTATGACACTTCCTGCCCTGTCTCAATAGTGCCGGTACCGCGAACTGGTGAGAATTCCCACACTGCATGCTTAACGTGTTAAACATTATTTCCTGTTAATGTTAAAGGTTGAATTTACCTTACATATGCTTCTACATTTTTGCATTGAAAGAAAAACTCACTCTCTGAAATTCGCTTGTAATTAACAATATTAACATCCATCTAAGTCATTAATAACACTTCTAAAGTACTGATAAATCCAAACAAACTACTGTACAAACCTAAACTGTTCAAAGAAGCAATGAATACTTTCTTATAAACAATGAATAATGAGGGACAGAAGGTTGAACGTCATTAATGAGCCAAGCAGTTGTTTTGAATTTGTTTTGGGTGAACGAGAATTGAAAATAACTGTAACTTATAATACCTGAGATTTGTTTAAATCAACCTTTAAACACGATTGGTAAACTAGAGAAGCATATGCAAGCTAAGGAATACCTATTTAACAATGCTGTAAATGTTACCAGAAGTATAATGGTTGGTACCTAAGACTCTTATCTCATGGAATGTCATAATTTTTTTCTAAAACAGTTCTACTATTTATACACAGATTTGTGTTTAGAGCTACAAATATTTCTCACAGTGCCTTTATTACCTAAATTGTTCTGAACTAAGAATTTCAATTTAGAGTGAGATTTTTCAACAGAATGTACATTTTTTCCCATTTGTGATAGAACTAGCTTTTATTCTGGAGTTTTAAGAAATCCAATCCACATTATTGTAAAACACATTGATGACAATCTAGCAAATTTATACCTTTTCATCTTTGTAATTAATTATATAGATACAGAATTTAAGCTTTAGAAATACTTACAAAATGAAGTATACTAGGCTCTGTATTTATGCACAAGTTTTTCCACAAAACTATAATTAATCAATTGTTCATTCTTATTTATTAGTGTTATGTGATCCAGCTGTAGTGTAAATTTGATTGTTAAAACTTCATCACCAGCAAGGTAATAAGTGTATCAGGTAGGCTAGTAACAAGGTTGTGTCAACTATGCACAATTTTGAATACTGAAATAGTTGTAGCCTATAGTAGAGACAGTGAAATCAATATTTGGGGCCATATATGCAAATAATCCGTCCACATCACACACAAGTCAGTATTTATATTGACTGTTTTATTTTATGAGAGTTATATAAATAGTTAATCAAAATATCTTACATTATATTAGATAAGCCTACCTTGAAATAGGTATTGCATTAATATTTTTAATCCATCTTGAATAGTTACAATAGATCAGCAAAGTGTTCAAATTTACTGTAATTGAATTTGTAAGGAACTAGATTTCTCTGTGAAGTGACTTTTCAAAAAAGTTAAAGTTAAGTTTTTGTCAATTTATAACTAAATTTATAAGGATCGTAGTGGTACACTACTATTATAGCATTGAGATACTCACTACTTACTTAAAATGTAATAGAAAACTTAACATGAGTACTACTCTTCAACATTATCCATTTAAATGGTGGAAAGCCATGCTTAAAATTGTTGAAAAATTAAGACAGCATTCCGTTAGTTATTTTCATTCCAAATGTCGTTGTATAAACAATAAAGTTTGTGTTAACTGTCCATGTGAATAAATGTATGTTCTTTTTTACTTATTTTTAAAGAGTAGTGTCATTGACTATACACAGAATAGTGTATAGTCAATGGTAGTGTTTAATCTGTCATGTTATTATATTAGTATGTGTAATTTTTAGTCGTTTATTAGTAACATTTATTGTAAGACTTTGCCTTTTTGCAAGTTAATTCTGTGCCTTTTGATAAAATTATATAACATTTTTAGACTGCATTTGATAAGTTATGTTGTATATTGATAGTTGTGATTATATTGTAAAATATGTGTACAGAATGTCAAATTTGTGTTTGTAATTTTAAAATAAAGTAAAACATTTTCACTGCACAATTTGTTTGTCTTGGAGTTCTAGCACTTAATAATTGATAAATTTGAATTAAAAAAATATTTGTTTGGGATTGAAAAGCATTGTTTAGCTTTGAGTACAGTAAATTTTCCAGTCAGTTTTGCAAAAGGCCAAAACACTGCTATAAGCTGTCATCAAAGCTACGTCTCCCTCAGATTCACCCACCGCAACATTGCTAATATTTCATTAATTTAGTTTAAACAGAATCACTGATTGACTACTCTTTAACTTGACCGTGTAGGTTATTTACAAATTATTTTAGTATACAATAATCTAAACACAGGTCCTTCCCAGGCTGAGGCTCTCGGCAACTGCCGTGTCCACCGTTAGGGGAATAAGGCCCTGATTTGTGGGTCTATGTTGGTATGGGGCCTGGGGTGGACGCCCCCCCCCCCCTTGGTATGCCACTGACCAAAACCAAGCTATAGGCTACTTGCCAACTTGCACAAAAGGTAAATGTGACTAGACAAAATACCAAGACTGAAAAAGGCTAATGAAAAAAAAACAAAGCTTACATTAAAGTACTCCTGGCATGAGCAGAATCGTTCTAAAACTCATTCTAAAATAAGTGAAGGATTTGTGGCGAAATGCGGTGGGACGGATGTTTATTAGGATACGTGGGCCCAATCTGGCTGCCCGTCCACTGCTAAATCACACACATTTCAAGTTGCTACTCGAACCTTATTTAAGCAAACGTAATAACATTGTCAAAGTGCACAATAATACCTTAGCTGCCTATCACAGCTAGCTTTTATGTTTAATTACATTTTACTTAATAAATAGCGAACAGAGATTTAACTATATATTTGGACAAATAGTATTACATAATTATATCTACAAGTATCTAGAATTTGAATATGAAACATTGTGAATTGGACCACGACCAACTTGGCAACCTAATGATTTTAAATAATTAATTAAATTCTCATTGCCCTAGTCTACACCCTTCCCCAACCCCTATAACTTTATCTACTCATAATCGATAGGATCTTTAATCATACTCATCGATACAGAGACGCCGACCCCAGGGCTTCTTCCACTAGACTGCTGACTACTCGTGGTGCGTTCCTCCGGCGAATTTTGGTGTGCGCGTATATAACTAACTCTGACTGTCTCGAGTCGTCTCTGTGATTTCACACCTGTACGAGTGCTCTGCTTGTTGTAGTGGTGACACTACAGATTTGTTTTGTTAGCTTCGAGATCACGCTTAAATGATGAAATTCACCATTTTTCTGTTGATTTGATTTACCCACTTGTCTCTTCATGTCAAACAATACAATAATACCACCTGATATCACTACTGCTGCTGCTGGAATCATCAAACCAAGATAACCGCACGAAAATCCAGATTCACACCACGGGACAGTCGAGGCTGATATCTTTCAATATATTGACGGTAATAACAATAAATGTGGCCGCTATAGCATCCGCGGCTGTGTGAATTGGCGCATTGCTAAGGCTTGCATGGCTTTTATCCAGTCATGCACACCTCGTGGAGTTGGGAAAGGCCTTAAGCCATGTAGTTTTGTGAAATGTCAATAGATTGTTCCACTGGGACTAAGATGTTATTTGATCTGAATCCGTCTGCTGGACAGAGAGACAACACTTGTCCTTTGATCAGACTTAACGATCTACTGCAGGAATTAATTGTAAACCTGTAATCTTAGAAATGTGAACCTTATCTCCTAGGTTACAGCATGTGTCAGGTTGGCACAGGTACAGTATTCAGCTGCTTTTATAGTCGAGTAATGCTCCCAAAAAACAATTGTAGGTAAAGGTTTTGGATTTCAGAATCTAAGGTAAATGAAGTGTTTAAATTGAAATGGATTTGTTTATAAGTACATTGATTCATGCCCTTCCAGCTTGCCTAATCCTTCAAATGTTAGGATAGTTCCAGTTTTAACAATAAGCAAATCTGAAGACGTACTTGTACTTTTAATCCTTATATATTTTTCAGAACAGTACCAATTAAATAGGTACATACATTGGTTTTCAGTTTGTTGTAAATTTCACAACAGGTTTCTCCGCTTCTTCAACCACCTTAAGACTATTATTTTAATTGCGTTCTATTGTGTTGCCTTTTTTGTACAAATAAATTTATATATTTATAAAAAAAAGCATGCCTAGCTTAAAATTATTGTCAGTAGTTTTATGACGAGACAAATATACATTTTTAAATCTCTTATAATCTTTCATAAAACTTTTAACCATGAAATTTCTTATGATCTATGTATCATTTAGCATTTAGTTTGTCCCGTCTGACCCCGTGTGCATTGCCAAATCTTTCAACTCATCTAGTAAAATTGGGAAACTGATGTCAAGAAGGTTTCTATCTTCTTCCTGTTTCAATATAGACACAAGAATCTGTGCTTCATTCTTTTAAAGCTTACATGTTAAACTCATAAGAATTATTTCATTGATTGGTTTGATTGGATGCTATAAAAACAGTAAGATAATTAATTACAAGATTTAAATTTTCTTTTATGATATTGTAAATGATTTGAATTTTACTCAGCCACTAACCTTATCAAAAGAAATTAAATAGATTATATTTTAGCGGAGTAGGCACTCTTGCCTTATAGTTTTTTATAAAATCAAGTATGGACTTGCACATTAAAGTATCAATTCTATTTAGTGGAACTATAGTACATTTAATGTAGATGAATATTATTAGCACAAAAGAAAAGACAACTTTATTACAAATTTACAAACCATAATTTCATTTTGCATAAGTTTATCCTTCAAAGATAATATAAAGAAATAAATAATACCAAAATGCATTTATACTTATCACTAACATATATACAAAGGACGGAATACTGATACAAGGTTTTGTCAAAATTACAATTTTAATGTTATGCAAGCTTAATTAATTTACAAAGCTCAAAACTCATATTTGGTAAACAAATATTTTATCATTGAAATAAATATTATAAATCATCTTTGAGTTGAATCAAGTTGATGATAAATACATTATTTCAACTTATATTCTTCTATTTAACTGTAAATGTGTTTTATTGATGATAAAACATATGTATTGTATGGTAAAATTCTAAATCAACTAACTTAAGCTATCTTACACATTGTTTGAAATTAAAAATTACCATAATCACTTATTTCATATAAAACTTTATAAAAATGTATTACAAGTAAATTCTTTTTTTTGCTATTAAAATGTATTTGGTTGTTAAAGCAGATGTTTCAGTGTCAATTTTCATACAAAATGTACATTTTATTTACATGTGTAACAAAAATATACAGATAAAATATAACTTAATATTTAACCGGATACCTGTCCCTTAAATGTATACTATTATGCAAACTAAAAATCTTAAACTCAAACTTGAGGAATGTCACCATTAAAATCTTTCCGTTACCTGAGGGGGAATGGATACAACATTTTTACTAAAGAAACTCTTGTCAATTTAATATTTAACATCTACTGCAGGTCGTAAAATATCATCACAATAAATAATGTTATGTAAAGTAAACAATAATAAAAGAAGCATGAATTAAACCATTGACTATTTATTGGATACAGAAGTCGTTGTATTAATAGTCAAAGATTAAACCCAAACACGCTTGAAACAAATCTTTGGTACCTACATTCTTTTATCAATTGAAGTAAATTAAAGTGTATTTTTCAATTATATTTTTATACAGTATACACTTTCTTTATATAGGTTCATTGCAAACGCTGGGCCATCTATTAAAAACATGAAACAAAAGGGTTCTATACTAAATATATTAAATTTAACGCCAAAATTATACAATCTCTGTGATGTATTGCAGTTATTTTTTGGTGGTTTGTTCCATTAAAGTTTTATTGTAACTGGATTGCTCCCAAAACGTTATTTATCAAATAAAAATATTGAAACCATCAACTGGTTGGTCCGGTGTTAAAAGACAGTAAAACAGTAAAAATGTACACCTACATTGGTGGAACATTGAATAAAAAAAAATCAATAAAACATTGAAAATGGAAATGTTGGAAACATAAATATGATCTATGATTGGAATATTAAAAAATCAATAATCAAAATTTGTTTTGACAGTCCCTTGAAGTTTTACGTTATTAATAAAATTATTTTTGAATAGAAAAGGGTGCAAAACCTCACATTTGGAACTTTATTTCACAGATACTCCCAGTTGAAAGCAATCCAGTTCTTATACAGTATCTACAGAAGGTAACAATGATCTATTCAGTTGTCCGCAGTCAGATATCTGCTGACGGAGATTGCTGCGAAGAGAGGAAGAAGACCGTGCATTGCTGCCGAGATTGATAGAGACTCTGCGGAGTTACAAGAGTCTGTGTTACAGGTGCTGCAGTATTCCACCTTGACAAAACAAATTACAATTTTACCTATTGCTGTTACATATATTTTTTAAAGTTGGATTTTAGTTAGCTGATTGACAAAAGTGAAGCAACATAAATATATATTTATTTCACATCTATATTGTACTTGTAAGGGTTTTCACGGATTATACACATAAAATAAAATAGGCAAATCACATGAAAGAATTATATGTGTTACTGATGGTCCTATTGTGAAGTTTAAAAAGCCAGTTATATTATGTGTGTTGTGTGTTCCAGAGGCGTCACACAAAACATATTGGTGGGGGAGACACTTGGTATTTCCCAATTATTGTACACGGATTTCCCGACTATATTTCACGAATTTCCCAACTCTTTATTATAAGGATTACCCAACTTGATTTGGTACCGTTCTCAAATTTCTCAACTATATTACAAGGATTTCCAACTAATTAATATAAAGTTTTAACAGTAAGAAGGCTATTTTACCTTCTTACTGTGTATCTTTATAGCTAACAAACACCAATATAACAAGAAATGAAGGTTTCCCTCACATTATTGAGTTGACTGTCAATCTTCATTTTTGATTGTGTCTGAAGTGTCTCAACAAATGTTAACAATGCAGGTCTACTGATCAATAATACGTTGAGTTTATAAAATAAATAATCCTCTTAATTTTTTAAAATAAAAACTCAGGGGATACAGTACGGCTCTCCACGTGCAGCTCAGGAAGAAACTTCCCTTAAAACCTTGAATAATTAATGTGGCATATACTACAGATACGGTACATAGTTACTCAACATATGAAAATTCCAACAATTTTACTTTAATTTTTAGTCTACCTAAGGATTAAGGGTAGATCTCTGCTTGGTTAGAGAATAAATCTTTGTAAAACCTAGAGCGTAAATGAGCTATGCACTGAATACAGGTATGACAATGTGATCATTTGCATGCAGTGGTAGGAAAATATATGTTTTGCCATGGTGCCGTAAAAACAGCTGTTTTAATACATACATGGTGAGTCTAAGTGGCCCTTTTACTCCCTAGGGAGTAATGAGCCTTTTTAGTCCCTAGGGAGTAAAATCATATAGATTATACAGTAGACCTGTTGAGTTCCACAGACTATCTACGGTTGACAATGTTGAATCAGCTTCGTTCTGACTATTTGGCTAGCAACTATGACCTCCCATCCCATCTATATTTTACCTTAGCGTATGAGCTGACAGAATTCTCTGAGCAAGGTCCACTGCCATAGTCGTCCGTCTCCCAGGTACATGAGCGAACAGTGATCAGTTCATTGTTTACTGAAACATGTTAGTTGGTTTAAAACATTTTGGATATAAGGTTGTGTAAATTAATTATTATTTTTTGTACTTAATTACGTAACAATATTGATTTTCGAATCTCCTTTGCTCCATATTGATTTTGATTTTAGCACAACTACATCTTTCTATCGCATAGTGAAAATACCCTTCATGTAATTTTGTTATTCAAATAAATATGTTGATAGGCTTAAATCTTATTTTAACCAACATTATTTTAACAGCCTCAAAGCAGTGACCCATACAGGTTGGTGTGGAAGTCTAAGGAAGGTCGAAACACTGTAAGAATAGTCTAATTACCACTCCCTCGTCACACATAATTGGTTTTGGAAGTATCTGATCTTCCAAAAGTTTTCTTCCTTTAAGTATTGGTAAATTATTAGTATTCGAAAGACAGTTTAATTTTCTATATTTTCAGTGATGATAGAATATATTATCATTACCTAAAAATAAGGCCAGTTCTTAAAAATAGGTTGCCTATTTAAAGTGCTAGATTGTTGTTTAATTCTCTGCAAGAATAACTATCTGGTCATTGTATAAAGTTTTTTTTTTTTTTTTTTTTTTTTTGTTGAATAAGTTTATATTTAAGAGAATTTTTGATTCTCTGTACTAGGTACAAATAATTAATATCGTTTATACATTGTTTCCTTCTTTAAAAGTTTAAAAATTATTATCAATGTGGTACAAGTGTTGGCAAATAAGAAACAAAGTAAAACAAAAATGTTAATGTAAAGTTTGTTTTCAATCCTAACGAATATGCCTATAATATATTCTTTAGAGTGAAATGCAAATTTGTCAAAGTGTTACTTGTAAGGTTGAAAGCAAAGTAAATTAACATTGTAAAATGTGTTTTTGTTCTTGTAGTGGGACGGCATTGGAAAATGAAAAATGGTAATATTCTGTGGTTCATGACATGTCAAATGGTTACTGAGCCAAGAAGAGGCACCCAAGGTTACGTTAAGGTTAACACAACCTTCAAGGTATAAGTTGTTTCAACAAGTTGAGTTGTGGTTGAAACTTTTCTTCCAACTCTCTTAAATAAAATTAATAATAGGTACCCACACTTTAACTGTACTATTTACTCAGCCATTGGATATATTGATATCTATTAAATATATTGGTGTTGAATTTAGTAAATTTGATTGAAATTTTTGTATTACAGTAGTATGTCATCTTGTATTTTTTTGGTAACCTAGTACCAAAAAGACTTTGAAACCTGATTTAAAAGTAAAGCCACAAATACTGTACATTTTAAAAGAAATACTTTAATATTTTAGTTATTTTTATTTTATGAGGCCTTTTGCCATTTGTGTTAGCATTGCCAGACACATAACAAAAACTGCGGAAGGTTTTGTGCCGTGTTTGACGATGGGGAAAGGCCTCATAAAATACAAATTACTAAAATATTAGTGTAGTATTTTTTTTTATGTATTGCAAATATTACCAGTTTTCAATTTAAGACAAATTGTATATTAAATCATTATATACTTTGGCAGCCCAAACTTGAATGAGAATCCTACCTTGAATTAAGTTGTTATGAATCTTCGAAATCTTGCTGAGTTAAGGGTTTTTATCCTTTCAACAAAACGAGAATTAAATTTACGGTACCGGTATTACAAAAAAGTTAGGTATTCTTTTCTCAGACCCAAATGATCAGCTGACCAGAGCACATCCAAATTTTACTTGATTCTTATGTTACCCACGCCTACTTCTGAAAACCCCTAATTTTCCCATTATTCAAACTTAAATCTGTTAAACATTCTTTAATCCTCACCTCTCTGTTTTGTCTTCTTGCACATGGCGATGGACTGCAGGTAGGGGCTCTGCGCTCTCTCCCTGTCACAGTCTATCACTGCCAGATGGGTCATGTTGAAGGGGTCTCCACATCGACGGTCCACGTCTGAAGAACACACCCAGCATCTGATGCTCTCTCCTGGGAAAAGTTAAGATTGGTATGAAGTTACAACTAATTTTAATGTATCAAAGAGCCAGTGTGCATTTGAACCCCCAACATCAAGTCACCATACACCTACTGTGGATGTGTGGTGTTTTAAACACTTCATATAGGAATTAGATACATTTTATGCAAGTAAGTCAGTGGGACTGCAGTGATTAAATAGTGCCGGTGGTCACTAATCACTCCATTGAGCTAAAATGGTTTGAAACTGCTTCTGCTTGTCTAGTTATTTGGATCCTGGGGGAAGGGGTTGTACTAAAGATGGAGGATGGTTATGTTTGCTATTGAACACATTTTCCCGAGGATCTTGTTGTTTCTCCGTGGGTATTGCCTACAAATCTTAATCCCTTACACACACTTTTCAATCAGAAATAGAAGACATGTTACTCCTAGGGTTTTCTGTTTTAGTTGTTTAGTTTTTCTGTTTTATAAAACAAAGCCTTTTAGATTTTTTTTCCAAATATCAGACTAGAGAAAAGTTTTCCAGGTACAGTTGAATAATTTATTTCTGAACCATTTAGGATTATTTTACATATATTCCAAACAAAAACAAAATTATAATTGATATATTATACCTGCCATTCATCTACCAACTTGTAATTGACAGTTAATATATAATTTTTGTTAGGGGAGAAACCCCTCGGCCCTCACAATATGAAAACCTGTTTCTAACAGAGGGTAGGAATTTATTTTTACTTGACTTTGTCTTGTATAATAACAAATACCGGTACAGTAAAGTATGTGGAGAATGTATAAAAAATTAATCATATTCAGACACAGTACTTCTAAAACAAACAACAAACATTGTAGGGATGTAAAAAAAAAACAAAAAGTTTAGTCGTGAAATAGTTATTTGTGTAATTAGTGGGTGAAGTGGCACTTTGCTGCACATTAGAGAAATGTTTAGCACGAGTTGTAGGCGAGTGTGGAAAGTTTCTCGAGTGCAGCAAAGGCAGTTTGCACTCGTGTTAGTTACACATTATATTTTTCCTACAGTTGCTATAAATCATATAAATAATTAGTCTTTCTTGCCTTGTAAACACTGTACAACACGTTTTTAAGTTAGGTTAAATCCAACAGCTGGTGCAGCGTTTCCCATCGTTCAATGTTTGGAATCCAAACCACAGAAAACATACTACTATAACCTTAGTAATTATAGTAATATGTTATAGTATATGTATAGTTATAGTAATATGTTAATATAGTAATAGTTATAGTAATATGTTATAGTAATAGGTTATAGTAATATGTTTTCTGTGATCCAAACATTGAACGATGGGAAACGCTGCACCAGCTGATCGTAGTCGTACAAGCGTACACGGATTAAGTGTATAAAAGCACGCTGTTGTGTTGTTTGGTTGGAATACTGGTGTTCGCCAAAGTAAGGCTTTCTGTTCTGTTCATACTATAATCTGTGCAAGGAAGCCCACTTTATTTATTTTATAGTGCCACTAGACACTAGACATTTAAATAGTGAAAAATAAATTCTCGCAATAGAAAAAATCCCAGGCAAGGAAGAGGCAATCAGTGGTATTACTATTATCTGTCGAGATAATAAACTAAGGGTTGCAGGCCAAAGGTTAATTGGTTAATATTGGCTCTTAGTAGCCCAGTGTTCCATTATTGGCTACTTAATGACTCATTGCAAGAAATGGTTGGGTGAATGGGCTGATAAGTTTTTAGTGAACCAATGACCCTGTTCTACTTCTCCAGTAATCAATCACATTTGCATTTTTCTATTCAAACTATGATCTATAGGAATATATATTAGATAATACAAATGCAGGAGAATGTCAAGCTATGGAGGTTGGAATAAATATCAAATAAAAATATAGTTCTTTTTAAGCTTGTACACCCAAAAAGTATAATATTTTCCCAGAAACTTAACAATGTTGTAATGGTTCATAAATTAAATTTTGGAAAACTATCATTTTTTTCTTTATTTGTGGAGAAAATCTTGGTTAGAACAAGAAAAGTGAAAGAATAGATCAGAGAATAACATGAGAATCAGTCAAGGTTACCAAGTGTTTACTGCAGTAGCTGTGTGCGTGTGTTTACCTGTGTGTGTGTGTCCGGATTCAAAGTCCTTGTGTTTCTGTGATTATGTGACGTCCATTGTTGTGGTGGCGAGTATCGTGTCAAAGTTGGCACACCTGTTTCCGGTAAGGTGTCATCACTGTAACCTGTTCCGGTTTTTGCGCGACACTCTAATGCTACTGGAATATGTGAGGTAAATAAGATGCGTAGTAGGAGTTTTGTACACGCATATTTAAAACATTAACCTGTAAAATGGTGGTAAATAAACGGTAAGTAAAAAAGCATGCACAAAAAATAGCAGTGTTGGTAAATAAACAGGAAAACAATACACTGCTTCTATTCTGACGACTGAATAAATTCAAATAAACTCAAATTTAGTCCGAATAATTAAGCTAGGGCATATCATGAGCTTCGCGTTAATAGGAATAGCTCACAACCAGCTAGATTTTGCGTAGGTAAATATATTTGTTTGCATTGGATTTAATTTCAACAAATTTATACCAGTGTCAGTAGGCTACATTTTACTGAAAGTAAAAATAATGAATTGTTTTTACTCTCCTTTTCTTCGAAGAAGCGTTAAACGTAATGATTACTACAATCAATTTCAAGCCCCTCATAAAGTTGGGTAAACCAAATTTCTGTGAAGTGATGATGTACGGCGTGGCATTGCAATTTGGGCAAAATGCAAGAAATCAGTCTTGACACGGTTATGAAACTCTTCAGCCAGTGGACCTGCAAGTGACTCAGCCCTTGGACATTGGATACGCTCTCTCCTGGAACATTGGAACGGAACTGTGGACTTGGACGTGAGGGAGGACTGCGCAAGTCTGAGGCAACGAATTGGCGGGAACCAGGCAACATATTGGCGGGAACGTAAAAAACCCCAAGTAATTTACTTGTCACTCAAGAATGTTGTAACTTTGTGGAATTGGAATGACGAAAATTTCCAAAAGGTTTGGCGGCATTGTCTCACCAAACATAGATACTGCAAGTGTTTTCATTCTATTCGAAAATCCGAATCATATATAATGTGTCCGTTAGCCCGATAACTCGAGCAAAAATCATCCGATTTCGATGAAATTTGGTATAAACGTGTAAACCTACATTTATTCGAACGAGTTCGCGAATCAGCATGATCTGACCATGGTAACGGGGGTTCATGGGGGGTAAAAATGGGTTTTTTTCAATTTTTTCCCCTAAAAAAATTGCAATTTCTTTCTAAACTATTATGTTGAGCTTAAAAAAAGAAATAATTTAGTATAGTGAAGCGCTGTTGTATGCCTTTACGGAGAAAATTAAAAAAAAATATAATTTCAAATTCCCATGTCATTCTTATGGAGAAAATGAATGTGGCCTACTGTTGTAGTTTACTTGTTTATGGATAAGTGTTGATAAAATTTGGCAAATTTATTTATTTCATCATATACTATTGACGTATGGTAATGAAAAAAAAACACTTTTTACCTTCCCCGTAGCAGCAAACCTAAGCACTCGTTAAATCTAATGTTATTTAAATTGGGAATAAAATTGTAACAAATTGAGCTCTGTTTGAAAGATAACTCTTGAACCATTCCAAAGCACTGCCGCAAACTCCAATTGTTTTTAACTTGTTGAGCAGTTTTAAACTATCTACGGAATCAAATGCTTTTTTGATGTCAAGAAATATTAATATAGAACGTTTTTTGCTGGAAATGGTATCGTACAACTCTTTGTTTACATCAAAAAGAATATCTGAAATATTTTTGTCGTGACGGAATCCGTACTGACGCTCACTGAGAATGTTATTTAAATGAAGGTAAGCAACCAATTGATCTTTGACAGCCTTTTCAATTATCTTAGTAAAAATACTCAACAATGAGATTGGGCGAACATTGTTTTTATTGGTGATTTCGTTGGATTTATTAACAATCAGGAAAAGTTCCTGAAGTTATGCTTAAATTAACAATGTGTAAAAGTGGAAAGCAGAGGATATGAAAAGTTTTTTTAAGACATCGGCCGAAATACCATCGTAACCAGGCGCGGAACCACCCCGCAGGCCGCAGACGTAGCGTTGTAAGTCATGTGCAGTGATCGGTTGAACGGTTGAACGTCGTGTCGAGTTGGTAGTCACAGTCATCAACCAATAGGGCCCCACTTGGGTCTAGTTTACTGGCCAGTGAGCTACCGACGTTAGAGAAAAAAATGTTGAAATCATCTGCGACTTGTTTATACAATGTTGTAGATAACTGAGTGTTTGATGTAAGTTTATCTATTGGAAACGAAATCTTTTCTATTTATTCTGCCGGCCAGTTCATTGACCAATCTCCAAAACAGCTTAGGGTTATCAGAGGCTTCGTTTAATTTTTGCCGGTAATAATTTTGTTTAGTTTGCTTCAGTTCTTCACTAAGGTTTTGTTTAAATTCTTTATAAAAATTGATAAGCTCAACATTAAAGGGTTGTTTTTTAACTCTTTTACTTAATTTATCCCTCACTCTTATTTGTTTAATCAGTTCTATGGAAATCCATGGTTTGAGTTTTTTAGCTCTAGTTGATCAATAATGGTTTTAGTAGTAACTCTTTTACTTAATTTATCCCTTACTTTTATTTGTTTAATCAGTTCTATGGAAATCCATGGTTTGAGTTTTTACAGCTCTAGTTGATCTATTAATAATGGTTTTAGTAGCAGATTTCACTGAATTAATAACAATTCTATTAAAATAATTAGAACAAAAATTTATGTCATCATCACATTGAACAATGGGGTCCCAGTTGGAGTTAGTGAGGTTATGTGACAGTAGCGTATGGTCCAGGTACGTGTGAGTGTCAGTGAGAGAAGTGTTAGTGTGTGGTGTGTTTGAGGAAATAGTGAGACCAGTGCTGTAGTGATCTGTCACAGCCGTCTGGATCACAGCTGATTTGACCTGAGAAATGTTTTTGTGTTTAATGAAAATGTGATCCAGACAGCTTGCTGTGTTATTAGTTACTCGCGTCGGCTTATCAACACACTGCAGGAAACCCATCCCCAAAAATACATCTAAATATAGTTCTGAAGTTTCATTTATTCGAAGAAGGAAGGTCTATATTAATATCACCAAGGAATATACACGTTTGATTTCTATTTAATGCTTTCATGTATCTCTCCAGTTCACCAATGAGATTAATTGGATCACTGTCGAAGGTTCGGTAAATAACTAGCAAATGGAAAGGCTTTCCGCAGTGCGTGAAATCCAACGCAAGTCCAAGTTTAAGCAGTCTTGAAAGGGTCTCTTTACGTTTTTAAAACTGGTTTTAAGAGGTTTGTGGTTCCTTCGCCTTACTGGGAAAGTATCAAGCAAAGCAAGGTACAATACGAGAATGGACTTTGCTGATGCATTTCAAGTGCGACAATCTCAAGACATCGCTGCCTTCACAGTCGGTCGCGCTACCGAGCCACTGAATCAGCAAACTCAACTTTTGTTTGTTATGTTATTAACTATTTATCGTCAGTCATATGGTAATGCGAAAAGTAATGGTTCTCAGGGTTTTCTTCGCATTTCTAATTGACAATGAAAAGCTTTCACTGTTTCTATTATGTCGAGCAACCAATGGAAAATTTGTCTCCGATTTCTCTGTTGCAATGCCAATTTACTGAAGCGAAAACATCAAGATTCAAATTACATCTAAGTGATAGTTTGTTGAAAGTAAGTGAATGGGTTTTTCTGCAATACAGAAGGTAGAAGTCAACGTTAGTTTTTACAAATATTTTAATTTGTTTTTGTGTTTAGTTTGAAAACCAATAAACAGAAGAATTTGATTGTATTGTAATTTGATTAGATATATTGTCTAATAATACAAACTCAACATTTCAAGTTAAAATAATATTTAACTAAAATTTATCTTTATATTTTTATCTAACCAAATAGAGGATGTTAATGTAAGTGTTCGAGTAAAAGGCAGTAAATAAACGTTGTTCGCCACTGACGAGCACGAGAAAAACAAAATAGCTTTTTACAAAGCATTCAGTTTTAAGATCGCCCCCCTTATTAAAATTAAATTATTTATTATTTTGGCCTAATTAGTTTTTGTGTTACACAATAAATTATTTCTCATTTAAATTCTTAGTTTAAGCTGTATTTTTAACTTCTTATCGTTTAAAAATATGATAACTCTGGATTATATATTCCTTAAACTGTACATAGATTATTACAGAAGTACAAATTCTGAAAAATAAATTTGGTATTAAAGTAAAAAATTCTTTTTTCAAATGTATTTTTGGGAACATTGTATTTAAAATATGAAAAGTGTGTTTTACTAAATATTAAAGCTAGCCCCGTGGTCGAAAATTCTACAAAATGTATTTATTGTGCAAACATCTCTAGGCCTGTAAATAAAACATGTGATTGGAATTTCATTAATTTGTTTTGATTTGCTGTTTATCGTCTATTATTTCGTTGTTATATCGTCACCAGCATGGCAACCCATCATGCCCATGCAAATCTTTAGGATTTTAGGATTTATATATTAAATTGTATATTATATATTATATAGAGGTCATCCAGTGGTCAAAAACTCGACCAAAAATAACGTAATGTAGGCTACAGACTTCTCTATTTTCACCCCACGCTGTAAATGAAACATGTAATGATTGTGTAGCAGTCTTCTATTTGTTTTGATTTTCTGTTTAATTATCGTTGTTATTTCGTCACCAGCATGGTAGCCCATTAGGCCCAAGTAATTTTTAAAATTTGAAATTAATTTGTTGTGCTTATTTTTGAGCCTATTTTAATTTATAAATGTATTCTGCACTTATTTAGGCAAATATCTCTCTAACAGTATGCGTAGATTTTTATGGAGAATGTTGTAAAATGTTCTAGTTTGCTTGTTTATGATTATATTTTGATCAAACTTGGCAAATTTATTGATGTTATACTAAACTATAATTATTTTACTTAAAACACATTTTATTAGTTTCCCTGTAGCAGCAAACCTAGGTACTCGTTAATCCTAATGTTATTTGAATAGATTAATTGAAAATCATGCCAGGCAAATGGAAATTAGCTTAGACGGCAGGTTTGCTGCGGCGGGGGTATTTTAAAAGATAAGACATGTCTCTCACCTGATCTAACAAAGAGTACAAGCAGAGCGACAGAAGACAACAGGAAAGCTCGCAAGTAAGCCATGGTAAGTCACTGTCTCACTCAACTAACTGACTAACTCACTGGAGTCGAGAATGATAGTCAGTTCACCAGGGTTGGGTGGGTGGGGGGGGGGGTAAGTGAAGTACAACAATGGTTCCCCCTCCCTTCCCCACAACAGCTGCGTCACTCGCAAAACATTGTTGCGAAACTTGTTTATATCAGACCTGAAACATTGATTTTCACGACTTTTTGCTTGTTAATAACTGGTATCATGGAACGTCGCGTTTTTTTATTGTTCATAAGTAAAAAAAGATAATAGAGATATGGTACTATTTTGTATGGCTTTTTGTGGACTTTTATGGCGATTTTAATCATGCCTTTAACAGGTGACAAAGCTAATCTGTTTGCCTGGTTGCTTGTTAATTACTTATCAGGGAACTAATCCTAGTACTGTATCACAATACCTAAGTATTGAATATAGAATCCCAATTAATTGTATTGCAGTATTTAGCCCGGTTTTAATAGTATAGCGTTTTGTCTAAATTACTTATTGAATAGTCTTGTTTATTTGTTACTTGAAACCTGTTTTATAAACATTTTTTGAACCGGTGGTTTTAGAAATGAAATAAAAATAACACACTGTAAATGTCTAGGTACAATTATTATAACAATCTAAATTTATTTTTCCAAGTAGATGCTGCCCTCACAGAAGAATTATTTTGACGTAATGTAAAAATTAAATTAATACAACTAATACAGTAAAATGTTTTGATTTGCTAAATGATTTTGATTACAATTTGTGCAAATAAAATACTCCTGTTTTTAAACTCATTTCGTAAATATTATAAAAATAGCGCTTATTCATTAGGACTATATACGTAATTGCAAAATACTGTGTTAGAATTAATATCTTTCCTAAGTTACATAGAGGTTTAAAACACAACAAAGAGGAAAGAAGTAGTTTGATTGTTAAAACACGTACTGTAAGCCAATGTACTTTTCAGACATGGCTCTATCTTGAAATTCAGTGGCTCATTAGATCGTCTCATTCCTGAACTTTCAATGGATTTACAGACCAAAATTACATTTTCAACCATTATTGTTCTATAATCGTAAATACGTTTTAATTGTTTTTTCAATGGACTGTTATCCTACAAAACCTGTAATAACCACAATTCTCAGCTTTCAAAAGTAGTTTATTACTATCAGTAATAAATTATATATGGAGCAAGCTTTTGGAGGTTAACCTACAAAAAAACTTCTTAAAGCAAGTAAGCTATAAACAAAAACAGTTGATTATCTGTAACAACTGATCGAAAAGTTGTTAATATCGAATAACTCGATCGATTTTGCCTAACAGTTTTTGTTGTTATTAAATCCTGCTTGTACACACTCTGTGATGTTGTGTTTATAATTTAGATTTTTTAAATCAAAACTCAAGAATTGGACTCGAGCACTTCACACAAACTTCGCATTTCACAGTTGGAATATACTTGTCAAAATGACTATTTATACACACATCAGGTATACCAGGATTGCAAAAAAATAATGACAATGGTTCTCAAAACATGTATATTAGCACAAAGCTACAAGGTGACCAACGAAATTATATTTTGAATTCGGTGATAGATGTCCCACCACCAATATCTAACTTTCCAGGTCCCAGATTCTCCTGGGCTCGTGCACCTCCCAAACCACCTCTTCCGTAACGCACGTCACCATAATCGCCCATTGTCGACCGTTTTTGTGCAGGAGAAATTAGAACAGTTAAGTTGGTCACTCGAGTGACTTCATGCAGCTAGGGGCCCCAATAATGCTAGTTATTAAATGACATATCTCCCAATCACATAGGAATTAGGAATGTGCGTTTTTCTTGTAATGTAGTCCTCGACAATTTTTAAAACAAGTTAAAAAAATGAACATAATTGTTTAGTGAATTCATCTGGTTACTATCATAGCCTAAACTTGGTTATAGTTACTACTTGATAAATATTGAATTTTGTTGTTTTAAAATGCATACATTAATTTAATTGGACTAAATAAAATTTTGTAAATCAGTGACAACATTGGTCTTTATTCAACAAATCAAACTATTTTGAGAAGACTATTTTTAAATTTTACTGATTAATTGGCTCTTTACAGTCAAAAGTTTGAAGTCTACTTATTGTAACAAGTACTCATCCATTTTTTAAGTGGCCCTATGCGACGTAATTATCTATCACGTTGTACAACATCTTAAAATGTAAAGTGTTATTTTACATTTTAAGAATTGCATTGATTTCCCCTGAATATTTGAAAAGATTTTTCCAGAAGAAGGGAAATCACAAAAGAGGATAACTTATTCATAATACCAGATGGAAATGTATAAATGTATAATGGATAAGAAGAAATGAACAAGGCCCGTAACTTTTGATGTCCCTCAAGAATCACTACTTGGTACTATTTTCTTTGTTGCTATTGATTATGTAATCTATATATAAATAGGCAAGCATGTTTCTTTAAAACCTTTTTTCTCACTTCGTGTGCATCGCAGGTAAAATCTACGCATACTGTTAGAAAGATATTTACCTGTAGATGTGCAGAATCCTTTTATACATTAAAATAGGCTAAAAAAAGCACAACAAATAAATGAATTAAAATTTAAAAAAATACATGGGCCTAATGGGTTACCATGCTGGTGTCGAAATAACAACAATAATTAAACAGCAACTCAAAACAAATGGAAGACTGCTACACAATCATCACATGTTTGATTTACAGCTGGGGTGAAAATAGAGAAGTCTGTACATTACGTTATTTTTGGTCGAGTTTTCGACCACTGAATGACCTCTATATAATATATACTAATTTAAAATTAATTTCGACGAGTTGACACCTTTGCTAGTCCCAATAAATTAGAGATCTACTTAGCGACAAGTGACATGGTTTTTGTAATTAACAGCGATTATCTGAGGAAGGAGCGGAAAGTCCTTGGGTTTACCGTCCTGCGTACTGCGTCCTGGCGCGCTCCACTGGACCGACACAGACGTTCTTGTCTCTTTAGATCCGTCCTAAAAGGAAACTAATTACATTCTTGGTGAGTAAACACATTTTAATAACTATTCAATGGAACGAATATACAGTATTCAAACGAAAACTGTAAGTATATTGGTTCCTAAATACGCTGTGCAAAATGTGGCAGAGATTAAGCGAAGAAAAAACAACGGACAAACGAAAATGCCGAGAACTACATAATGAGACGACTACAATAGATAAATATAACCAAATGACGGAAATATCCTACCACTAATATTATAAATGAGAAAGTTTGGATGTATGGATGTATGTATGTTTGTGGCAAGTAAACGCGAAAAATACTGGTCGGATTGGGCTGAAATTTAATGTGATGATAGCTCACATTCCCAATTAACATATAGACGCACTCTTATCGCAAAAGTCCTTTCGGGCTCCGCCCCAGTGGCTCTAGAGTTTCCCATGTTAACCTTAAGAGTAATGACATTTAAAAGGAGTAAAATAGTTTCGTCAGCTGTTTCAAATACACAAGTTGGTTCTATGGTATTAAATAGCACAAGCAAGCAAGCATAGATACATACAAGCAAACATTGCTCGTATTAGAGTATAGATTAACAAGTTAATTATAAGGTTTACCAACAGGGTATAACTATTTTATACAACAAATGTAAAGACCAAAAATTTTCTATTTTGTGTCCTCTTCCCGTTGCAAAGCACGGGTACAACAGCTAGTACTTAATATGGCGAGTTTTCCACACTAACTTTCACCTCAATAGGGGTGTATTTCTATTTTACGCCATGACGAATTTACATTTTAAATGAATGATATTTATCATACTTTTCATAGCCCAAAGATTATAGTGCCCACCTTCACATAAGACCTTGAGGTGGGTTCAATTCTGTACATTGACAGCATATTGTCACTAATCTATAATTTATAAATGTTTCCCAGGCATTTTTGATTATATCTTGTCCTTTTAGGTTCCATTCCATCGGATGCAACTTCAGATCCAAAACTACGTGAAACTTGTGTTATGCTAATTAGTAATGGACAGTTTCTTCAGGAAACCTTATAAGAATAATATCCGGGCAGGAGGGTAAAACAGTTTTTTTTTTATATTAATAGTTAGTAAGAAATAAAAACATTTTCCAAATTTGATCAAAATATGTTCATAAACAAGCAAACTACAACAGTTTACTTATTCTCCATAATAATAACATGGAAATTTTTTATTTACAATTTTTTTAAATTTTCTCCGTAACCATTAGGCGCATAATAACGCTTCAATATACTAAATTATTTGTTTTTTAAGCTCTACAAAATGGTTTGGAAGGAAATTGCTAAATTTTATGTGTTTTGGGTCAAAAATGGGAAAACCTATTTTTACCCCATAAAACCCCCGTAAACCCCCGTTCACATAGTCCGATCATGCTGGTTCGCGAACTCGTTCGAGTAAATGTAGGTTTACACGTTTATACGAAATCTCATCCAAATCGGATCATGTTTGCTCGAGTTATCGTGCTAACGGACACACATATATATAAATATATATATGAATTTGAACGGATGGTTTTTTTGGCCTCTAGGGACCTCAAAACGAAAAAAAATCTGTCCCGCGTCCAGGTCTTACCATGAATTCTATGGTAATAGCTTATTCCCTATATGGGAAATTCGCTAAAAGAGATCGATGTTAACAATTTAAAAGATGAAAAATACAAAACATCGTGTCACCAATGGACATCTTTAATAGGTTTTAAAAATCAGGCTTACAATGCTAAAAAGTTCAAAGCCTCTGACGATTTGAATTTTAGGAACACTAGTAGAGGCGGGCGTTGCTCCGGCACTCCTGTCTTTGTAGAGATAATTATTACCATTGTCACTGCCATAGGTGGCATTGGCAAGCACGAATAGCAACATTAATATTGATGGCGAATTTTCCAACAAAGTTTGATGTGTAGATGAACCAAACAATACCTAGCTGTCACTCGTAGACTGTCTGACAGAAAGTGAGGGAGAAAAGTCTCACAATAAAAAAGTAGAAAGGTTTGTCATCCTTGCGAATAATTCGGACAGCTACCTGATATCACAGTGGTTCAATTAGTGCTAGTCTTTTATTTGGACAAATAAAAAGTGTGGGAAAAGGGTTTCTGTTGTTATAAACTACTGTTAATCCTCAAATGTGTTACTACATAACCATACATTAGTTGGTGGTATCGATTAGCTTATGCTGTGTAAAACAAATGTTAAACTAAATTAGCTGAGTCTGAAAAATTGCAATGATTTGTTTAAAGTTCATTTTTGGTGATGGAGGGTCTATTGCAGACATTTTCCCGGAACACATTTTTGTAGATGCGTTGTAAAAATTGTTGTTTTTTACCAATTGTGATTGAAAATATCCGCAATAATCCCTCGAGTTATTATTTATTATAATAATGAAGCTTAAAATATCATCTTGAAGTAAAACTCAACATGAGGACTGAAATTGAGAAAGAATACACCATTGCTCATGGATATTAAATGTAGACATACCAACTAACCCAGCTGTAGTAAAATGTTTCATTTAGTCCCATGGCACACACCACCTAAGTCGTTCTATCGCAGAATAAGAGCTGAGAGTGGCTTCCCTCTACTCTGTGGTGCTACGGCACGATTTTGTTTGCCGTAGAGGCTTACGACCAAATTCATATGGCCAACAGACTGCGGTCTTAAGGTTTACGTTTTTGTAACAAAACTCAATTGTTTTCAATCTGTGTGGATATTACACCATTTGACGAGGCATTTTTCTTTTTCCTTGTCAAAATGAGCCAGAGGCTTATTTTTACTGCAAAGAAACACTATGGGATGGGGTAACATTTGATGACTTGAAGATTAATAGGTAATAGGTTTCGTTTCTGTAAATTTACGATGAATAAAGATTACCTTGGCATCCTGCTGGAAAATGTAAGAGATGCAATTCTGGATGATCCCAGTGAATGGTTTATTAGCTATAATTTTGAATTTTCTAAGCTAATTTAGAATTACTGACAGCCAGTTAGTAGCTGTAGATATCTCCGATATGCAACCTAACAACAACAGCCAATTATTTATGTGATACGGGCCTATGGTTCAAAGATATCGGTCAGACTAAGGTCAGACGACGGGTTGTGTTGGTTTTCTGACACGGCCAGATTTTATTTTATTATGATTTCCTGTCCAAGGGGTTGACCCTCATTAGCGACGCGAGTGGGTTTGGAGCTCTGACACGACACGAGGCCGCAGCTTTTAACAGTCTAGTACAAAAGTATGTTCCTGTCAAAGCGAACTAATCCCAAGTACTATAATACACATTGGATAATCGTCTTTGACTCCGCTTTACTCAACGGAAAGGAGGCTATGTATTAATCACTACAATTATAGTTAACAGAGGTCAACTGTGAGGAAGAATCACGAGATCTTAAGTTCATTCAAATAAAAACAGAACTGTAATTTCCATCTCAATAAAACATACATTCTTTGTTTTGAACCAACTTGAACTTCTATACTACAATACTACAATGCTTGATCCAGATAAACATATTTTTATACTTTTACAATTACAAAAGGACATTATAGTTTTCTATTAGAGAAATAGGATATCGGTCAAGAACTATAGAAACGGAGGGAAACGAGGAAGAGGAAACTGAGCGAGGCGGCCTTCTGATGATGATCAAACGTTTCAAACGAGAACGGCTGATCAAAACAATCTGTCGTAGGCTACGAGAAACATCTGGACACGGCTGAGTAGAGCACGGACAGATCAACGCCCCTTTACTGTTTAGTTTAGTATGTTTGGAAATCACTTTAATACAAATCCGACACACAAATTAGGAAAATAAAAAAAGATTTACGTTTCTCGTAGATTATCTGTTAAATTAGCCAGAGTCGACATTTGCGTAAGAGCTAATCGAGGACAGCCCAGTCAAGTCAAGTTTCAAATATTCGAAAAGTATTTAAACCTTTCTTAGGAGTATGATTGAGCCGTCAACTTTTGGCCTGTAAACGAGAGCTCGAAATATTTAATTTATAAACTACATTTGTTGGTCCATTCAAATACAAGAACTTAACAAACCTGCATTCCACAGAATACACGATATTTTTATAAAAGTACTATAATAAAATGTTTGTTCATGATTTACTGTACACATGTAGTGATGCTATTAGTAAACAGTAGCATAGCATATTCTTCCTCTGTCATGATTATAAGCCTACCACAATATTCTTTGTTGCCCATACTGTTTTGATACTAAAATAAGTTGAATCTATACTTTTAACATCTCGCGCATATTACTCCTCAACTAGTTAAGACAATATCAAAAAGTGAATTCTATTATCTAACTTCTAGGTGCGAATTTTTATTTAACACACTCACTACCATGTGGAGAGATGCCAAACATACATACAGAGGAATGAGACGGCTAGAACTGAACCTGTTAAATCTTATGTTAATCATGAAATCTAGAACCGCAGAACTTATTAATATAAAATTAATTGTATCAAGACATCTGCTTAGTAAGTCTCTGATTTCACAGCATCTTTTAATCTAGTTCTTCATACAAGAACCTTTCCTTCAGACAGACAGTCGTATACTTTGAGTATCACGTTCAATTTATAATCCCTACCGACCCTACCACATAACAAAAGTGGTAAACAGTGCAAGTAAGCCTACTTTCACTCTGTCAGCCTACTACGCTGGACGCCCCCCACAGACCTGGCTATAAGAAATAAACACCAGTGGCTGAGGTAATTGTCCATGTCAAGTGAATTAACCCTAGTTACGCCCACCGTCTTTGTGACTCTGGTCTTCCGGCAGACCACCCCCCCCCCCTCCTCTAATGTCTCAGACCATTAATTAACCATCGTTTCAACAAAGGAAACTTAAAAATCCATTCTCCCGGCCCTTATTAATTTCTACAGATTCTATCACAAATTTTAAGTATGGATTTTGTATCTAGAAATGTTTAACAGTGTTTACGAATCGATGTCTTTGGATACAACTCACGAATCACGTAAATTAATCCACGGATGTTTGAACAGAAAGCGGTATGGATCATAAATATAAACAAATAACGTCACTGGCCTGAAAGTAAACATGTTTGTATTATTATTTAATAGAACTGTCAAAATACCTCCCTCGCAGCAAACCTGCAGACTAAGCAAATTTCCATTTACCTGATTAGATTTTCAATTAAATCTACGAGGCACGTTTTTAAATTTCTCCGTTCCAGCGCTGCGATTGGCATTTTCGACATTTGCGCTGTGTATGGACATCTATTGGTAAGCCCTAGCTGGAAATTCGAGAAAAATCGGCCATGTTTACATCCGGTTTCGAGCATTCAAAATGGTGCCGCTAATTGAGACTGCCGCCGACTGTAAAGTGCGCGCTGTAACTAGATTTTTAAGTGCTGAAGGTGTGAAAGACATTGAAAATCATCGACAGATTACTGACATGCATGGCAAGAACATTATCAGTGACGGAATGGTACGCGTGTAGGTAAGGGCATTTAAAGGCGGCCCCACCAACGTTCATGATGAGCAACGCACTGGGTACGGGGACAGTAATGACGCCACCCAGTGCATTACTCATCATGAACGTTGGTGGGGCCGCCTTTAAATGCCCTTACCTACTTGCGTACCATTCCGCACAGTCGGCGGCAGTCTCAATTGGCGGCACCATTTTGAATGCTCAAAACCGGATTTAAACATGGCCGATTTTTCTCGAATTTCCGGCTAGGGCTTACCAATAGATGCCCATATAAAGCGCAAACGTCGAAAATGCCAATCGCAGCGCTGAAACGGAGAAATTAAAAACGGTACTTATTAAAAAAAAACATGCCTCGTTTAATGAGTACCTAGGTTTGCTGCTACAGAAATTCACATCTAAAGGTTCCGACAGAAAATACATTTAGGTTTCTGATTTTACCGAATTTCCCATAAGACCGTAGGTCTCATGGTAAGACCTGGACCCGGGACCGATTTTCTTTATGGTTTTGGTGACCCCAGATGCCAAAAACACCATCCGTTCAAATTCATATACAGTATACATATACAGGGTGTTTCGAAACTCCGTGAGAGAAACATTATTCGTGTCCGAGGGAGTATGATTTGTTGGTTATTTGTGTTATGACCCTATACCCAGGTACATTTATGTAAAGGAAATTAAAGTTCTATCCTTTTTGTCATATGTAACTTTTTTATAAATCCTATTGGTTTTTAGTTATTTGGCTTTGCAAAAATTAAAACGGCCGTTATTTTGAAATTATACAAAGTAGAAACTTGATACTTTGAAAAAATAGTTCCTATTAGTCATCATACACGTACCAAGTTTTAAGTTGGCACCTTAAGTAGTTTCAGAGTTATGGGAAGTTATGTAAAAATACATACAAACTGACATACGTAAATCGAAGCGAGATGGGCATAGTTTAATATTTTTGTTTGGTTAAGACCTAAGGATTATGTCCACGGAGTTTCGGGAGAGAGTTTCGTAGCATTCTATATACTATGTGTGTGTGTCCGTTAGCATGATAATTTGAACAAAAAATGATTTGATTTCGATGGAATTTTGTTCAAACGTGTAAACCTACGTTTATTCGAACGAGTTCGCGAACCAGCGTGATCGGACCATGTTATGAAAAATATATTTAATGGAAAATCAAATGAGGCTAATGGAAATTCGCTTAGTCTGTAGGTTTGCTGTGGCTGGGGTTTTTTAAACTGTATAAGAATAAAGAAATGCACCCTCAAACAATAACAAATAAATACACTTTATTGCTTTGTCTCACGATTATGTATATAGCCTTCAACTTCTGCTTCTTAAGCCAGATTCACTTCTTCGACCTAGCACTTGCCCATCTGTCGATTCGCACTTGTAGATATTTATCATCGCTTTCTTCCACCTCTTCACATTTATCAAATGACGTTTTAGGAAGTGCTGATTTCTTAGCAACAGCCAACGGTTCATCAGTTTTTGTTGGCTTGCTCTTTAGGACTGTGGACTTTAATGGTTTTGAAGTCTTGGTATTGACGACCGGTTCTTTTGTTACTGGTGGTTTTTGTTTCAAGGCATGCGTTGGCTTGCTTTTTATGACACGGGTGGTTCTGGATGAAGTTGCTTTGGAATCATCTTCAGTTTTCACATCTGAACTGTCAGTGTTTATTTGAGTCTTCATGTTTTGAATTAGTGATTCAACATATGCTTGAAGTTTGGCATCTTCTAAAGAACTCCAAAAACCAGATTTCTTCGTTTGAAAATCGCCCATTTCAAACTGTTCTGAAAGCCCATCTGTGTGTTGAACGGACTTTGATTCAGTAGTTGAAAAGTTCGATACTTGCGTACATTTGCTTTTAGTTGCTACATGCGATGTCCGAGAAAGATCAACAGGTAATGAAAAGCTATCATCACCCTGGGAACGATTTTGGTCCAGGGACTGTTCTGATGGTGAATCAAACTGATCATAAATCTTCCTGTAATGTTTTTGTTTTGGCACAATAACTGGACCATCCTTCCGAATTATTCCTGCTACTGAGTTTTTGATTTTTATCGAAGACCTTTTCTCCACAAAACCAGGCCTATGCAAAATTGTTCTGCTTGGCTTTTCCTCTATGTCTATTTCTGTAAAATCTTCGTCATCAAGGTTTAGTCTGCTTCTCATACTGCTAATGATAGTTTCAATATTGGTTTCATCGATTTTTCCTTGCTGCACTACAGCTTGGCTTAACACTTTCTTGATAGTACCAAATACTTGCTGTTGCATACGAGATTCTGTCCGTGAACAATGTGATGTTTTAGGTCGTGGTTTCAGGCTGAAATGCGACGGAATAATCTCGTTTCGGCTGTTTTCATCATAAAGTGAATGTCTCTTGCTGATGACATTGCATTTTTCCTTTTCTATCAGAGTTCTAGGAGATGGTTTAGGTGCCTGTTTTCTCTCACTACCTCTCTCAGCTGTTTTCTGCGATTGTTGATCAGCTGTTCCACATTCCTTCATAGTGGTTGGAATAGTTTGGATCTTCACTTTAGGCGATCGTATTTGACTGAATGAAGTGTTGGTGTACCGCTCACTGATGGTGTTATCTTTGTGGGATTTTGTGGGCGACTTTTTTACTGGAACATTTTGGAAAATCATATTTTAAGGATAAATAAGTTAATATAGGGTGCCTAATTATTTTGTTGATCATTTTTACTTTTTGTTATTTCTAATATTTTGTGTATTTAAAAGTTAATGTACATAATAAATATTTTATCTTCCGATCCCTTTTTGGTTTTAATTTTTTCCCCATATGAACTAGGACTCGTCAGTGTATAACACTTTAAAAATTCATCAAGTAAGTTATTTGAGTCACCTACATATTTATTCTGCGTATTGCTAAACCATTTTTGTCGCTAACTTGGGTATCTTTTAAACGACATTACCTGTTTGTGAAGCTGCCTTGGGTCGCTCTAAAGGTCTCATTGGTCTCGGGATACTGGTACTCTGTCAACACAATAGTTTTGTTAAATTAATTATTTACCAATTATAACATGTTAACATGTTTAGTCAGCAGTTAAGGTTACTAGCAGAATGTAACATCTAAAATTTCTGACAGAAAATTCATATACGTTTATAATGTTAGTTAAAATGTTGGTAAATGATTAAAAGCTAAAAACCGGGTTCTAAAATAAGAAAACACAGATTATATAACCTTATTGTAAGTGTGTGTGTTGTGGTGGGGGAATCATAGCATAGTACCATTGACTTTATATCTCTATAGTACCAACAGTAGGTTATAGCGCTCGTCTTAATCAAAAGGTCGCTAGACCGATCCTGAGAGTCTGTGGCTTTTTGATGCTTTTAAAATAGATCTATAGATGTTATAATAGTGATCATTAGACTTTGATTAAATGCTACTGGCTAATGAAACCGCTGGTCTTAGTCACGGATCGTCACACACCATTCTAAACTCAACCTTTATTCATACTTGGGTTATAATACGCTCCTAGGGGCGTCCCTATGCCAATGATTGATAGGTGATTAACAATAATAGTACACTGATAGTGATATCAATCCAAATAAAAATGATGTTGTTTAAAAGACGAAGCCCAAATGTTTGTATTTCCTCCCGAACAAAGTTTTAAATTATTCTCCCTGCATGAATTTGAATTTGGCTGATTGGGTTTTAGCTAAAATATTTCCATGAACAAATCATACCTATTTATTTCCCTTTTACCCAAACATTATGTTTTAACGAGTACTTGGGTTTGCTGCTACGAGAAAGGTATGACGTTGTTGATAAATATTAATAATACATAATGAGATTATTAAATTTGCCAATTTTTTTTTCTCCATAAGAATAATATTGGAATTTTAAAAGTACAGTTTTGGGGATTTTCTCCGTTTCCTTTAATTGTACAATAATGATTCAACTAAAAAAAAGAAAAAAAAATGGTAATGGTCTTCACATGGCTGTAACGAAAATTGGGCAATTCCAAGTTTTAGGGGTAAGCATGTTGAAAAAATATTTGTTGAAGAAAAAAACATCAATACCTTATAACAACCCGATCCCATGATCTGATCTTGCTGGTTCGCGAACTAATTTAAGTTTATTCATTTTGCTACACCTTCATGCTAAATTCATCAAAACCCAACGAATATTACTAGAGTGGTTGTGGTCACGGACATATAAAACAATTCTAACTAAGTATTAAATTTAAAAATTTAAACGAATAGTGTTTTTGGCCCCTGAGAACATCGAAATGAAAAAAGTAAGTCGTTCCCGGGTCTATAGGTCTTTCCTTGCTGTCTACGGTAATAGCTTCTTCCCTAAATGGAAATGCGCTAAACACGGTATTTGTAGTGTATTGCACAAAATGATGAATGAGGAGGAAAAGAGTGTTCAGCTTAATAAGGTGTCTAGGGTTTTTTTTTGTTTTCCGGATCATTGAGTACAACGTTTCGTACGACCAACCAAAAATAAATATACTAGTTAACCTCCTTTTTGATATTTTGGTTTGTTCTCATGTGTGTATTACTTTTTGCCGCATCAGGTTGTAGGGCGTGGTTCTCCCTACTAATAATTAATACTTTAGATTACTTTTAATTAAAACAAAATGTTTACCCTTATCCGAGTTCTCGGAGCGGGTTGAGGTGTTATACACTCATCTTCTGGCTGCAGTAAAGTGTATTTAGACATTTTCACCTGAAATAACATTAATTTTGAATTGTAACAATAATTATAGACCTATAAGATGATAAAATAACAGATCTATCTAATATTTAAAAGTCATAAAAATAAAAAAAAATAAATGGTGGGTTTGTGGTTTGGACGGGTTTTACTCGTTTTACTCACAATAGGTTTGTATAGTTTCTACAAGAAGCATATTAACGTGATTTATAAAGCAATAATTTAAATCGGAACTATCTAAGCAAACCTTTTAAGTTTAATCCCAGCACAGATTAATATTGTAAGAATAATATATTTTTCTAATTATTCTTTTACTTCTTAAACTTTGTCTATCAAATAAATGTAACTAAATGTTCAAAGGCCTAAGAATATGGAAGATAAAGGAAGCTGAAAAATAGCAGTATTAATTTTTGTATATTTGTAATATGCTTATTTAAAATACGATAACCAAGGGAATCTAAATCATTGTTTTCAAAACTTCATAAATCCTTATTTGCTTGCGTTATTTTCAATATTTTTTTATTTGACTACAATCTTTATAATATTTGGGTTCATTTAGCTTCCACACTTTTTTTATTATTGTATCATTTTTTGTTTTATTGCCTGTGATTTTAGAAGGTATTTTGGGTCTTTTCCAGAAGAGAGTCACCACTATTTGGAATTTATAACTTTACTGACGTTTTTTTTTAATCTACTAAACAGAAATCATCACAACAATCAACAATAACAAAAACCATCGAGTCTTTTTTTAATTTTCAGGGGGCCAATACCAGACGTATCTCCAGATTGCTTCAAAGATATTATTGTCTATTTCTACGACGACTGAACCCGACTTTCAATAGGTACAATGCGTATAGTTATTCATCTATGACTCTCTCAATACCAGGTACTCATTGGAAAACAATTTAATCGTGTGGGGAAAATTTAAATAATGGCAGCCCTTTTCTGAAAAAGACAGGGTATTTATGTGAACAAACTGCCCAAACACCGTTACAATTATGCGTAATCGATGCAGGCTTTGTTGCAAGCAAAATAAATTAAACAGAATTGTAAAATGTGCTATAACTGATTACCATAAGTCTATGTTACCTGCTCGTATATGGTCAAATTGTACAAATAATTTTGAGAGTCTTGCCAATGGGTGACTTTGTGTTAGGTTTGTGTTTAAGCACTCAAATTTTGAATGGAATAATGTTACTATGCAACATAACACATTTTAACAGAAACAAACTTGTGGTTATTAAAGTGTGCACGTTCACTGAGTGACTGCCGACTGCCGAATGTGGTTGGAGGGACTACCGGGGGGCTTGGGGTGTGTGGGGCACCCCCCAATAAAGTAGGAGTGTCCGGGGCTATTCCCCCGGGAAAATTTGGAATTGTGTCATTAGCAAGTAGACATTAAAAAAATTAAAACTGTGACGACTGCATTAATGAATTTTAAAACACTGTAGACTACGGTCATATCCTCCTAAAAGCCGTTTGGTGACTTTCTAAAGCCATTTCTAACGTCTAAAACTGATTGCAAAACCCTCTCGTTTCCCCATTTATTTGTCATGAATAAGTAGACAATTTTAAAACTAACTATGAGATTGCATTCCGTGCTGGAAAGAGTAAATCTCAAAACATATTGTAGGCTACGGACATATCCTCCTAAAAGCTGTTATGACTGACTTTCTAAAGCAATTATTAATGCCTATATCTGTGTCTAACTGTCAAAAAACATCCCATTTCACCAGTTATTTGTCTCTATTAGCAAGTACCGTTAACATTAAAAAATTAAACTATGACGAATTTGCATTCGTGAATTTCAAAACATAAGCCTACTGTAGACTACGAAGCCATATCTCCTAAAATCAGTTTGGTGACTTTATAAAGCTATTTTAACGTCTAGAACTGTGTCCACACAAAATTAAATTTATCTATGTGGAACTTAATACTACTCTTGCCATCGCTTATTTACTACAATAAAAACTACATTTATGTCTGTTTTATAACATTGCGTGTTTTAAGCATGAAATATATGTTAAAATTTATTTTTCCAAGGTCCAAGGGGGGGCTTTAGCCCCTGTAGCCCCCCTCCTGGAACCGCCATTGGGTGTGTGGCAAGTTTTGGCCGATACGTTTCTCGTAGCAAACGAGGTAAAGACTGGCCGTAATTTGACGTCGGTCAAGTTTTTCTCGGAGAACTTGCCTCTGGTGTGTGGCAAGTTTTGTCTGATAAGCTTTTTGTTTCAAACGAAGTGGAAGGCTTGCCGTAAGTTTACGTGTTACCTGGACCATGGATAATGGTAAAGATTTATAATAATAATATTTTGTTCTAGAACGCTAGACTCTAGCATGAGATTGTTTATCACAGCTTCACAGGCCAGACCTAGGGGTTGTGCCATTATCACTTAAATACGATCCATTGGTGATTTGGTGGTATTTGAGCCCGGGATCTTTAGAGACTGATGAAGTCCCACAGTTATACCACCTAATAAAGCCCAGTAGTGCTGGACTCAGGCGAGCTCAATGTTCCCGGACTACTAAAAATCTCCTTCTTTGATCTCGGATGGCTAAAAATCCCTCATCTTCTACTCCTAGTTCTAGAGGGAACTAGCGCGGAACCTTTTAGCACATATTACTTCGGGCTAGGCTTTTTATAACAGGTTACGTACCTTGACGTCCACAATTCCTCTGTTGAACTTCTGTTGACTAGTTTCGACTACGGTACTAAGTAGTCATTTTCGAAACAGAACGTTAAAATATTTCATTCATTGAATGTCATCAAATCTTCTTAAATACATTGAACACAAACACAACACGAACACTGTAGACATTTAACATAGTTGGCCGGCCGGCGCACGTCACTGAACTGGTCGACGACGACTGTTTCTAGACCTGTTATAATTGATTACCAATTCCGGAAAGCTTCAACATGAATAAATAGGCTTTTTATATTCCATTTGTACTTTACTTCTCATTTTCTTCTGAAGGCTAAGTCCGATCGAGATCAACCTTCTTCGCCCCAAGAAAAGCCCAAGCCGAAGCCAGGTCCCTACTCCAACACTCCATAACCCTGACCTATTGGCTAACCACGACCACGGATTTTCTAAATCTAAAATCAATCAATTTAGCTAATTGGACTTGGTATAAAGTGGCTAGACTTATTAAACAGCCGATGTGATTTTAATTTAAAAAAATTTGAATTTAATTTATTAGACAATATTAATGTAGTAGGCCTACACTAGTACAGTAGAGTAATTAGTAGTCAGTCCTACTAATAATATTTCACTAAAAACTCGGCTTTTGTACAGTTATACTTTTTACAAATCCATTTCTTAACACGAATTTGTTAAAGGCACACTTGTATGCTGGTCCGCGTTAATGGAAAATAATCTATACAGGGTGAGTTTTAAATGAGTTCCCCCTCCTTTTTTTTCAACATTTCTTAAGATATCAACTCCGGACTACGTCAGATCACTGTGGAGTAGTAAGTACTTCATTTTGACTGGGTATAAATTTTTGACCACCATCTTGGATCCGCCATATTGGATACAAAGTTTTTTTTTATGTAAAGGTAGCGTTGTGACCCATCATTTCAAACTAGAATGCTACGCTGATTACAATGACTTTATTACTTAATTTTTAAACTTCCGCCATCTTGGATCCGCCATTTTGAAATGTGATGAATTATTTTAAATATGAAGGTGGTGTTGTGACCCATAATTTTGAATTACTGTTTTATGCTGAACTCAATGCCACAATCCTTTTTTCATTTTCACATTTTGTTTTTGAAATATTGACATTTGAAATGAAATAATTGTAATATTTCATCAAGAAAGCTTGATAACAAAAAACTGATTGCGGAAATAAGTTCAGCATAAAAAAGTAATTCAAAATGATGGGTCACAATACCACCTTCATATTTAAAATAATTTATCACATTTTCAAAATGGCGGATCCAAGATGGCAGAAAAAATACATCTGTCATAACCAAGTGAAAATGGACTATGGATGGTGTATACTTATCTTTATCTAGCACTATTTTGAGATTATGGATTAATTAATAAATTATTAATAGATTAATAAATGTCTTAACAGAACTTTGTAAATACACAATGTTAAAATGGGCTAAAAATAAAGTTATAAAAAGTTCTCATAACTTTAGAATGGATCAAGATTTTTAAAAGCAGATTGCAGCATCGTATTCAGACGAAAAATCTAGTTTGAAACGATGGGTCACAACTCACAACCCTACCTTTAAGTTTGAGAAAAACCTGTTCCGATATGGTGGATCCATATCCATATCAAAAACCTATTTAAGTTATTGCACGTTAAATCCTGTGTTTTTAAAGTTATTTTGAAACATTATAAATTGTGTTTGATAGTAAATAAATACTAACTTATTTACCTCTTTTTAAGCTATAATCATAGATAAAACACACTCCTCCATGTTTTATCTATGATGAAGTAATTACTTCTCTACAATGATCTGACGTGGTCCGGAGTTGATATCCTAAGAAATGTAGAAAAAATAGGGGGGGAAACTCATTTAAAACTACATTCAGACTAACTATGACGAGAGACAGTTTCCCGGCCATAGCTGCCAGGATGTACAATGCTCTGCCTGGTAAAATAACAGAACTTGACACAAAAGTGTTCACAAATAAAATCAAACAATTTTTACTGGAGAACCCTTTCTACTCAACTACGGAGTTCTTCAAGTATGCTGGCGCGATGAACTAGCTGTCCACCGCCACCACACAGTTTTAAATGTATATAAATGTGTATAGTTTTTATTTTTGTTTTTCGTTGACGCTATCTATCCAGCCTAGGCTGGTCATCGATGAAGAGGAGGTAATTCAGGTAATTCAGGTAACTCACCCTATATTGTAATAATAATTATTTATTAAATTGTATTGATTTTAAATGTTGTTTGCCTATCTATGGAAAAGTAATTTTATTATAGCTTTTTGATAATCAATGGTCTAAACGTGAATCGATGTTTTAATACTGGGCTTCAAACTACTTATAGTCTACTACCTGTATTAAAACTTTTTATAGCTTCTCTGTTATGGCAACACTGAAAAAAAGAACATATGTTTACTGTTGATGTTCGTGTTCGTGTACGTGTCCTCTCCTCACCTCACCCCAACAACTCGAACTTTTGCACGTAGTCTTTAGATTGTTAATAAATTTGCTGAGATTGGCTCAAGCTCAAACCTACTTAGACAATGGATATAATTAATTCCATTCCAACTCATATGGTAAGTAAATTAAATTATTTTTACCCGTTGCAATAAGTTAGATGTTTGTTGACGCTCGTCTTAGGTTAGGTTGTTCTGTATCGGGTATCTGAGAAGATTTTCAAATTACTGTAAGTACGGTAATACGTTTTTGTGAATAGAACACGATTAGGAATAGGATAGGAACGATAAATCAGTAATAAAATAAATGACAGGAACCAACCTTAAGTTAATCACAGGTTACTCTTTTAGACATTTTGCTCTGCTCAGGCCACTAAGTTAATAGGCCTATTGGGAGTGATATAGGACTTAAGTTTTAACTTACCTCTAGGCTAATACATGGACGCTAAGATGTTCATAATTTTTTATAACCTCTTAAGTTAATTTATGGTTATTTATTGATGGTAGGCCTAGATACTAAAAGGCGAAACTTTGGTAGGCCTAACCCACTCTAACAAATAAAAACAAACTAAGTTAACTTATCAGTAGACAGTGATTATCACACAGGGGCGGCTCCAGAATCTAACTTCAGGGGAGCAAATGGTGGTCTGAGGATTCCACCCGAGGAACATGCTTAGCTTTAAACATGTGTTAGGCTATAGACTCCGTTTTACTAGCAACTGTTACACTTTTTCCTTCAAAGAAATCATGCTTTATCACACTTTGTAACACCGCCAACCTTTTATTTATGTCACTTTTCATGAGATTGTATAGATAGATTTATCCCAATTTGCCAATTAATTTGGCCTACATTTATCAGAAACTCAATGGACTAGAGGTTGTAGACTACTTCAGGGACTGGCCATCTCTTGATCAAGCATTAATGTGATTATCAATTCTGCTAGTAAACATATTTTATGTTACATTATTCAAAATGAAAAGCAAAACGTATAAGTTAAATACAAAGCACAATTTTTCAGTGGGCCAATCAATTACGGTATTTGGTAGCCCCTTGGTATGCTTAGACTATAAAAACATGGTCGATGAGAAGAATAATATTGTTGGTTAGGGCCAATACATAATAACCTCACACAGAGACATTTAGTTGAGCTCAAATACTGTAAAGTATTGTTAATTTTACTTTGATGATTAAAAATATTAATTATTGTACCTTTTTAATGTGTATTTTATCAATTATCCTAGGTGTCCTGTCCGTAACGTCCCGTCCGTAACATGTACCTTGTGTTAATTTATATATTTTCCCTTATTATAAAGATGCCAAAGTTTAAACCTACAGTATTACTTTGTAGATAAAGGTAAAAGTGTATCATTCACATATTTTATCAAATTTAATTTCAGTAGGTTTCACAGGAAATTTAACGTGAAGTTCATGTACTTTATCCTATGTCTCTTTTTCGTCCCGTCCGTAACGGGCCTTTAATAGTTCTTCACAGGTTTAAAAAAATGTAAGTTATGTGGCATACAGGTTACTATCAGTATTTAGTAGACACTACCTATTAGCATACAAGCACAGTTAGAGTTAAAAATATATATATGGTTTCTTTATATTTAATAGTTAATTCTTCAGGATGTCCCGTCCGTAACAATGGAATGGCTGTCGTTGACTATAGAAACATTTCAAGTAATTCTGTAGTTAATAATGTTTTCTATATAAGGAGTTTCGTCATATTATGAAGTTATAGATGGTGGACTTATTACGTAGGCTAGTTCTTATATAGGCATGTCAGGGTGTTAGGTCGTGCTTTATGTGAATTTGTGACTGCATTAAGTGTTTTGAAGTTAGGTTAGATTAGGAAGGTATAGTTTAGGTTATAATGAATCGAGTTGTTAGTTTTTGTCACCTGCAGACTGTTTTTGTAAAATTAAATTCCTGAAAAAAAAACACTTCAAATGACTAAATTAAAAAAATGCAAGCATTTTTAAAATAGTAATTTGAAGTGTTTTTCTTAGGATTATAATTGGCGACAGGTGAAATCTACTCCTCGGGACCGAGGCCAGTCCGGATAACAGATTTTCCGGTTAAGCGGACGTCCCCAAAGACTCATTAAAATGGACCGTTTAAATGCATACTGTATACAGTAGTTGACTTAAATTTAGGAGAGCTTTGTGTTTAGAAGCAAGGTCACTGGTCTCAAATCTTTCCAACGAGAACAGTCGTTTCAGTATCGCCCACTTCCTGCCGATATAGTCCGGTTAAACCGATGTGCTGATAAAAATTGTCTGTTAAAGAGATGTAATTTCTGCTTGTAGTCTGATTTTCTGAGTGTAGTCTGGTTAAATTGATGTCCGGTTAAAAGGTGTCCGGGTAAGAGAGAGTCTACCGTACTTTATAGGATCTAGGCTTAGTATTTTTTCCCAAATGTTATAAAAACAGGTAGGAAGCTATGAAAGACACATCCTAAAAATTGTATAGCCTACATAACAATTTGAGAACACGGTGTTTTAACTTCTGAAGACTGAAACAAAATGTACTTAGCTAATCAGTCCCTAACCTAGGTCTTACCACTCATATTTAGCTAAAGCTATTCCCTATTGGGAATTTGATTTATGAAGAGGTTATTAAGATGGATTAGTTATGATATGTCTAATACCTTAGTTTTGTTTCAGGACTTTGATGGACAGAAAAGAGCAGAACGTCTTTCAAGAATTATCATAACCTTATTTGGTGTAAGTATCAAAAGCCATTATTAGTACTACAGGTGAACCTAAAAAATCTGACTACACGGTACTTGTTAGAAATTTATAATTAAGTTGAATTATAAGGGCTAGCAACTAGTTAAACTACTTTTTATTGTTAGGAATACATGATACAATTGAGAAATATTTACTCTGATATGAATCTTAACTGAAAATTATGAATGTTAAAACTAGGTCTCTGGTCTGGCTGCTTACCATACCATTTTACCATTTTAGCTGAAAATTCTATGTCAAACAATACAATGTTCAATATTATGTCCAAACCAAGGATTATCAACACCTCACTATGCCCCAGTGGTTGTAGTTCACGCTACAAACACACAGGTCACCAATTATTTGCCACACAGGACGGGAATAGAACCCGAGCAAACGAATGTCACTTGCCAAGTGACACGCCCTAGCCTTCTCGGCTATCTGTGCTTGTAGACTGAGGAGTCAAAAACTGGTATTTAAGCTGACACCAACCATTGCGAACACATAGCGCTACAGCAGGTTGTTCAATGCATTACAAGGTAGCAGCACGTTAGTCACGGACTATTTAGATGATATTTTTCATTTTTACCACAATAGTGATCATCAATTGTGTTACTGATGCTTTGCTCCAAAAAAGTATTTTTCCTACAGTCACCCGACAAAGTTGGCTTCCTTGTACTGTTTATAGTACAGAAAGCTGCTAATTGCTGCATATTTATACTTTGCCGTACGGTTTATACTTTGCCGTACGGTTTATACTTTGCCGCACATCAGGATTCCAACGAAACAACACAAAACAGCGTGGTTCCATTATGCCCGTAATCCGTGTACGCTTGGAAATAGGTTGGCAACACTTAAAGATAATTATACTATGAGCAGCTGATTGACTATTATAACTACGATTTAACCTGTCATTTCGTGTTTATAGTTTCGGTATTTCTGAACTTTCTTGACTTTTCTTTTAAACGTTTTTAAAACCTTCCTACGATCTTAATAAACAAGAAAATACCTTTTAAGCATTTTTTTTAGGCGCGGAAACCACTTCAAATTACAAAACATACGGAACTATATTCTCAAAACGCGGAGCACACTTCTTGCCGAGGAAAAATAGCGGAGTGATATGGACCGCGGGTACTACTTTCTCTAGGGCAGCATTTGTGTTGCCAGCTGAACCTAAAAACGTGTTGCATAGTGTTTGAAAGACTAATTATTTATATGCTTTATAGTGACTGTAGGAAAAATATAATGTGTAACACGAGTGAAAAAGGCCTTTGCTGCACTCGAGATCATTCCACACTCGCCTGCGGCTCGTGCGTAAACATTGCTCTCGTGTGCAGCAAAGTGCCACTTTCACCACTAGTTACACAAATAACTATTTCCTAAAATGGTCGTATTATAATAACATCAAACTAAATCAAGGTTAAATTCAATATTCAAAACTGTCTTTTGATTTTATGAGATTTTGGTTTCAAACAATGCTATCAGAACATAAAAATTGATAAGAAAACTTGGAAATTTACAAGAAAAACAACGTTTTATTTAATGTTTACTACAAATACCCGGACTTTTCTTTGTCATATATTTGTTATTGTCTTACTATTCCAAATTAGCCTAATTTATAAAATAGTGACAACAATACAGTAGTTACAATTCATCAGGAATGGAATTAAAACTCAAACAAAACAGTCTTACGAAATACGAATTATTGGCCTAGCACTGAAAGGGTATAAGTTAAATAGACTTTGTATATTGTCTATAAAGATTTGACAAAAGTTGGAATAAAAGATATAAAGTTAGAATTCTCAGACAGGTTTTATAAATTCCGCAGAGGAGAATAGTTTTCTCAAATTATGTATAATCTGACTAATGTTTATGATGCTGTAAAAAAGCCTATTTAACTGTCGGGTTGGCTGTATTGACACATAGGCCTAAGTAAAAAGTAAGAACGTGTAAATTCAACATGAACCATTTAGACCAATATGTTAAGAATACCATTTAACACGTTCACTGCTGACGACTCCGATCTGAGTCATGCCTTACTGGCACAGCGTGTGCGCGACTCTGTTCGGAGTCGTAGTGCAGTGCTACACAAGTTGTTCTACTGTGACCTCCGCATTTATCGGGGATCAACTAAACTAAACTATGTCAGCATATTGTGCTAGTCCTATACTTTAATTTGCTGTAAGTTGGGTTTAGGTTGGTATTAAAATTTCCCGTATAATCCCGCCTGGCAACGCTTTTTGTCCCGTTTTCGGTGATTTTCTCTCTCATTCTTGCCTTGGTATTAACGAATTGGTCTAATTATCTGGATGGTACTGCGGATAGTCGTAGTACTCACTAGTGCAGACGTTAATCCGCACCAGGGAGTATCGCATCCACAGTGCATCTGATCTCTATAAATATCCACAATTCGTGACCTCCTAGTAGCTTTATTACAGGACGACGCCAACATCCCAGTCTCCTGTAATTAATTTTACTTCTAAAACCATTTAAAAAACCATTCTAAAACCATGATGTAATCTTATACTGTTTTTACAGGCAGTTGGTCTGGTCTGGGGTTACATTATTCAGCAGTTTTCGCAGACTGTGTACATCGTAGGAGCAGGCTTCGCTCTAGCCGCCATTGTAAGTAATAGGTTAAATAAATTAAAAAAGACCATATCAAAAGGATTCAACATAACAATCGGTCCTGTCACTTGGTCTGGAACTGTTAAATGTGTTTGAGTACTTGCAGACATGATAGAAGGGGATGCAACATGATGGGCAGCGCAAGCAAAGAAGGTTTTTTTGACCTTGCTTGCCCTTGTCATGAGGCAATATTCTGTATCTTACTTAACAATTTAAACCTTCTAAGGTGTTTCATTGTTGTTTTGTGTCTTGTTAGAAGGTAGGCTAATACAATGCAGTTCCATTCAAACTCAAGCAAACTTCGCTGTGTCAGTTACATAGCACTGAAGTTATCTTGCATCTTCTTGTGTTGGGCCCTTTTTATGTGGTGTGCGCAATATCTATTTTTGTGTCTAGTATCACAATCTCTAACAACTTTTGATCATTGATTTTTTAGGCAGACACTTAAGTAACCATTTATAACACAAACATGCCACATCTTATTGATATAATGTAAAAAATATTTAATTAGCTTAAAGCCTTATTTAATGTTTAGGTTACAATTCCTCCATGGCCGATGTACCGCAGGAAACCTCTGCAGTGGCAGAAACCCAGGACTGAGGGCGAGGGAGAATCACATCAGAAAACAAAAAAGAAAAAGTAACTTTCTCCAACTTTGTCAAAACGATTTTTTGTTTGTTTTGGGGTTGTATTTTCTTATTTCTGACTTGATGAAAGGTAATCCTTTTTAACACAAAACATATTCTGCTATTGTCATATTTATGAATGTTAAACATTATTTCATGATTATTTAATAATGATTACAATATCTTTTATTGCGTTCTCCAGTGTCCGCACTTCACTTTGGGTTTGGTTACTTAGGATTACTTCATAACTGTCGTGGATTAAATTAATAATTTTCTCTACTTTTCAAAAGACTTATATTATCCTAGGTACTTTGTGTGATAATGGTACACTTGTTATTGAAATGTATAAAATGGTCATTGCACTTATAACGTTTTAAGTTATTAAGTACATTATTATGCTCTGTTGTTTTACTTCAGTATTAAACTCAAATTTGTAAAAAGTCTTTTGGTTTTTCTTAAGTAGCCAATTTGTTAAAATAATATGAAAAATACCATCAAATATCCTTAACCCTGGTGTAGGCTTACAGCCCTAACTCTGTTGTGCAGCTTTTTGAAAGAGGGGATTGAGCTCCCGAAGCTTATAATCCAGAGTTAGGTTGTTCATTGCACATCTATATAGTTGGTGTCCTTAGATACCATCTATGGCCAGGCGCCTGGTAAGTGCCTGCAGTCTACTATCCCTTTACCCAGGCCCGCTGTTAACATCTGATGCGATGTGGGCCCAAGAGGTAGTTGTGCTCCCCGTCCTCCATGCCGACATTGATTTGAATCATAAAATGAAAATGGGCAGTTTACAAGTTGCATGGGCATCTGCAATATAACAACCATAAGGCTCATTATATTGTGCTTTCTTTTGATTGTTAAAAAAATTACACGTAAAGTAAAAACGTAGCCTAATCCATCAATAAAATCTATATATTAATTTGAAACTGTTTTTCTTTGTCACAGCTAATTTGAGAGAACGGCTGGGCGTAGAAGCTCGGTAGAGGTGTCTAAAGAAAGGGCTTGGTCTGTAGATGAGCCATCAAAAGAGAAACGTGGTAAATTCCCTCGGGGCTCTGCCCCAGTGGCCTTTAAATTCCCATCCCATGTTATATATTCTTATGGAGGAAAATCGGGTTTTTGTCACAGCTAATTTGAGAGAACGGCTGAGTGTAGAAACATGGTAGGGGTGTCTAAAGAAAGGTAATTGGTCTGTAGGCGAGCCCTCAAAAGAGAAACGAGGTAAATTTACTTGGGGCTCTGCCCCAGAGGCCTTTAAAGTTCACTCAGCAGTTTTGTTTACATTACGACCATATGGATAATTTTTCACTACTTTTAATGAACCAGCTGTTAATATTAACATTGCATTCAAAGGTCTACTGAAACTGTCAAAATTAAATGTTTACACATTATTATTTATGATTTTAAATTGATTCTCCACTGCATGGCAAGTTTTTTTAGTTTCAACAAAATGATGAATTTATGATACATTTTAAATGTTTTGTTCAAAAATTTTAAATATGCTTTATTGTCCTTAAAAAATTTGAAATAACTATGAAATCAGTGCGACATATCAGTTTCAAAGGAACATATAATTATTCCTTATCGGGTTAGCTTATACATATTGTAAGGTTCAAGAATATTATTGAATTCAAGAAAGAAAACCAGAAATTCATTTATTGGTATAAAAGTTTTCGATAATCGGGTTGAAAATTGTGTCATAGATGAGTACGTTGAGAATGAGAGCTGTGTTCAAGTTTTGGAATAGACTAACTACTACAGAGGATGTTTCATGTATGGTTTTGGTGAAGTAGGTTGCATTAATGTCAATTCAGGTATTTAAAAAAAAAAATGTGTACAGGGTTTTCACTTTGATGTACCGGTACACATCTAGCTAGGTCGAACAACGCATCTAAACCTCACTACATACAAAAAATTCGGAAACACAACAGTGCCATCAATTATTGAATTTATTAATTATGGAAATACTCAGGTAAATATTTCATTTCAACCAAGTCAGTAAATTTTTGTAGCTAGCAAACTCCACGTTCCCATCACCACCCCTGTCTTAAGTCTGGGACTTATTTGCCAGGCCAATTCCCCGTGAAAATCTTCTTCCTTTTTAGGCTGCAGCCACTTTCAATCCTCGTCCAGACACATTATGTGTCCAAAAGCCTAACAGCACGACTCCCTTCCCCATACCGCCCTGAGCGACAATTTATAAATACGTGACTCAAGGTTTTTATTTCTTCACATCTACATAATTCCTCTTCCACCAGGTGAATTTTCCATAAATTTGCCTTTAAATTTTCCATGTCCTGTGACAAACTGTGTTTCATAATGGCCGATCTTGTTCCAGTCTCTTTCTGATGTTAGGTATATATCCGAACGTTTACCTTTAAAACGTTAACATAAAACTCTCTGCTCCCAACGCATTTGCAACTTATCTGATACCTCCCCTCTTCTGTTTCAAAATCAACAGCTTATGCAGCGATTAACCAACAGTCCTAAATTGAATGTGGAATCTTCAGGCGGCTGTTGGAGAGATTATAAACCCAACACGGAAGGGTGCTTGCTGTATTCGGCTATCAACGACAATAGTATTACAGTATTTGTATTTCGTTCGCGTCTACCAGTTAAAGTTCGTTGGGCCCCTCCTCTTGGACGTCCTGGTCGACGTCTTAAAAGTCTCCCTTATGTCAAACGTTTTTTGGTTATGTTTTGATTTTGTGCAAATAAAAAACGGGTTTAAAACAGTGAAACATCAATCTAAAAATGTCTCCAATTTTAGTATAACCAGCTGTTTCAAATATTAGTGTCAATTTCAAAGTATTCATTTGTTTAAATGTAAACAAAAATTTTCACCATAAGAATAGCATGGGAACTTTGAAGGCCACTGGGGCAGAGCCCTGATGGAATTCCTAAGTTTTTTTGTTTGATGGCAAAACTACATGCCAGGACCTTATTAACGACACCTTGGACATGGTGATCGGTAGCACCACCGCTCCTAAACAAGTATGACAAAAATATGCCTAGCGTATCTATATATATAAAAGGCAAAGCCCTCACTGACTCACTCACTCACTCACTCACTCACTCACTCATCACTAATTCTCCCACTTCCCATTTACCTAGGAGGCTGAAATTTGGTACACTGATTCTTTAGGCATTAAATAGGAAAACTAAGTTGTTTTTATTCTGATCGGACTCTCGGGCTCCGCCCCAGTGGCTCTGGAGTTTCCCATGTTAACCTTATGAGTACTCATATTTAAATGGAATTAATGAATCTTAACAGCTGTTTCAATTAAACAAGTTGGTTCTGTTCTATGATGTTCAATAGCATTAAAGTTACAAGGATTACCAACAGGGTGCAGCACTATTATTTTTTTTTATTTATGACAGCAGCTAATTTGCAACCAAAAGGTGAGTGAGCGTAGCGAACGAACTTCAACCTGGAGGCGAGTTAGCGTAGCGAACGAGCTAACCTGAAGGCAAGTGAGCTCAGCGAACGAGCTCCAACCTAAAGGTGAGTGAGCGTAGCGAACAAACTTCAACCAGGACGTGATTGAGCCATGCGTACGAGCTCACTTATGAAGTAAAACGGGGCAAAGCCCGCGGGTACAGCTAGTTAAATATATAGATTAGACTTTTCCTTCACCATCAGATTCCGTCTTAAGCCACCATGCAAGCACGTTGTATGTTAATGCTGATGCCACCGTGTTCCGCTCACCATATATGTCTGCATACCATGAGGGACGATTTGCTTCAGTCAATGACTCCATGGTGTCTACTTTTGGGGAAAACCGGAAACCCTTCAGGAATTTTATATTACCTTGAAATATCCTGGATAACTCCAGGAATTAACCCAAATATCCGGTAATCTGAATCTCGGTCATCGGAAACATTGGTATAACTAAAGACCCAATCTTGGAGATGCTGCTATCGCAAGACAAGAATAGCGGTGTAGCCAAGAGCAAGATATGCTCACAGATGTAGCCGTTTCGGGGAGATGATGACCAGTGTTGCCGATGCTCACGGATGTTGCAGTTATTGGGGGAGACGATTATTGATGTCACTGAGATTGCATGGAATGCTCATGGTTGTTGTCGGGATCGCAAGACAAGAACAGGGGTGTCGCTAAGACAGCAAAAAAAGCTCACGGTTGTTCCGCCTATCACGGAAAATGATTACTGGTGTCCCCGAACTGCAAGATTTAGTTACGGTTGTTGCCGCAATGGGGTAAAGAATTTTCTGTGTCGCTTTCCCTACCTACCAGTAAAATTATGTTTGAATATGCTGTATAAAATATTATTCCTTTGTAAAGTTTTGTTTCAAAGCTAAAGTACTTTTTTTAATACAGCAGTTAAATGTATTTTGTGATAAAAATTATGATTTCTAAAAAAAAGCGAGTGACTCCAGCACAAGCTCACGCATCTGATTTTTATGTTTTCAATCTCCATAATGACATACACTAGATATTTCCCACTCACATCTCTCTCCAGCAATCCCCTGGTTTTCTCATACAGTACTACTACTGCCGACCATATTCCCGCTTCCTCAGCCTCATAGAACCAGACTCCTCGTGTTTCCCAAATCACCCCTTTTAAGTGGTACGGCTCCTGCAGTACATCCACCTTCTGCTTCAATACTTCGTCGACCACCTGCCTCGTGGCTTCCATACACCTCCCCACATTCCATTGTCTAAAATTGATCATTTTGGCTTAATGACCCTAAGTAGCACTTTTCAGCCATCTGATACACTTCACATCTTGCATATAGTACTGTGTGATTTGCCACTCTTCCTTCCTTTGCGTAGTTGACACACTTTTTGTCCTCTTGTCCGGCCTTACACTCCTCCCACTTGTGATTTTGCACATAATCCGCAAGTTTGTTTTCCCATGCAGCTCTTGCCCACGTTGCACTTAAAACATCTAACCACGTCCATGTATTTCATTATATTTTCTAATTCAGACCCTCGTAGGCACTCTTCGACCTCAAGCTCTTCCTCATCACCCTCTATATTTGTATTTCTATTTTTCTTTAATTTGCCTTCCTTTTCTTTTTGTTACCTTACCTTGCTGGTTCCCTGTCCGTCTCACTACCTTCCGTAGTTGCTTCTTGACTTGTGCTTCTATCGTCTTTCTGCCTACTGGCGACTTCTCTAAATTCTGCCTCCTACTATGCTTCTCTAGCATTTCCCACTCTGACCTACACTTTTATCTCCGACTTTCATTTTTTGCGTTGTTGTCATTTTGCCACTCAAAATGGCCTCTAGGCATCCGATCAGGGACTTGGTGCTTGGGACCCACCAGGAATATTTTTTTTCTTGACTACACATGGCGCTTTTGCAGTTGGCTCTTCTGGTGGGGCTGCCACATTAGGGAAAACAGGCCACACCCCTTAGAATAGTAAGATTTAAGAAAGAAAAGGTACCCTTCCCCTCGGATCCCCTAATAGGTCGGACCCAGAAGATATACAAGAGTGTGACCAGAACACTTGTGGTGACGGGCTAACCACAGGTTGAATCCTGCCGTTCACCCGGCCACAAGCTTAGGCCAGGAAAGGTAGAAAGATTTGGGAACCCATCTTCGAAAGGAAAGTTGACTCCGGGCCCCGAAGAGGGAAGAGAGCCATGCCCGAGTTACTAGTGTTGCCACTGAAGATGGGCATGAGCCAGCTAGGGTTCAGCTTGGACGCCACCCACTAACTCACAAGCGTGAGCCCCTGCAGTAATTTTTTGGTTTCTGTTTGCTATTAAAAAGAAAACTTACTGACATTAGTAATTATACTGGCTACAATGGTGGTACCATGAAGGCTATATTATCAATGGCGGGTGATTATACATATGGACATCTTTATGCAGCTATGGGTAAGTGGGGAAAAATTTTCAGCACACTAAAAAAGGGCCAGCTTCTGATATGATCAAATATTTACAAAATGTATTATTACATAAAAATTGTATTACCAGCGTGAGTAATTCCATTAGTTACTTAAGCTTTTGGTTGGGTCTTTTAAGTTCATTGAAAATCATGATTGTTATTAATTTTTAAATAACTTCTGTAATACCAGTACTTGACGAATGCTTGATGTCGAGCAACAGGCGCACTAGTAATTACAAAACCATCTCCATGTATTCAATCCCTACTTGGAGTTTGCTTACATGTTTTGACTGAATTTGATGAAAATCTGACAATTTGCATAACAGTTATCTTTATCTATAGAAAATACACAATTTCAGCAAATTTCCTACTTAAGGAATAATCTATTACCGTAAGGTAAGAAGACCTAGCACCGAAATTGATTTACTGTTTTGTTTAGAGATATCGAGAAGCGAAAAAAAAACAAAAAAAAAAACTATCAGTTCAAATTTGTGTGCGTCTGTTATCACGATAACTTGAGTAAAAATGGTCCGATTTTGATGAAAACTGGTATAAGCATGTAAATGTAAAAAATCAAAAATATGAAAACTATGTTTTTAGCGAATTTCCCATATAGGGAATAAGCTATTACCGTAGTAGGCCTACTCATGGTAAGACCTGGAAGCGGGACCGATTTTTTTTTCGTTTTGAGGTCCCTAGAGGCTAAAAACAGCATCCGTTCAAATTCATATATATATATATATATGTGTCCGTTAGCACGATAACTCGAGCAAAAATGATCCGATTTTGATGAAATTTAGTACAAACGTGTAAACCTACGTTTGTTCGAACGAGTTCGCGATCCAGCATGATCGGACCATGGTTTACGGGGGGTTTTATGGGGTAAAAATAGGTTTTTCCCATTTTTGACCCAAAAAACATAAAATTTAGCAATTTCTTTCCAAACCATGTTGTAGAGCTTAAAAAAACAAATAATTTAGTACACTGAAGCGTTGTTATGCGCCTAATGGTTACGGAGAAAATTCCAAAAAATTGTAAATTTAAAATTCCCATGTTATTCTTATGGAGAATAAGTAAACTGTTGTAGTTTGCTTGTTTATAAACATATTTTGATCAAATTTGGAAAATATTTTAATTTCTTACTAACTATTAGCATTTTACAAAAAAAAAACGTTTTACCCTCCCTGATGCAGCAAACCTAAGACTTGTTAAACTAATTATATTTAAATCGAGTATAAATGTTATATTTTTAAGTAGACATTTCAGTGTAAATCCATTCAGTCAAATGGAAATTCGCTTAGTCTCCAGGTTTGCTGCGGCGGGGGTATTATATTAGTAAGATAGCTATATTTTAATTCGGCGTGATAAAATTCTCTAATCTAAGTCGGTCTGTCTTCTAAGTAGCAGGACCATATTTTTCAGTAAAATAAATTTCACAATTTCTGATGGATCGTCATTGTCATAGTTTGCAATTTGATTTCCGCACTTCAGTATAGGTTTCTAGTTTCAGTAACCCGTTTAAAACACTTTCCCTCTCAGATTCAACCTGGAAAAATTCACCAGCTTTTGAGAATTGCCTAAGAATTCCAAAGTAATTATTGTTATGTAAGCAAATTAGCAGTGTTGGGGAAGCTGCTTTTAAAATGTAGCTAGCTACAACTACTGCTACATTTCCAAAAAAGTAGCTTAGCTACAGCTACAGCTACAGTTCCGAAAAAGTAGCTAGCTACAACTACAACTACAATGAAATGTAGCTACAGCTACAATTTTAGCTACTTTTCCAAAGACGTTAATTTTTATTCCACGCACATTAGGTAAATGTAAAATTAATTGCAACTACATTTTTATTAAACAAACATTTAAAAAAATGTCAGTATTGTATCTAACATTACTTGGAAAACAAATTATTTCTAGATTGTATTTAATTTGTTGGCATTATAAACCTAACATTACAACAACAGAACCAAATAGTTGGGTTTCCCATCATATTTAGTAATTATTTTTAAATATTGCATTATTTTTAAGCATCTTAAAATGTAATTTTCATTAGTTCAAAGGACATACAACCAAACTATATTTTAAAAGCTAATTTTATTAATTTAATATAGATTCATTTATAGATGTTTTATATCAACAATTAAGACCAATAAAACTGCAAAAAGATTATTTAAAAATACTTTTTGTGTTACAGAGCCTAGCCTACTGAAATTGGAGTTTATTGCCTTTCTTTATTTTTAATGTTAAAAACAACATTGCTATAACTTTTAAAGTGATAAATTACTTATTCTACGAATAACACTTTTCAATGTCAAGAAATCGTCTTTTATTGTCATTATGCATAGGGCAAATTGTGCTTCAACCTAGTTGGTAGAGAAAACAGTATTCAGCAACTTATCCTGAAATCGGCTTTTAATTTAAACATGATGAAATTTGTAAAGTAAAAATAACATGTAGGCCTACTTGGCTATGTAACAAGTTGGCTATAGTAGGCTTGTTCTTGCAAGGACTAAACAGATATATTCATAATAATTGAACTTGGTTTGGAATTCGTCTTAAACCATAGCCTCAGTCCTATACAAGAGCTGTTAGCAGGAGCAAACTATGCTATTTTTTCAATGTAAGTTTCATGTTATATGGAGATTTTTTCATTAAAATTATCATGTAGTCTAGGCATATCTTAAATCTCATCAGGTAATTTCCTCTTTGCTAATTTAGTAAACCTTTGAAAAATCTTCGTAATCTAACCAAGGAAGGGCTTGTGATGATAAACCACAATCAACAGCTGAAGCAAAGGTTGATAGACCAGCTTTCTCATTATTTCAAGGTGTGTTGGTTTCCATTAAACCCCAAGTTGAAGCATTATCGATATAATAAAGAAACTAAATTGATTACTAATTCCCCTGTCCTGTCAATCACTTGCAAGCATTCAATTCAATAGCTTCTCTTGTCACCGGTACCGTTTAAACGTCGTCTGCATCTAGCGATTTTATTTTATCTGACAGTAATCATAGAGTAGTAAATTAAGGAAATGAGAGCCAAAAATGTGGATAACACTCATTTAATGGCCTCTATGTCCACACAACGTTGTAATAGGGAATGAAACGGCTGCAACCAGCTGTTTGAAGCCAAGAAAGTAGGCCTAATTTTTTTGAAAATCTCAGTCTGAAAGAGGTTGTTTCACGTAAGGTTGAGGTTATGATAAAAATCACTATCTCAAACAAATGTTAATGTAGCGAGAAAAGTAGCTAAAATTCCGCTACAACTACTTTAAAAATGTAGCTAGCTACAGCTAAAGCTACAAAATCTTAAAAGTAGTGTAGCTACAGCTAACGCTACAAAAAAAGTAGCGCGCTACTGTAGCGTCGCTACTTGTAGCGCGCTACTTCCCAACACTGCAAATTAGTAACGATAAACAAATACTATAAATATGGAGAATCTTTACCATAAAACACACTAAATAAGCTATTTAGTTTGCCTTTTAATAGTGGAAAGTCCTCTCTCCTCTGAGAGTCTTATCGGTTTTTGTCCACAACTACTGAGGTTTGAACCCCAAACTACCAGATTATACCAATATCAGCCTTCAGCAATATTTGGAATTTTTATTCCATTGTCAAGCACAGCAACCTCTATGCAATATTACATTTTTAGATAGACGCCAAAACACCAGGGTGCACTTAATTTAACTCGATGAGTGAAGGATGAGTATGAAATGGATGATGATAAAAGCCCAATGAACATAAGTGGATTCAGTTTTGAACCATTGAAAAGTTGTCTTACTGACTTTTCTTCAATTATTGGTATGACTTCAGTGTACAGTAGAATCCATTGGTAGACCTAAATATAATATACTAGCTGTACCCGCGGGCTTTGCCCCGTTTAACTTCATAAGTGAGCTCGTTCGCATGGCTCCATCACGTCCTGGTTGAAGTTCGTTCGCTACGCTCACTCACTTTTAGGTTGGAGCTCGTTCGCTGCGCTCACTTGCCTTCAGGTTAGCTCGTTCGCTACGCTAACTTGCCTCCAGGTTGAAGTTCGTTCGCTACGCTCACTCACCTTTTGGTTGCAGATTAGCTGTTGTCATAAATGTAAAAGAAATAATAGTGCTGCACCCTGTTGGTAATCCTTGTAACTTTAATGCTATTGAAACCAAGGCGTAATACGCCTTGATTGAAACATCATAGAACAGAACCAACATGTTTAATTGAAACAGCTGTTAGATTCATTAATTCCATTTAAATATGATTACTCATAAGATTAACATGGGGAACTCCAGAGCCACTGGGGCGGAGCCCGAGAGTCCGATCAGAATAAAAACAGCTTAGTTTTCCTATTTAATGCCTAAAGAATCAGTGTACCAAATTTCAGCCTCCTAGGTAAATGGGAAGTAAGAGAATTAGTGATGAGTGAGTGAGTCAGTGAGGGCTTTGCCTTTTATACATATAGATATGGGGTCATCAGTAAAGGAATGCAAGACCAGCGTGGCAGCCACTGTTTGCCAGATTGTAATTGGTTCTTGTCGATTTACAGAGCCAAGCTGAATCAGGCATTCGAGGAATCTGAATTAATTAGGCAGCTCGAGTGTAGCCAATTGCAGCAATATCACAGCTGTTGAATTCCCGCCGTGGCGGCTGTAAATGGCCATGGAGTACAGCAGCTACTAATTTGTCGATATGTAAGATAGTGTAATAGAGCGAAACATTGCATTTGTTAGTATAGTTTGTTGCTGGTCTTGTTTTGATAAGTAATATAACAATCTTACGGTTTCATAAACATGTTTTTGAGTGACATAGTTGACAACAAATCATTGCTTACATGGTTATCTTGCACTTATTCCGTGCCTCTAAAATCCGTGCTTTAGAGTAAAATGGAAAAAAATATACATACAAGTGTGTCGAAACTGGTCCCACACGTACAACTGATTTCTTTGATAATCAATTATTTTTCAAGCGTAGTACTGTATATGAAAAAATGTATTACTATTGTACTTTAGCAGTTTTTTTAAAACAAACTTCCCAATCGATCTTATCTTGGCTAACGTAAGGTAAGATTCGTTACCTTTCGTTAAATTACCACCATGATGTAATGTCGTAAGATTTCCATATACTGTAATAACGACAAAATTAAAAATCTTGGCTAAGGTTTGGTAAGATTCGTTGCCTTTCGTTAAATTACCACAATTCGACAAAATTAAAAATCTTGGCTAAGGTAAGGTAAGATTCGTTGCCTTTCGTTAAATTACCACCATGATGTAATGTCGTAAGATTTCCATATAATTACGAAAAAATTTAAAATTTTGGCTTTAATCCACTTGTAAGGTGGTTTTTCTAAAACTTACAGCTAAAAATAGTTTTTTTTTTAGATAGATTTTACTTGATCTCTACTTTTGTCCAAATATTAAAACACAACTCCTGCTTATACACGACGCAACCTGCGTGCAAGTATAAACTGCTAGTGGCCGCCTACCTATTACAGGCGCTTTCAAAACACTCGTGTTGCTGTAGGCTAGCATACAAACAACGGAATAAATTAATTAAAATGTTTTAAGTGCTTAAGTAAAGGTTCTTAAAATTAGATTTCCCGTATGAAAAAGATCTTTACCTATACTATGATGGGTAAACACACATTATAAACACGGCTTTTACGCCTCTCAGTATCCTCCATATTAACTTTCGTTAAGATGTTGGCAACATACATTGTTAAACATATATTATCATGCATTATAGGATGAATTTGGTAGGCTATTAATGTTGGCACCAAGGTTATTGAAATCAATTAAGAATAGAAATTCGCTAGTAAATCAGACATGTTTAAGGTAATATTTTAGTACAATCCATTCGTTCTCTGTGTCTGTAGGATTGCTGCGGCGGCGGTACTGTATATCAAAAAGTTACTTTACTTGTATATTGAAGAAAATGAAATTTAGCATAAAAGTGTGGAAATGCATTTTTAAAGATTAAAATATAAATTTAATATAGATTAAAACTATAAAACATCCAGCATTTGTGTATATTTATTAACATTACGCATTATATTTAACAGTCTAATAATGATACAAAACGTTTTACAAATATTAAAATCACTGCATGAACATTATTACACAGAAACATTACTGTATATCCGACTGAAATTTCACTAAACCTAATACTGTAGACACCAACTACAAAAAATGTGGTTTTAGTTTAAATGAATAAAACATTCACAATACTTATTGAAATTCCGATCATAGGTCAAATAAAAATTATTATGATCAATTAATTAAATGGGTTATTGCCAGTCAATTAAAAAATGGCAATCATTGTACCATTGATCATAATAAACAAGGTATATACAATTATTGACTATAAAATCTCAAGATTCAAAACCTGATGTGAGGTAATATTCATCATAAAAACGAAATGTTAAAATTTTTAGTTAAATGTTAGTTATAACATTCTGAAAATAAAACTAATACATCGGAGTGAATTTTTGTTTAATAGAACCAATTTAATTTAGCTCAATTATTCAATCAACACACTCATTGAGAAGCAGTACATATTACAGTATATATTAATTAAACTAGCTGCTGTACCCAAACACTGACTGAGCTGAGCTAAACACTGGCTGATACGACAATGAAGACAAAATATTGATGTTTAAATCTGTTGTATAAAATAGTTACACATCCACCTTTGATTTCAGGGACAAAATTTCATTGGACCTCTTAGTTTGAAAAATATCTTTCTTTCAAGCTAGGCTAACTTATAAGGCTTCCTAGTAAAAATTAAATGAGGTGGTGATGTATGTATGAAAATGCTGCAACATAGTATTTTATTTTCAAATTATACGCTTACTTAAAAATTTACTTAGTTGAAAAAACCTACATATAATAATTTGATGGGTAAAAAATTATTGCACTACATAGTTTAGGCCTACTGTATAAAGCAAAAAACATGATTTCACATAAAATAGACAGGCCTATGTTGTACCCTACCTACTGAACTTTGGTCAGGAATCATTATCTGCAATTCATTATGTAAATATCACGGTAAGCAAAAATCAAATAACGGAAAACTTATATTACAAATTTTAAGAAAGCCAACCCTCATTGCAAAGCACGGGTACAGTAGCTAGTATACCAATAAGTTACTGTGTTCTCATAATCATAAAACTTAAGAATCTTGGGAGCAGAACCTGTTTAACTTCTGCTCTTTAAACTGTCAAATTAAAATATTTAAAGCTGACTTCAATCAATATATTTGTTTATACAAATTAAATTAATATCACTGAAAATGAATGAAAACAATGAGATATGCACCATATAGCGAGATGGATCCGCCATAGAGCAACCGAGGTGAGTAGACAATATCATGAATTATTATGAGGGAATGAACATTGTAGGGGCTTGTGAGAACATTGAAGATACGAAGTTGGAGAAGATGGAAAACATCTAAATGAACAGAGACAGTTTGAATTTGTGATAGAAGAGAACCAACATGAGGGTCTGTGACCTACGGAATAAGAAGAAAGGAGTAACGATGTAAATTAATAAGTTGCTTAGGTATCTTATTTACCATGTAGCATGAGGTATCATAAACGCTAATCCAGTAGGCTAATAATATGTTCGTAATAATATTAATCTTGTTTTGTATTTTTTGTCACTCTTTAACATGTAGTCAAGAAGAAATTAGGTTTTCAATGCCCACCAATCGATAAATAGAGCAATAATTTAGAACAGTGATTAAACCTGTATTCTTAAAATCCCTCTTACAAATCGTAAAATTTAGTCTGTTTTATCCTCAATCATGCAAAATGTTCCATGGCAAACTACAATATATTACATTATTTACTGTATTTTTAAAACATTATTTTCAGGTCAAATTATATTTCATTAGTACCTTTCTACTGAACAAATAATTACAAACGTATTTAGTTAATGCCGATATTTCTCAATAGAGCAACAACTCGGCTCATAAGTGTCGGCATGACGTAAGGCAGTAAAGCTGTATTGTTAAATTAATATTTTGAACTATTAAGTACTCTATGTTAATTAGGTCAAAATGGATGGCCAGGCTAAGGTTTTTTTAGTGAATTCCCCTTATAGGTAATAAGATATTAAAGTAGGTGGCACGGTAAGACCACCAAATAAAGCGTATACATGCACTACAACTATATTCTGTAGTAACACATGGTAATAATTTGTCCCTAGAGGCGAAAAAAATTGTTCAAATTTATATATTTATATATTTTGTGTCCGTTATTTTATGGGGGAAATGGAATTTACCCATTTTGAGACTTCAAAGCCCAATATGTCGTAATTAGTTCTGAAACCATTTTGCAAGCTTAAAAAATACAAAGTATGAGTAGTACTTATTCAAATATATTGAGGAGTTTTATGTGCTTACTGATTAAGGAGATAATATAATAAAAGTCAACTGTTGTGGTTTGCTTGTTTATGTTCGAATATTTAATTAAAGTAAAGAAATCGATTGATTTCTTACTAAACTACTAACATTTTACAAAAAAAACCCGTCTTCCATTTTCAGCAAACCTAGGTACTCGTTAATCTGTTATTCAAAGGGAAATATCCTGACATATATGTTATTCTATGTTATAGATGTTATGTTATGGAAACAATATTTTTGTAAAAATCCAAAGATGCACATAGAAATTCGCTTAGTCTGAAAGTTTGCTCTAGTAGGGGTATTTATTGGAAACACCTATCAGTGCCTTTCCCACTGACTATGCTTACAAAACCATGACTATGCTATGGCTTACAACACTGTATGATAGGAAAATTGCACGAATTAATCTCGATTAATGTTTTATCACTTAGGTTTAATATATTTGGCTGCATAAAAATAGTCGGTTATGTGAGACGTGCAAGGGCGTGGTTCTGGGCTTTTAAAATCGTACTCTTACAGATAGGAATTTGGTGTAGGTCGTTATAAAATGCCTACTTGCAGGGAACCACACAAGAAGCTTACCACTGCACGTTGCGCACGACTCATAATGAGTACAGTATACCATATGGCAACGTTTACGTTGTAACGCCTGGCGTCTGCGTAACAACCTCCATACATATAAAACTCTTGATAGTCCTCATTTGGTTGCACTCAAAATGCGTGTAATTTGAGAGTATGTATTCAGCTGCATATTTTGCTTTTGTAAAAACTATATCCTTAATATTTGTCTACGCTAACTACTTCTCTAAACACTGATTGACTGGTTGTTTCTCGCACTATTCGTGTCTCGTCCTGGTTCTCATCAATTAAGCGACTGGTGACCGGCGGCGATCACGACGAGCTGCTGTATCGCATGACAGTCCGGACACTGGAGGTCGATGGTTCGATCTGCAGCTTCCCACAGATCAGAGGAAAACTGCACGCGTGGAAAAGGTCAATGATATCGGTCGCTGGACATGGGAAATCATGTTTAACTAAGGTAACGGAACATGATAGCTGCTCAGGTATGCTATTTTGGAGTTGATTGCGGACATTTCGCCTTGCGATTAGTAAAAAAACAAAGTACCGTGACGTTAAGATCCGAAATCTGATCCCGTATATGTATGGGTGAGTGTAAGCTGTACAAACAAGACAAAACACTAGTGTCGTACATGTATGCTGCCAAAGCTTGAAAATCATCAAATGAATACCGTAGTACACTGTATAGATGAAAAATAAACAATAAAATCCTGAAAGTAAATCAAGACCGCCAAGAAAGGAGTGCGCTTGAGTTTGTTAATGAAGATTATGAATTAACTCCCAGTGAAAGAAAATAGTGATTACTTTTTCTAGATAGTTTTGTTTAGTTATTTAAAGTTAGATTTTTATAGTAAAATTTGTTAGTGATGGTTACATTGAAGTTGTCTAGGTCAGGTGACTGGACGTTGCGCAGTAGGTACGCAAGCTTTCGAAGCGACAAATCTGCTTTGTTAAAAGGAAATTCCAAAAACTACCTATAAATTGTAGCCACTTAAGTGAAAATATTCCAACAAATTATCCGTACTTCCTGCTGATGAATAAAGAATACAAACCGAAAACATAATCTTGATTAGAAAAAAACTAGTTCAAATCAGGCTGAGTAATTTCCATAACAGCTGTAAGCGCTGTTATGAGGTCTATTAAGGACACCTAGGAGACAATTAGGTTCATTAAACGGTGACTTGTCTATCTCGAGTGATACTATCGCAGATGTCACGATTCTTACTTCCGGCGAAGGCAACACTTCTACTTCCGGTGGTTGTAGTGTCGGTGTTGGTTAATCCCGTGTAGACTTTGGTGGTCGATCGGAAGTCAGTTGGTAGTAGGCGAACGGTAGGCTATAGTGGGTAAGTGGCAGTAGGTTAATGTAGGCATTTTGGTAATGTTCAAAAGAATAAACGTTTCTTGATTTGCTCTAAATAAACAGATTGGACGGAAATAAGAGTTTTAATATCATTTTGTGAAAGGACCAAAATGCTGCGTATTTTAATTTGAATATGAATGAAGGACGAGCATAAAATGGAACAAGATGTTACTGTTACTTGTTACTGACTGTTACTGATGGCTCTACACAGTTAGTACCAACTATTCAAAGCTTAACAATCAAAGACAGCTGGGTCCCCAGCTACAATCTCTCTGATTATTGTAACTTAAACTACTCAGTATTATCTAATCTTCTCTAACATCAATCGATCTACATCTGAGGTAGATTTGGTGTATTCAAATGTAAAATTACCTTAAACTCCCCAAAGCGTGTCCTTTCAAAAATTAAACTTCCCACGCATCAGCTAGCAGTCCCCTGGGGTCTTGGTCCCAGCAGCCTCAGCAGCCCTAGACAGCGCGGCAGCAGGACACGGTAGCCGAGCCGGTCACCGTCAGTAGCACAGTAGCCTTTATTATTATAATACACTAGCGTGTCTCACGCGGTCGGCTCGCGGCGGGCGCTGCCTGCACCACTTTAAAATTCCACTCTAATCGGACCGACACTCCCCCACGGCTCGAGGGCGCGGGCCCCAAACTATGGGAAATCGCCAAAACGCTGTGAGAAACCGAATCTGGGTCGCATGAAAGTGATCAGATCTGCCATCGGAGAATCTCGTCGAATAGAAACAAAATGGAAGCTTAATAAATAATGTATGAACTGTAATCGTAAACCGCAAATGTTAAGCAATCAAGGGTTGTTGAGCTATTGCATGTTATGGACATGTTTGTGATTTACACAGCTAAAGACAACTCTTAGTTTATTTATATAAATTGGTTTAAATACCTGCTTCTATTTAATCCAATAGTTGCAAGGTCACAGAACTAGTTTCAACTTAATGAAAAAGTCATCTTCAGGCGTCCAGTGGATGTCAAAAATCACGTCATCAGAGATTCGTCGTTACGCATAATGTACCTTTTTTACGTAACTTTGTTCGTGTTCGTGTGCGAGTTTGTGAGTAAATGTACAATATGTGTTCGGCGACCTTCTGACGAAGTGATTTTGACATCCACTGGACGCCTGAAGATGGCTTCTTCATGAAGTTGAAACTAGTTGCGTGACCTTGCAACTACTGTATTCTTACATCTTACATCCGGCGTCTTCTCCACGATCAGCCGATCGGGGAATCGTAAATTTTTAACTGCAGGGTCTTCTTCCTTCACGAGGCGAGACGTGAGAAAGTGTGGTCGGACACAAAGTCTGAGATTTTATAGTAGGGCCTATCAGCAAGGTATTGTTTAAGTTTTATGTTGAATGTGCGTGTTGGTGGTAGATTTTTTAGGTCTTGAGGCAAGAGATTGTAGAAAAATGAGCCAGAATAGGTTGGGGTTTTGTTAAATTACACAGGATTGGATTATTGGATTACACAGAAGCAGGTATTTAAACCAATTTATATATTCAACGTAATCCTGAGGCTAACATAAAAAACTTAATTTATTTCTATACGGTTATGCAAAAGGACTGCTTATATTCGTGTTTACTATCTACGTATTTTTATCTAACCTACTTGAAACTATTTTAATTAAATATATAACTACGCATTTGTACACTATTGCTGGTCCTTGCAAAGAAAGCAAATAATTAAGCTCAAATCATAGAAGTTACTCTAAAATAAGGGAAGCCTTTGATTGACAGCGCAGTCAAACGTCACTAACACAAAATAGGATTTCCCTTTCAGAAGTTTCCTCGCACTTGATTTATCATCCTTACGTATTAGCATAACAGAAGGTAACTTGTGTAAGTTAATATCATGCATGAGCATGAGACTTCAGGTACGAGTGTAACGATAGAACGATACATCGTAAGTCCAGATGGAGTTGATAAAACTCCATACATAGGCAGTTTCAAGTAAACCCTATGCTTGCAGTCTTACAAATTAAGTTACACAATCGTGACGCAGTCACAATAAGTCAACGTGACGCGTAGCAACGCAACGTAACAAGCTCTCATTGATTAGACTTGAACGCCGGGTCGTACTGAAGGCGCCCTCTCAGCTACACGCCCAGCTACTTGACGTTACATTGTAATGATATTACTATTACCTTCGCCCAAGAGGCTTGCCAGACAGACGCAACTGTAATCTAGGCTTATTACTAATAAAATGAATACAAAAATGCAATTTTTTTGGAGTGCCATGCCGCTATGCACCTGGTATTTGCCGTGCAATTAAACAGTTTATTGTCTGAGATATTTTACTGATTTAGAACTCATAACTATGGTAGGTCCTACCTCTTTAATATTTGTATTGTTGTATTTACCTTGCAGCTATATGCAGGCTTATTGTCACAACTGTTTAACTGATTCATAAATTACAAATGGTAGGCCAATCTCTTGACCTTTTAGTTGATATTAAACGCCAGTGACATTTTTGCATGAGGGAATCACAAACACTTTAGGGAAGTGGTGCCAACCCCCAAAATATTTATGGATACGTTCTTAGTATCTTAACAATTTTAAAATTGTAACAGTTTGTAATTTCATATAAAACTAAACAAAAATTGTTTATCTAGAGCAGAATATTATTCCGGAATATTACAATATTACGTTTACAATATTTGAGGCGGTCCATTCCAAAACTCACATTATCCTTATCTTTAAAATGTTCAGGAAATAAAAAAACCGTTTAATTAACTATCCTGACAGTGAATTATTATGTTTTTATGTAGTTTATGAGGGCTAAGTTACAACCATTGTAGAAGATTTTGCTTAATTTAAGACTGAACGGAAGACACGTCTTTTCCTCGTGTACAGGTATTGAAAACATTATCACCCATAATTTAAAGTAGGTTAGTCGCCAATTTAGTTTGTTAAGGCTTGGGCGTCACTTGTTGGTAACAACAAATTACAGTGATTGTTGAATTAAGAAAAATGTTGTGGAAATTGACTCTAAATACAAATAAAGTTATAGCTTTTGTAGCAACTCAATTAGTTTTACTTACTTAGCTGCTACACGCTATTCTACGATACAAAAAATAAAAACCAATATCGCAATCAATTTAGGAAAAATGTTATTCTACGCAGAATATGTTAAAAATAACTTTGATAAAGTAGAGTAACAAATTATTATAAAAAAATAACATAATTTATCTTTTGTTTTGTGTAGATTAACTAAATCTAGAGGAATTTTAGTCACATTCTAGCATCTCAAGCTTCTTTTTCCCGCATAAATAAATGACCCTGCTATTTTACAAACTATAGCTAAATAAAAATAATAAAACCCCATTTTGTACCGACCTCAGACGGAGTGTCTTATAACCACATATAAATGATCTTGCAAGTCCAGCGCCGCTGCGCCGCTCTAATCGCACGTGATTATTTCGCTTGTTAACTCAGATGAATGTCTGATAAATCTGACTACTTCTTCGACTTCAACAGAATCGCCACAAAAACCCGCGTCCTCTCGGACCATATTCCGACGATTAAATAATATCAAGAACATGGGTTGCCCCAGGACCTGATGAGATTCATAGTTGAATATTTATTCATTTTATAGCTACAAAAACCCTGAGAAACAGCTCCTGTACGCTTTCATGTTAAATTAGATGGACGAAGCCTTAGGCGACAGCGGCGGCGGAGGCCTCACTCGGTATAATCCAACAAGAGAGGGCTAAAAAATACTTATTTGAGTTTCTATTTAGTAAATGGGTTTGTTGAGTTTGTATGTAGGGTTATTGGTGGTGACCTGTGTGTTGATTTTTCCTATTATTATTTTTTATCAGGACCGCCTCTATTAGGAAAATACCTCAGGACCGTACTTCGCTCGGAGTAAACATCGTTTGTATAATCAAAGAGTATTCTTTTTTCTGTGGTATTGATACACATGTTTTATAAATTTGTCTGGACTATCTTACAAGATGAACCGATGATATATTGGACTTGTATGCGTCTATGAATGTTTTACATATCAATCAACATGTTGTTATTTTTGCAACCAAAATGACCGACACGTTTAGATGAAATATATGAAAATATACTTCGCTTATTGTCTGCAACACTTACCTGATTTCCCTGCCCATATTATACGTCAACAAAACCACTATGCACATTTGTAAAATAAAATGTATGTTTATTTTATTTGTTTATTCGTGTTTAACCAAATAAAAACATCCAGTTCTTAATAATTGCTTATCTTGTAACTAAACAAGCGAACAGAAAAGAGTAAAATAATGTTTTGCACTACAAAGAAAATAAACAAAATGAGTCACCATCAGTCCACTCCAAATGTTACCAACAGCACATAAAACACACAACTGGAATATTTGATTTAATTCGTAAAAATTGAATAGGAAGTCCACTTGCACTAGTCTAAGTCAATTCTTTCAGTACATCCTGCTGTTAATGTAAGGGTGAACATAGCAACATTTAGGCACTGTTTGCTGCCAAACGTGGTTTGTAAGCGTAGCAACACTTGTGACAAACTTTAATATTGACTTTATATATCGCTTTCAACCGCATCAAACACAAAGGGTCCAAATTATACCAAAATCGCAAACACCGCCCCCGCGGGGAGGTCGACGACCCATATCGCAAGCTACGGTAATCGATGGGAGCTGATCGACCCGGTAAAATATCGACAATCGAGAGCCATTACTGGCCATAAGTCAGGTGGTAATTTGCCAAGTCCACACCTCGATGTGTTAGTTATCGCAGACACGGGAACCGACTTTCAGCTGATTTAGCCGCGATGTTTTAGAACCAAATTACACGATTGCCTTCCTCGGTTTCGTCACAGCCCCTTTGTGAGACGGTTGGAGTAAGTTTATTTTAGAGTTTTAGAAACAAGAATATAAAGGAAAAATGATAAAAGCAGTTTTGTGTCCCGAGAAAAATAAAGACGATATTACTTAAGTCGTGCTTTTGTAGTTTTCTAAAACCCTATTTGAAAGTTTAAAATCAATACTAGTATGATTGCTGCTTCTTTTAAGAATTTGCGAGACGAAATTCTTACCCTTAGAACGATAATACCAATATAGTGGCATAAGTATACGATGAAAACTGATTTTATGCTCATAAATATGTTATGTGTGTATTTGAGAGAAATTACCAGGAATTAGCCATAACGTTGACTGCTAACCTCATAGACAAGTTATCCGAAGAAGACATTATTCATATCACAAAAAAGTACAACTAAGCATCAGTAAAGCTCAGCCCTATAGATTGGAGGGTAGTAGGATCACCTGTAACGGTGCCTACACCCCTTCAGACCATGTTAAGGCAACATTCCAACGCAAATCCGACACCAACCCTTAACCCCTTCAGCTCAATAAAACAATCCCCTAGGCAACGCGATACAAGTTTTTTAACCCTTCAAAAACGCCGAAGTTTTTTGCTCCGTCGGGGGCGGTGGCCTACTTCTAGCGGCGTATTCGATATCATTCACGATAAAAGAATAAAATTAACCCTAACTCAGGCTATCGAGGAATTCAAAATTTGAATGATAAAAGATTACATTCTTTTGTAATTTAGAATCAAACGTACAAACACTATTCCTTTTCTTCTTTCGCTTGAGTTGAGGCTTTGAAGTAATCTTGGTGATTTTGAAACTAGATATCTTGGGTACTAAGCATATATGATTTATGTTGCTTGTTTTCAGGGAATTCAAATACAATATGACAAATTCGAGGGTTGTGAATGCAGACGCCTCGGTCACTTATCCAACACAGCGCTATATCCATATAGCAATGAAACAAATATTTAGGCGTTTCCAAGATTCAGGAATTGTAATTGTAGGGCTAACTATTGTATTGGAATTCCGTAAGCGTATACTTACAACTTTAGATCATATATTGAAAATATTTTCCCTTACAAGTTTGCTTTGAAATTTATGGATCAGACATCGATATCGAAACAAACCACTTTTATCACTGAATAATCGTTTCACTCTCAGTTTTCATTTGTATACGTTTACGCTTAAGGTGTTAGATAGAGTAAAATTTTCCCAGAAAATTAATTAAACTCATGTATTTGATGTTATTGGTAGTGCAGAGCTGTAAATTTCTCAATAGTCGTGCTTGGTAGTTCAATGTTTTCAAACAATCCAGGCTTCAGACTAAGCGATTTTCCATTTCCTAATTGGGTTTTACTTGAATATCACCATTAAATTGTCATATTTATTCCCTAGGCCTATTCAAATAACTAGTTTAATGAGTACTTAGGTTTGCTGCTACAGGGAAGGTAACAAAGTGGTTTTATAGTTAAATAATAATAGTACAGAATAAAATAAATAAATTTTCAAAATTTTATCAAAAGTATCCATAAACAAGCAAACTACAACCGTTTATAAATTCTCCATAATTTACAGTTTTTTTTAATGTTCTCTTTCAACTCTTCAATATACTAAATTATTAGTTTTTGAATCCCTACAAAATGGTTTGAAAAGAAATTGCAACATTTTATGTTTTAGAGTCAAACATGGGAAAACCCATTTTTACCTCCTAAATCCCCCCTTATAAACCCCGTTCCCTTATTAGTCCGATCATGCTGGTTCACCAACTCGTTCGAAAAAAATGTAGGTTTACACGTTTATATAAAAATTTAATCAAAATCGGATCATTTTTGGTCGAGTTATCCTGATAACGGACACATATATAAAATATACATATAAATATAAATTGGTCCTGGGACCAGGTCCTACCTAGAGACCTAAGGTAATAGCTTATTACCTATATGGGAAATTCGCTAAAATGCAAATGGTGTACTTAAAATGTTACATTAAAAACATGGTAACTTTATAACATGACTGACACTCTTTCTAGGGCGTAAGTTACGTTGCCAGCTTCATTGGCCTGGAGATGAAAAGGAGGAATTGACACTGGAGGCTGAAGAAAAAGGTGGATAAATGCTGAAGTAGTTTAAAACAAATCATATGATTTATTGGGGTGAACTGAGGAACGCAAAGACTATACAGAAAGTTGGAAGGTTCATCAAAAGATTGGGAAGAACATTGGCAAACTTTTACTAAAGTATTATAGACAGATTAAAAAGCAAGCAAACCAGCTAGGAGGAGTCAAGTTACCATTTACATTTAGTTTAGTTAACATTTACCTTCACTACCCGAGGCAGGATCTTAACTCTCCGAGAATCTCATGTGTGTGTTAAGTTTCATAATTATTTATTTCCCGCACAAAATCTGCTGATCCTAGAAATAAAACTATGGGTTTGTTTTAATGTCATTACTTAAATGTTTGAGATTTGTCCATGTCTTCATCTCACCACTTATTCCTCTACGTCACACTAGCACACTTTGCCTCTCAAACTCACCACGGAGCCGGTGACGTAATGTTCGCACCTTTGCCCCTCGAGGCTCGACTATCATCGCAGATAGCCATATTAATTCAGTTATTCATCTCCGCGCTATATCGCACCTAATGAATCGCGCAGCTGCTAGAAGCGCTCTATAATCAGCAGGCGAGTGTGAAGTGTGAAGTGTGAGCCAGATAGGATCATTACACAGGCCATGCCTCACCCGAGACAACAAGATTTGGGAAGCGAGCGAGTGTTTATTTATTGGGCGAGGGCGCCTATTACCGCTCGGGCAAAGTGTCGGTCCAGTCACAGTTACATTTGCTTATGTGAGATGAGAGTGAAGCAATCATATACTTGATGTAGAGGATCATGCAGAAAGTCTTTTGAATTAGTTTACTTTCAAATTCAAATAGATTTATCAATAATGTAATATAAGCATGACCTATGTAAGATTATAAAAGTTGTTGGAGAGGTCCAATTGACAGTCAAACGGTTGTTATTTTTATTTATATGAAATTAAACATTTTCCTGGTTTCAAGATGCAGTTACTTATATGCAACAGAATTTTTGGCAGGCAAGTTTGCATCTAATTCTATGTATATATTACAAAGTTATTGTAACAGTTATATACTAAATGATTAATCCATGACAAACCATTTTAACATACAAGAATTATAAAAATGCTAATCGAGTAAAATAAGAGAAGGGTTTTTCGAAGTAGGACCGCTGAGTGAAGCGGCAGCCGACATCATCAGTGAGATGAAGAGGTTGCCAAAGAGTCATCATTGAGTAAGAAGACTTTACCGCTTATCAGATAGTTTGAACGACATGATCCACACATTCGTATTATGCATATTTTGCGCAGCATGTAGGTACTGGTACTGTACTGGTCAATGGTGCCTGTTGGCTGGTAGCTGGTAGTCGGATGCTGGTAGGCCTACTGTACCCGTCAATGGTGCCTGTTGGCTGGTAGCTGGTAGTCGGATGCTGGTAGGTGGGAGGTGGCCTGGTACTGTACTGGTCAATGGTGCCTGTTGGCTGGTAGCTGGTAGTCGGATGCTGGTAGGTGGGAGGTGGCCGGGTACTGTAATGGTCAATGGTGCATGTTGGCTGGTAGCTGGTAGTCGGATGCTGGTAGGTGGGAGGTGGCCTGGTACTGTACTGGTCAATGGTGCCTGTTGGCTGGTAGCTGGTAGTCGGATGCTGGTAGGTGGGAGGTGGCCTGGTACTGTACTGGTCAATGGTGCCTGTTGGCTGGTAGCTGGTAGTCGGATGCTGGTAGGTGGGAGGTGGCCTGGTACTGTACTAGTCAATGGTGCCTGTCTGTTGGCTGGTAGCTGGTAGTCGGATGCTGGTAGGTGGGAGGTGGCCTGGTACTGTACTGGTCAATGGTGCCTGTTGGCTGGTAGCTGGTAGTCGGATGCTGGTAGGTGGGAGGTGGCCTGGTACTGTACTGGTCAATGGTGCCTGTTGGCTGGTAGCTGGTAGTCGGATGCTGGTAGGTGGGAGGTGGCCGGGTACTGTACTGGTCAATGGTGCCTGTTGGCTGGTAGCTGGTAGTCGGATGCTGGTAGGTGGGAGGTGGCCTGGTACTGTACTGGTCAATGGTGCCTGTTGGCTGGTAGCTGGTAGTCGGATGCTGGTAGGTGGGAGGTGGCCTGGTACTGTACTGGTCAATGGTGCCTGTTGGCTGGTAGCTGGTAGTCGGATGCTGGTAGGTGGGAGGTGGCCGGGTACTGCAATGGTCAATGGTGCCTGTTGGCTGGTAGCTGGTAGTCGGATGCTGGTAGGTGGGAGGTGGCCTGGTACTGTACTGGTCAATGGTGCCTGTTGGCTGGTACCTGTTAGTCGGATGCTGGTAGGTGGGAGGTGGCCTGGTATAATTAGACTTAGGCCCGCTGAGTGGAGCGGCGGCCGACACCGTCAGTGAGATGGTACTGAACTGGTCAATGGTGCCTGTTGGCTGGTAGCTGGTAGTCGGATGCTGGTAGGTGGGAGGTGGCATGGTACTGTACTGGTCAATGGTGCCTGTTGGCTGGTACCTGTTAGTCGGATGCTGGTAGGTGGGAGGTGGCCTGGTACTGTACTGGTCAATGGTGCCTGTTGGCTGGTAGCTGGTAGCTGGATGCTGGTAGTTGGGAGGTGGCCGGGTATAATTAGACGTAGGCCCGCTGAGTGGAGCGGCGGCCGACACCGTCAGTGAGATGGTACTGTACTGGTCAATGGTGCCTGGTAGCTGGTAGTCGGATGCTGGTAGGTGGGAGGTGGCCTGGTATAATTAGACGTAGGCCCGCTGAGTGGAGCGGCGGCCGACACCGTCAGTGAGATGAAGAGATTGCCAAAGAGGCAGCATTGTTTGCCAAGAGCTCTTGAGAGGTTTCATAATTACTCAAGACATTCCGGCGAGCTACAGCTACTGGAGACCCTCTGGCCTACATCACGTGTGGTCTTGTGTCTCGCCCTGTAAATGTTTAGTGTTTGCATCTGTTATTGATACTGCAAGTAGACTTTTCATATTATTGTAAAAACTTATGTTATTTGACTTTTTTTCACGGTTACGGTAAAGTTTGAGTACACAGATATCGTATAAGAGCTCTTCACCCTTTAGGAGTAAATTTAATTCAAGGGTTTTTAAATTAGATGACCATAATAACATGATTATATATGTAAGTGTGTTTTACCCTTTGGGCAAGCACTAGTTTATACAGATATAGTTTCATTTAGTTAAAATAATTTTTGCTAAAGGGAAAACGATCAATAAATCATAGACATTGAAATTCTACCTATATAGGCTACTATTTATATCGGGCAGAATCGTATCATAAAACTGTTTTCAACTGGTCTACACTTCATGAGGGACTTTACTAACTCTATTTTTATAAAGGTACCGTAGCTTCAAACTTGAACTACACATTTTGTACACTCATTACTCTACTAATGTCTAAAATACTTATGTTAATTGAAAATGAAAACACGGGAACCCCTATAAGTAGACACACGTGTTTCGAAGCTTTTGGCCGTGTGATAATGCATTTTCCGGCGGTTTGGATTCCACCTTGAGCTGCACCGATTTAGAAAACAAAGAAAAGCCCGATCTTTCAGACGACGAGGACTTCTATGCATTTAAGAAAGCCTGCTACAAAAATCCGCATGGTTCGAGTTTAATAATCATAGAGGAAAGATTAGGCATGTTCGGACTCTTTAATACAGACCAACTGCTCGCGTCAAAGTAATACCATGACGTAAAACAAGAACTCCATTGAGCCTCGAGTACAAGTGGCTCAGGCAAGATCGTGGTCTAAGACAAAGACGGCTCATTGATGGCATCTGTCGAATCACGAAGACTGAAGAGAAAGGCGAGGATGAAGAGGATATGTGATCTCTTTTGATGTTCTGCGAACCCAGTCTCAGATTGAGCTAAGGCTACTTACCAGCAAATAAGACGAAATATTTTCAACTGGGGGGTTTTATTCAAAATGTAGTGTATTAATGTGGCTGGATGATATTATGAGATGGTCTATTTATGAGTTGAGTCTATAGCTGATATTTAAATTTAACCAATTCCTTAATAATTCCTTAAGTTAACCAATCCTTAATACTATACCTCCACAGGATTGTGAATAGCCGCACCTAACTTCCATAAACAAATGAGTATTTGGTATTGATACTCAGCAGTGGCATATTAGAAGGAGGATAATATTTATTAGTTGACATGGCTGAATTTGTACTGCATTACATATATGGCAAGTAGTGAAATAGAAGATTGTGTGTATTTAAATCTAGAAATCATTTCTCAAGTTGAGCAAACACTGTTAACTTCCTCATTGATTTATGTCAAGTTATTATAATAAAAATCTCTGGATAAAAAATAGATAAAAAGAATGGCATATTTCATCACAAGGGCGTAAAGTGAGCCTTTTTGACCCAAGATCGAGTTTTACGAGGCGAAGTGGAGGTCGAAGAATGAGCCAGGGTTGAAAAGACTCTTTCTGCCCATGCGATGAACTATATTTTCGTCATAGTGCACAATATTATTTGAACAAACTATGTTACAAAACTGAAATAGTTTTCATTTAAAGATAACCTTTAAAAACTACTTCTAACTTGTTTTCAAATTAATTTGCTAATGCAAACAAGCAGCTTTTTCAATGCCACACAACAAATGCATTCAAACGGCTGTTTTTCCTGTAGAATGACGAACAACTATTTATCTAATATAGTATATGGCGTGCACTTTTTAATGTTTGCTATAACTTCTTGTCACTTAAAAAACTCTGAAACTACTTTACCAAATAAAACGATAACATTGTGTAACTATTGCTTTTCACTTGATAGTAATCAATTGTAAAACATATGCCAAATACACTCAAACAAGACAGTACATTTAATCGTCATCAAAGGTCGCTGAAACAATAGCCATACTTAATTGATAAAAATTTGAAGAACCGATTTTGATTTTGATAAATTGATTGGCGGATCACTTATCTGGGCAGCCAAGTGCTAAATAATGGCTTTAGTGCTCCGAATATTACTGGTTATAACATAAACGGGATCGTATCCGTACACAAACAGCATTTGGCATTAGGCTATCAATTAATGATGATATCACTCTACAATAAAAGGTTTAAATTACCTGTATCCGTCAAGTGATCCTGGTTTGTAGTTAATTGACTACAGCCGTTTCATGTTGTAAAAACACATCTTCAGGTCAGACGTGTGACCTGAAGATGTGTTTTACAACATGAAACGGCTGTAGTCAATTAACTACAAACCAGGATCACTTGACGGATACAGGTAATTTAAACCTTTTATTGTAAAAATCAGTGATCCAGAGGCTATACTATAAAAATGATATCACTCTGACAAAAGGTTAACGTTATTAAGTAAAAGACCTTGGGTAAAATCCAATGCTGTTAAATTATAAAAATCATACTTTCTGTATCTAAAGTCAATGCTATAACGTTTCTCAAACAACCTTGGCAGGAACGAAGCAACGATCTAGTCAAATTCCGACACATATCAACAGCAGCGCCACCTACGAGCTGCAATTATAATTTATTCCAATCTCGCCGACCAGCTTTCGTCGGGTTTTTGGGATCCTCAAAAATGACCCGCAGCTTCAAAGTGCCGCCGCTTAGCCTGAACAGTTTCCGTCGATTCAGATTGTTTTCAAACTCGGTGGCATGTTCGCAAGCGCAATAATCGTTTGAAAGCGTTTTAATTTTCTGTTATTCCTTCTGATTTGAGCCGGCTTCGGTCTGGCCTGTCGCCGGGGGGTCTGAGGTTTAGTCTTCTAGCTTCAGTTGTATTCTCATAACTCTTCAGGGAAATTGAATTCAGTTGTAGTAGACTCATTGAGCCCCCAGAGGGGAGGTAAATGCTCCGTGTTGGTATCGGCATTTTCAAGTTGGCCACAGACATGGTCGACTGGGCATCGGGTCCCAGTGACATTCCTTTATCCAGGATGGAGGGGTGTTTAGCTCTAGGAGAGATGGAAGTACATCATAATCTCTAACCTACCTGTGTCTGTGGTACTTTGGGCTTCGGCCTGCTTGTGGTGTGCGACCAGCATTCAGTGGGCAAATCCTCGACTTTGGAAGTAACCTTTCCTGGAGGTGAAAACGGGCAAGTACCCGCAGCTCACGGGGACACTCAAGGGCAACGTAACTTTCCGCAGTGTGAGGGCAACGGTTTGTAGGTACTTATGCAAACCTATCCCTGTCTCTGAGCACGGACGGTATGGTTATCTTGAGTGTGGGGGGTTCTTCCCGGAACCTCAATTGAGTCAAGGGTGTCGCCACCTCTGGTGGATAGGTTCATCCGGGTGGGTCCCACTTCTATACCTGCCTCCTTTTGGGAAACCCTGATGGCCTGGCAGTGATGTTGGGTCTGACGGGCAAACGAAGTAGATCGGGTGCTGGGTCCGAGCCCGCCAGGGGTATCTGGGGATCTATCGCTCTGGATATCTCTGGTTCCCAGCAATGGGTCAGGCCTCGATCGGGCAGCGGTGTAAATGGGAGGTTGGGGTTCCCCCTGTCAGCGTGCTGATGGTCCCCTTCCTCCTGGCTATTGATGGCGGGTTCTGCCTGTCAGGGATGAGATAGGTCCCGAGTGTTGCTTGCACTAAATGCGTCGGGGCGCTCTACTATGGACCTCTAGGTTCCGACCTAGTGGAACCCAGGTGGAGTGACGCTTAAACAAGCAGCCGGAATCCCTGGTTAGGATTGAGGGGCAACCCTCTTTCCGAAGGGTCTGCTTCGGCAGCCGGCGAGCCTGATGACCTTAAGTCATCCGCCCATGATGTGCTAAAGGTTGATGCGTAAGCTTCGGCCTACATCATGGGGCCCGGGTATGTCCTGAAGGATAGGTACCGGGTAAGCAGTCAGGGGGCTTCGGCTCTCATGACAACAAATGTAAAATGTAAAATGTAGACTCATTGAGCACATAAGATGAAGCAATTTTTTTGAACACCCTGGAACCGCCTGTTCATATATGTAATTTTAGTAAGTGTAAAAATTGGAAATGTCATTGAAACCATTATGTGTGTTTCTGTTTCAATAGTTATCATTGTTTGCAAATTAATTTTTGTTCACACAACTGCCAAGTTATCAAATAACTCCATTAAGTACAATACAGATATTTTGCAAATCAATACAACATGGATTGATTTCGTAAGGGTTTGGAGGAGGATAAAATTCTCAATACATCTCAATAAATTAATTATCCATCCTTGATCTTAGTCAGTAACAAAGCTGCAAAGATCAGCCCACTCTATTCTACACTCACCCTTCACTCATATTTGGGTTGAAATACACAGGTGGCGTCCCCATCTTAATGATTGAACGTCAATTGAAAATCTATATTTATAAAAGTGGAAGTTTGTATATATATTTGAACGTTATGGACTCCGAAACCTCTCAACAAACTGTAATGAAACTTTCAGGCATTATTAAGCATTATTCAAGTATGGTTTGTGTGAAGTTTGGTGCAGATCCGTCAAAAGGGCTCCGCCCTAGTGGCTCTGGAGTTTCCCATGTTAACCTTATAGAATCTTAACAGCTGTTTCAACTAAACAATTTGATTCTCTGATGATCAACAGCATTAAAAGGTTGCAAGATGTACCAACAGGGCGCAGCACTATTAATTGTCTAAATTTATGACAACTAACAGTTGCTAATTTCAACCAAGCAGCTGTGATACAAAATTAGAACTGTCAAGGTAGGATTGTTTACAGTTATGTTTATGTTTTTAATTTAATAAATAATTTTTGATATTGTGTGAATAAGGAGTTTTAGATTAACATAACCAATCAATATTTTTATTTATACTTCTTATAAAGTCAAACGGGGTGAAGCCTGTGGGTAACAGCTAGTATATATGTATGGGAAGAAAGAATTTCGTTCTTGCCAATAATGGTTTTGGGCTTGACCAGTGTTTCAGAATCGAACATTTATCCTTATCCTCGAAAAGGTTCACCTATGTACACCAAGTAATTGCTCACATGCCTCGGCAGGAGCGCAGTTCAGGACACATTAACAAGCTATCAATTGTTGTGTAGCACGGCAGGCTACAGTATTAGTTTGACCACATTGCTGACAGTGACATGAGATGTTTGTAGGTCATCCAAGGTGCTCCACTGCTGCAGATGTAGACAATACTGCATAACGAGGCTCGGCTGACGTGGATTTCACTTCCCATGGAAATGTTCGCCCAGAACACGCATGTCACCGACCAATCGCAGCCTCCAAGATGGCTGACGAGTTTGCATCACAATGCTTGATTTATGCTTCGGATGTCATTGTTTTGTCCATTCTACATAAGTCATTTCATGGGAACCGAGTCAGTCGCTTCTTCCTGCCTTCAAATTAGTCCTCTTTTGCTGCCAACTCCCCAATTACGTACATGTCTCCTCCGCCACCCACCTTTGGTTCTCACAGGTTCTTTCAGCCTCTTCTTTCTTTCCAGAATTTTTGTTTTTGAGAGTCGGTTCCGGGTTTACCGTTTAGGATTGACACCCACAATGCAGATGGGAACGGTGACTCTTCTTTTAGAATATGATCCTGCTTTTCTTCTGAGGAGTGTGTGAGTTAACTCTTATTATAGACACTTTCAATTTTTAATACACCCGTTACTTTTATAGTTTTCATCAATTTTGTGATGTGTTAAACACAGAAATATCTTAAGTTTCAAGGGATGAATGTACGATATATACATCATCATTGGAAAAAAATACAATTCAGATTCCAGAATGCAATTTCAACTTTTAAATTAGATATGCGTAGACCACTTTCTCATCAATAAAAGTTAATGATAACTAATTGCATTTGCGTAGAACTAAAAATTCGAATAGACTGTACTTGTGATAACCAAGCCAGATTGTCACAGTTGGCAAGCGTGGCCGTGGGTCACGGGTAAGTCGTGTTTCCCGAATTTGAATAACTGCGAATGTTAAGACTATAATTACCGGTTGGGAGATAGCGAGTCGCGCGGGTAGCTTGATGATTGGTCTGTATTTAACCCATTAGGCCGTCGTTTGTATGTAAATATAACTCCCACTGTATCTCCATCCATTTCTCATTCAAAAAAATTCAGCTTCAAGCAAGACAAATAAAAAAAAGGTTTAAATTATACGATTTTTTTTCTCTTATATATTTTTTACTTCCCATTTAAATTAATCTTTTCGCAACTCAGTCTACGCACAGGCCCTGCCTATGTAGACTTTTTCCTTTCTTATAGAATGTATTTTTTTTTTAACACTTTTATTTACTTATTTCTACAGTATATAATTTTTGTTTTGTTATCTAGTTAGTAATATTTTGCTGTTTCATATTTAAGAAAAGAAAAAAAATACAATGTACTTGTCTGTAAATAATTAATGGGAAATAAAATATTATTTCATTTCATTTCATTTCATTTCATTTCATTTCATTTCATTTCATTTCATTTCATTTCATCTATAAATCAAACGATTAGTGGGAACAGAGCGGTGCCGGTAGCGGCTGGCCGGCAATTTGTGCTATTGTTCTTATATATCCGTAGGCCTCGTCATATGGCGAGGATATTGGGTCTAACATTTTACCTACAGCGTTTATCGCTTATGTACTTTTTGTTTCCTTAAAGTTTGTTGATTAGTTGAAAGTTATTTTTTTATAAAGTTTAACGTATTTGTGCAGTGTCAACACATTAACATGTTATGTACACAATATCCTGTGCAGCAAGGAGACGTTCTGGACCCTGGTCTTGTAACTATATATCGTCTAAATTGTTAGATAGCATATCAGTTGATAGTAAAATGGCCAAATTAATGTGGTACTCGGTTCCGCTCTCGGCATCAAACACATTTGTGTGACAAGAAGAACCTAATGCGAAGTATTTATATAGATATGGTTTACTTTTTACTCTGAAATGTATTTATAATGTAATATTATTGATTTATCATCTAGTATTCTGCAAAAAGGAAATGGTACCAGAATGCAAATAGAGCAAGATGGGCTGTAAAAATACCCTTTTCAACGTAAAAACACGACGAATCTTTATGAATACTATCACTAGTTCAAAGAATCAAAACAAGTTAGGCCTAAATGTGTCAAACGAAACGAGACATATTGAAACTATCCTGTAACGTTTGTCGATTCGAATCCTATCATATTCAAATAAAAGAGTGAGACTAAATCGTCACTTTCGCAACTCGAATAGGTAAAATCACTTCTAATCACCGCGATTATCCGTTTCTTTGAAACCAATCACCAGAACCGACCTCATTCACGAGAACTGCTGGTTAAACCATCGATGTAATTTTTGCGATCGAAATAACACTAATAACCGGTCAAAAGGAGGCCCACAAATCTGAATGCTGAGCACAGGTTAAGTAACCATTTATTAGTGGTGGTTTGGCAACCCTCAACACGCACGCTTCCAGCACGCGACTCAGCGATCATAAGTGGCCTGTGGCGATTGGTGACGTAACTGCTACTGGGCACCAGAAGAATAAACCTTCACAGGCCAGGGCCTCGTTGATATGGTACGATGTTATAGCATCCATATAACACGTAAACTGTATATATTCCATGGACTTTAAGAGTTCAGCTACTTAAAGAACAAGAAGTAGCAGGTGCCGACTGCAGTAATGCTGTGTCTGCTTGGATTAGTTTTGAAAGTAGAAATGGTAAATCAAGGGATCTTGGAGGTAAAAATGGTAATCAAAATCTTGGAGAAAGGATAAGATAAATTTAAAGAACTCTTAATCCAACATTTTACTGTGCCTTTTGTCTACAGGTTTACGAACTCAGTCCCAGTTTAGAAAAAGCAAATAAAATGCTTTAAAAATAATTGGAAGTGAGAGAAGGACGAAAAAAGAGCAAATTGTGAGGGATAAAAATGAATTTGGTGAAAAGTCAGCGGTTCTAGTTGAAAGCAAAACCTCCTTGAAAAGCTAAACATGTATTCATACAGTAAAATACAAGTTGAAAGACAGTTCATCTATTTAAAAATTACACTGGCGATTTAAAATTGCTCAAATGAAAATCGATATAAAAAGTCGATGCATTGTCAAACAATTGTTGGCATTTTATAATGATGATTTTATAGAAAAGTGTTGAACCACGTGAATATATAGTAAAGAACGATTAACTGAAATATACTTGCCATCTACGAATACTAATCCATACAACTTTAAATGCTCCTGCCTAAAAAACTACCTCTTTTATAGATGGGAATGTTTGGGTAGCCTAGTGGTAATAGTACTAGCCTTTCAAAGCGTTACTGGTTAGATTGCAAGTAAAATCGTTTCCAAACCCAGATGGCATTTGTCGTTAGGATACGAATTAATAATGACGTTAGATAGTTACTAGATCAGGGTTTAGACCGTTCCCTTTCAGTACGTAAAAATTATGGAACTGGCATTAAAAATACTAATAAATAATCAAGAAAAAATCCACATTATTAAACCGTCGATAAGCGAATTTCCATTCGCCAGATTTAGTTTTTTACTTATACAATTTGAATAACATTAGGTTATACATTCAATACCAGAATACTTTACAATAATATTACAACCATACAAGGGTAGGTATTTTAAGCTAAATATGAATGGAGATGAGTGTAGAATGAGTATCACGATCTTATACTGAGGCCGACATGTTCCTACAACCAAGGAACCTACTGTTTATAGTGGTTTAATGAGTACCTAGGTTTTCTGGTACAGAGAGGGTAAGAAAGTGTGTTTTTAGTAGAATATTAACTGCTTATTATTGTAGATATAAAAAAAAACTTGCTAAGTTCGGTGAAAATATATCCATTAACAAGCAAACTACAACGGTTTAGTTAGTTATTCTCTTAAAGAATAATATGGGAATCATAAATTTACAATTTCTAAAATGTTTTTGCAGCCATTACCCGTATAAAAATATTCAATCATACATTTATTTTATTATTATTTATTTATTATTTTAATTTATTTTAAGCTCTTATAAATAGTTTAGAAAATTGGGAAAATTCATTTTTTTGAGGGTAACAAATGAAACAAAACCCAACTTAAAAAAAAACCGTTCACATGGTCTGATCAAGCTGGTTGGCTAACTTATTACAATAAACAGAAACTATACTATCTTGGTAGGTTAACACGTTTGTACCAAATTTCAGCGAAACTTATTTCGTGCTAAAGTGCCGGGACATATATATGCATTTTAACGGATGGTGATTTTGACCTTTAGGTACACCATAACGAAAATGTAAATTGGTCCTGGTCTAGGTGTTACCATGATGCCTACGGTAATAGCTTATTCCCTAAAAATATAATATGGAACTACAGCAACTAAACAAGCAGCAACAATGACCATTAGTGAGTAACCAAAATGTTGGAATACAAATAAAACTAACTTATGTCTGAAATATAAATCCAACATCTGAAGCATTGTCATTATCTCAATTATCTGTGTCAACATACTTGAAATTATTTACAAGTTCACGACCAGCAAACCCACTTTGAGCAAATTTCTTTAAATGATGCCAATGATTAACTAGACAAACGTAATTGGACGATGACAAATCTGCATCACATGCCGAGAAGCAGGTAAAAATGACCTTACATGCAGAAATCTCCGGTAATTGCAAGGAATTGCTGATCGGTGAAACCTCCTGGGAATCAAGCAAGAATTTGTGACATGCAAGTCTGCAGATGTGGAGCATAGTCTTGCAAATATCACAGATCTACATCAGCTTAGTTTGTCAACAAGAGGGGACAATCCAGGAGCAGAATTATCGGTTTCATTTGTCGGGATTTCAAATGAAGCCGTGTGGGGGCTACCGAACTATGTGAATCCATTATGGTAGACCACATAAGTGATGAGTGCCATTCCATTGACTGATGTCGCTGCGGCAAACTTCTGTGGAGCCTGTAACTGATCAGTCTCAGGATCCTAAGTGACCATTTAATGTGCCAATTTGTGTCACTAGTTGTGTTCTTTATTTAATTAATCTGGGTTGCGTTTCCTTTAGTGGAATGGGAAGTTTTTGACATAATTTTGATGGGTATCGCTAATCAGCAATGGGTAAGAGTAATGTTTAATTGGGAAAGATGAAATGCGGCTTATGAAATCCGAAATAAAACTAGTACAGGTGTTCGAATACTAAAATAGCATTGCCTATCTTCATCTATATATACCATATATTAGAGGTATACCCAGGAAAATATGGGGAAGGAGACTCATTCGAGTCTCTGTATGACATGTATTTCAACTTAACATATTTCTACAGGATTTGGAAAGCACCTGCAAGGAAGAAGTTTCCCACCTCCTAGTGGCTAGTGTAGCTCAAACGTTTAGTATTCTGCTATGATCGGAACTGTTGAAGATAAAATCAGAACATCGTTCTCAACTATTAATCCGCAAATTTACCAGCATTAATTTTTCAATAAGCTTGTAAAGCTTAGCAGATAAGGGTTTTTATATTCTTGTTTGGAATTTCGATTTTATCATGTGTTGAATACGGCGTTTATAACATTGAGTTTATCTGATATCTCGCACCTTTCTCGTCTGCTTCTGAGAGGTTATGTCAAAGATATATATCTGAATCTGTCGAAATTTTGAAGCAACTTTGTCAGCAGCGTATTTTGAAGTAACGGGAGCGATGCTATACAATGTAGTTTTTGCATTGGTCTAGTAGTTAGAACGCAACACTTCTGTCCTGGAGTCTCACGTTCAAATCCTTCTATCCACCAATGACTTTTATTTAAGTGGCAATACCGTGATCTGGGATTATGGAGCCTTTTAAGTGGTAGAGGTTTACCTTCTTATGTTAAATCTTGGACAGCTTACTTTTATTTGGCAATCTTTGTAGATTAGCCATGTTCAGCCCTTACAAAAGTATCTATCTATACTTATTTAATACGCAAGCAGGTTTTTTGTGACAATTACTCCTCTGAAACTACTGAACCGATTGACATGTTTTTGGTGTCATTGGAAAGAGCTTAACGTGAAGTTGTGCAGCAAACTTTCTTTTTAGGGAAATAATTAGAGAGTGAGGCCCTGGGGCCCTTTAAAGTTTCGTATTTATCCATAAGATTAACATGGGAAACAAAATTTGTTATGGAACTCCAGCTGTTATCAGAAATTAAAAGTGAAATATTTATTGATGGTATCCATAGTAACAAAGAACAAACCCACAAAAATTAAAATGTAAACAAGCAGAACTAACTGTCAAATTAATTTTGATTTCACAACTCCACACAGCTGGTCCAAATATATTAAATACTGCATGATTATTAGAACAGGAACGGTATGGATCATAAACATAAATAAAATATGTCACTCGCCCGAATGTAAACATTGATTAAATGGAACTATCAAACTATATGTTAATGTCATTAGTATTGGATTCTTTCAGTTACGTCATTTGTTGACCGAGTCTGTCCAATATTTTTGAGCTGCTGTAATAATATTTTACAGGAAATAATTGTTATATAAATTTATGGATATAAGTAATAATTTAGATTCTACAATCATTGCTGTTATTAAAATTGTGTATCCGCAGCAAACCTTCAGACTAAGCGAATTTCCATTTACCTGGCTTAATTTCTACAAAGATATTCCCTGAAAATTGTCATTTTTTCCTATTTAAATAATATTAAGTTGATTTTAATATGAGTACCTAGGTTTGCTGCTACAGGGAAGGTAGGTGTGTTTTTGTTGAAATGTTGATAGCTTAGTATGATAGTTATTGGTTTGCAAATCCTGTAATACTTTACAATTGCTCGAATTCGAGCAACATGAACACTAGTTTTTTTAAATAACTATTGTTGGCTAAATTTAAAGAAATAAAAATGTCAAAGTCACAAATTTATTTTTGGGCTTCATTTCAGTAAAGAGTTTATTTTTATTTTTAGAAAGTATAGCACCCGACGCTAACCTTTTTTAAGTTTGTTTCAATGCCATATAATGTGGTTTGGTAGCTGGCTTGTTTGGTTTAAAAAGAATGAATGAACCACTCTTTGAGTGCTTTATTGTAGAAATTCTCATTTCTCCCCTAGTTGTTGATAGGTTGATAGACCAGCTGTTTAGAGAAGGATCCTTTCTTTAAACTGACATTGAAACTTTTTCTCTTGCCGGATAGCCGAGTTACAGCCTTGTGGTAGGAAAATTATCAACCAATGTCTATAAAGTTTGTTACAATTTCTTAATACTATCCTATTAAACAATTATTTGACTGTTTAAGCACTACCAAAAATTGAACACGTGAAAATAAACTGAAGGTTAAGCACTGAGCAGGCAGCTTCATTATACTTACTGGCTCTCCTCATAATGGTGAGGTAGCAAATATTAAATAACAGGGTCTGATGATCGCTTTTGAGGTTTAATTCGAGTGATCAGTTAGAGCCCTTGTATGAATCAAATAGAATACGCTGTAATTTTAAACACCTAACTAAGGATCAACAGAGATAATGTTAAATCATACATCACTCATCTTACTCCATTCTTAACTAAACTTGCATTCATAATACGCATTATCATTATCATTACAGGAATTCAATCCTGCTTATTTTAACCTGAACATGAGAGTAGAAACCATCGATATTCCTTTTGTAGCCGTTTTACTGAATCAAAATCACACGAGTCATTTTTTTGCCATGGTTGAGGTTTTACTATAATCCCAATGATCAAAGCTAGCTGGGTCTGATTTTAAACCATCGGTTTCGAGCTTTTCTCAGGATCAAAATGGCTTCTTTGATTGCTAGGCGAGTAACCATAACCACTCAGCTACACAACTGTATAAACCTCCTTTCGTGCTTTGGTAGGTTAATCAGTTTTCCTTTAGGATCTAGCCTTTCCTCGATTGAATATAACAATTTGGATCCATATTTCTCTAATGTTTACCCTTGAGATGACATAAGATTAATCTTCGTGGCAGTGACTTATTGAACATCCCATCGCCGACTTGACCTTGAGTAAATAAACTTAGGGTTGATAAATACCTCCACATTTGTCCCGGGCAGGAGCGCATTTCTGTAATGGAGTCGCATCATCAATGAACTTTTGTTGATCTATTAAAAAGACGGCTCAATCACACGCCGTCATGCTGAGACTAGCTATTGGCTCCGTGGGGGTTGACTACTTGTACGTCAAAATCTGTCTTCCACAGGGTTCCTCATCAATTGTTCTGAATCACTTAGTAGCGGTGGAAGAAGGGATTTAGAATACATATACTCGAAATTGGGCGTACTTTCTGAGGTATAGCTATTATAAAGAAGTTGTTTAGGAGTCTAAAGACGGTGACACACTATCGATCTTTTCCCCGAACAAGACCCCGAACCGAGCAGGGAGAAGGGAGAAGGGAGGTCGAAGGGAGGATGTTCGATAGTGTGTCACGGGTCCGTACACCGATCAAGACGCCGAACAAGACATCAGGCCGAGCAGGGAGACGAGCGCTCTGGAGGCGGTTTTTTGGCGAAAGATCAAAGAAAAGATCGGTCCGATGTACGGTCCGATGTACGATAGTGTGTCACGGTACATTTTTGCCCCGTACATCGTCGCGAGCGCCGCACCGAGCGGCCGCCTGCGCTAGCATTGATAGTTCTGATTTATTAAGGCAATTAAACTCTTTAATTGGTAAAATAAATAAATGTTGGGTAATATGTTGCCGTTATATATTATAATCATTTAAGATGTAATGTTTGTGGTTTGTTTGGTCAAGGTTGAAAGTGTAGAAACCGTTAAATCAATTATATCAATAATATTAAGGTTGAATTAAGTAATTGATGTTGACTTAAATTCTTTCAAAAATAATATAAACATTAAATATTATTAAAGGCAATTAAAATTATCATTCTGTAACGTTATTTCAATGAATAAAACCAATAGAAATCAATAGGATATAACCTCTTCCACGGCACTGCCTCCGCGCTCTCACTCGCACACACTCTCTATCTCTCTCCAAACTTCCTTTTGCCGCGCTCGGTAGAATTCGTCTGGTCTTGGTCATGTTCGGGGAAATGTTCGGAGTAAAATTTTGCTGATATTTATCTCCCTTCTCCCTTCTCCCTGCTCGGTTCGGGGTCTTGATCGGGGAAAAGATCGATAGTGTGTCACCGCCTTAAGTCTTCACAGATAAAAATTCATGATGGCCGTTCCAAGTTTCTGGCGGCACTCATAAAAATTGTACTTCGAGGGTATCTCCTCGGCTGGTGCGTCCTAGGACTCTGATTGCACTTGAATAATTGCTAATTGAGTGTGTTGTTTTTGTAAATTCTGTCTATTTAAATATTGTTTTCCAAGGGAAAAACGTTGTGTTGATTGAGATCAAAGAAGGCCCCGCTATAAAAGTCTTTCTATTGCGGCCTTGGATCAAATCAAGTACACCAGTATAATCGACAGCAAAACATTGCAGACTCGAAACACATAACATTACGAATTCTTGATTTTCATACAATACAACAAAGAAAATAATACATTAAAAAGTTATTGTAAGTAATATTTTGTTTTTCCCGAGTTTTACCTAAAATATCTATACTATTATATAAAAATCTAATGGTGTCTGTCTGTATGTGTGTTACTAATAGGTGCAAAAACTACTGAACCAACTGGGCTAAAATTTTACAAAAATATAGTTACCATACCAAGGACCATTATAGGACTATTCACATTTCGATACTGACCGTAGGCTTTGCCCATTTGGCTTTAAAAGTTCTGAGGTGAAGATTTTATAAGTAAATATTGATTGGTCTCCATGGCTGCGATAAGAACACTTATAATGGTTGTTTACATTTGCTTTGACATTTCAATGTAAACCAGAAGAACTGCTAAATTGCATATTTCATAATTTCAAACATCTGATACAAAGAAGTTAAATATAATATTTTCCTTAACTATGAGGTGGGCTTATTTTAATCTAACGTTTTATCATGGATTATTTCTTCTAAAACTGTCAATGATTATAGAAAAAACAGATTCTATAACCGTTGCTGTATCAACTCCGGCTGTGCTTTGGATTTTTTAAAGCGTCTAAGTTATGAAAACAACGTTATTGATATGTTTTCATGGAAACAGTATGAAAATTACAATGTATAGATGTTTTGTATGAATTTGGAGGCTACTTGAAATAAATCCGAACTGCTTTACATGTGTTAGATTGACTTAACATAACTTGCACATCACATTGTTTTTTATATGTATATTTAGGTAAATTTAGTATTTGTGTTTTGCTAAACCTATGCTAAAATTAAACTAAAGAATATCATCAATAACTAAATTGTACGTCATTGATTTTTGTGTTCTAAAATCTGTTGTATATGTGTAACTATATTTAATTATCAAATGGCAATACAAAATACTCTTATTTTATCTTAACATAGCTTTCAGTTCACATTAACTTTATTTGATACATTTATTATTTGTGTTTTCCCACACCACTGATTAAATTAAACCAAGGAAAATATCATAAAACTAAGCAGTACACGGTGTACTTTTGTTTCTAAAATCAATGAAATATCTGTTAGGCCTACTATGTTTACTTAATGGTAAGTGTGAACATTTAAGGCAATGATCGATGGAACTGATTAAAAGAACTGGTTTGTATATTAAGTTGTTTGTTGATATTTTTGTAGAGTAGAATCAGAGATGCAATGATTCATATACTGTATTTGCTATTAGCCTACATTTTTTAGTCCTCGATGCTTTGGTAATCATATTAGTTTTGTCTGCTGTCTTTAATGCTAAATTATTTGTTTGAAATTTTTTTATAGGGTAGATATAGTTTCTTTAATATTTCAAAAGACTGTATTGATAAGGCACAACAATATTTCTAAAGTTTATAACAGCTGACTTAGTTTTGCTAATGATTTATTGTGAGTGAAGAAACTGATGATGGAAGGATTTGTAATTTAATATGAAGAGTGAAATAAAAAAAATCCATTTAAATTTAATAATTAGTATTTTTGCAGCTTCAAAATTGAAATTTAAAATGACAATTATAAATAAAAAGATATGTAATTAAGGGAGATGAAGGTAAATCGTATGTGAAAGTTTTATTCGAAGATTTGGTCAGTTTTTCTCATATCAGCCTACACAAGATTTAAAATTAATCAAAACCAAAATAGTGGTAGCCACTACTTACCAGATTTAAACGTTCGTAACGTTTAAACAGTTTAAACGTTTAAACGTCATAACTTAAACGTTTCTATTAAGGCCATAAAAGTTGAAATTTGTTTTTAAAAGCGTTGGCGGATGTGTAACTATTATATGCAACAGATGTAAAGATTAAAATGTTTCTATTTTGTGTCCTCTTCCCGTTGCAAAGCACGGGTACAACAGCTAGTACTAATTATGATGAATCACAAACGAGCTACAAATCTGAGTTGTAATAATTTATCATCTACGTTCATGTAAACTATTGCTTACTCAGGGTAAATTTGTCGTCAAATAATTAAACTACATTTATTACGTCACAATTATTTTATTGCAGCCATCAAATGCATAGAGTCAACGAAATGGCCAAATCGATTAAGAACCACCGGCGCCAATTAACCTGCTAAATAAACATTTAAAAATCACTTAGTGGGAACAAGGCTTGATAGAGTTGTTTGGAACGATAATAAACAAGTTGGGCATCAAGCAGCGTCTCGGGCCAATTTAGAGGACACATTAACAAAAAAGCTTCTAATTATGTGAGTGTCGGCGCCCACGCTGCAACCGGCGTTTTATAGGTCGGTGTTGTCGTTTATATCGGATCAGAGACGGTCCGCTGTGGGAAGGACTCAGGGTAAGAGTTAATTGAGTAGAAGAGTTATAATTTAACCAGACAATTGAGTGTTTTATAATATTGTAAGACTTAGGAAGTGATTACTCAAATAAAAAAACTAATATTGAAATTGGTCGACAATTAACGAAGTCAGTTTGTGTACCAGTTTCAGCCTTCTATAGACTGGGTGTAGTCAAGTGAAGGCGGAGGACATAATTTAGGAGGTGGTAGAAGCACTCCTCGGGTGATAGATGGAGACTGGGAAGCTGTGTAAGCCTCCGCGACACGAGAGCGAGTCGTTAGGCCTTCGCCCCTCTGGTCTCAGCTATCTTGCTAGGACGTGGAAGTGCGAATTGTATTGGGGAACGGACAACGAGTGTTGTAGAAATCCACTTCTGTTTAGTCTTCTATTGGAAGTTCAATACCCCCTTTTAACGTCTGGACTTGCAAAAAATCAATCCGGTTAAATGATTTATAAATATCTTTTAATAAGCACAATGTTCATATTGTATGGTATTAAATTAAAGAAAGCAGTGCTCTCTTCTTCCCTAAAGGACATGACTTCTGTCCGATAGGGCATGGTTATATCTCGCGAATCATCCATTCATCAATGGCTTTCAGACAAATGATTATCCCGAGACTTGATGAGTTAGAACTAACGCTGTTGACATAATCGATGTATAATAAAAGGTTGGCCACTCAAGTGACGAGGACTTTCTTGGAATTGAGGACCTCCCTCCACTAAGATCAATAATATAATTTGTAAAATATAACAGGAATGGGGAACTAATGCACGACAATACATTGGGTAATACTACATAACAGTTGTTGACACATGTTCAAAGTTCGAAGAATTTTTTTTTATTAAGACGTAGACTATTTTCTTTTACCAAATGAACTGCCACGATTATGAAACTGAAGTAATAATACTGAGATTTGAAAAGGAAAAAGGATTATCATATATTTACAATCCTAGGTTAGATATCTTGGCTTATGTAAATAATTAATTGGTTTGTAAGGTTTGTGAAGTAGACCTTTAACCAATTGTAATTATTTACCTCTTCTTTAGTTTTCTATATAAATATACCTCAGCTACATGCAAAGATTGAAACAGGAAGTTTTAGGGAGACTGGTAAGTACTTTTGGACTCGGGCGGTATCCACAATACAACCATCGTAGTCGTCCAAAAGGCATTTCCTACACGTGAAGCAAGCATAAGTAGAGATACTGTTAAGTAGTTTTGTACATATGAAAGGTCCACTCGTCTATCACCATAAACGTCTACCGCATCCTCCTAGATGTGGAGCAAGCAGTAGTAGAGAGACTGTTAAGTAGTTTTGTACATATGAAAGGTCCACTCGTCTATCACCATAAATGTCTACCGCATCCTCCTAAATGTGGAGCAAGCAGTAGTAGAGAGACTGTTAAGTAGTTTTGGACAGAGGCAAGGTCCTCTCGTCTATCACCATAAACGTCTACCGCATCCTCCTAGATGTGGAGCAAGCAGTAGTAGAGAGACTGTTAAGTAGTTTTGGACAGAGGCAAGGTCCTCTCGTCTATCACCATAAACGGCTACCGCATCCTCCTAGATGTGGAGCAAGCAGTAGTAGAGAGACTGTTAAGTAGTTTTGGACAGAGGCAAGGTCCACTCGTCTATCACCATAAACTTCTACCGCATCGTCCTAGATGTGGATCAAGCAGTAGTAGAGAGACTGTTAAGTAGTTTTGGACAGAGGCAAGGTCCACTCGTCTATCACCATAAACGTCCACCGCATCCTCCTAGATATGGAGCAAGCAGTAGTAGAGAGACTGTTAAGTAGTTTTGGACAGAGGCAAGGTCCACTCGTCTATCACCATAAACGTCTACCGCATCCTCCTATATGTGGAGCAAGCAGTAGTAAAGAGACTGTTAAGTAGTTTTGGACAGAGGCAAGGTCCACTCGTCTATCACCATAAACGTCTACCGCATCCTCCTAGATGTGGAGCAAGCAGTAGTAGAGAGACTGTTAAGTAGTTTTGTACAGATGAAAGGTCCACTTGTCAATCACCATAAACGTCTACCGCATCCTCCTAGATGTGGAGCAAGCAGTAGGAGAGAGACTGTTAAGTAGTTTTGGACAGAGGCAAGGTCCACTCGTCTATCACCATAAACGTCTACCGCATCCTCCTAGATGTGGAGCAAGTAGTAGTAGAGAGACTGTTAAGTAGTTTTGTACAGATGAAAGGTCCACTTGTCAATCACCATAAACGTCTACCGCATCCTCCTAGATGTAGAGCAAGCAGTAGTAGAGAGACTGTTAAGTAGTTTTGGACAGAGGCAAGGTCCACTTGTCAATCACCATGAACGTCCAACACATCCTGCTAGATGTGGAGCAAGCAGTAGTAGAGAGACTGTTAAGTAGTTTTGGACAGAGGCAAGGTCCACTCGTCTATCACCATAAACGTCTACTGCATCCTCCTAGATGTGGAGCAAGCAGTAGTAGAGAGACTGTTAAGTAGTTTTGGACAGAGGCAAGGTCCTCTCGTCTATCACCATAAACGTCTACCGCATCCTCCTAGATGTGGAGCAAGCAGTAGTAGAGAGACTGTTAAGTAGTTTTGGACAGAGGCAAGGTCCACTCGTCTATCACCATAAACGTCCACCGCATCCTCCTAGATATGGAGCAAGCAGTAGTAGAGAGACTGTTAAGTAGTTTTGGACAGAGGCAAGGTCCACTCGTCTATCACCATAAACGTCTACCGCATCCTCCTATATGTGGAGCAAGCAGTAGTAAAGAGACTGTTAAGTAGTTTTGGACAGAGGCAAGGTCCACTCGTCTATCACCATAAACGTCTACCGCATCCTCCTAGATGTGGAGCAAGCAGTAGTAGAGAGACTGTTAAGTAGTTTTGTACAGATGAAAGGTCCACTTGTCAATCACCATAAACGTCTACCGCATCCTCCTAGATGTGGAGCAAGCAGTAGGAGAGAGACTGTTAAGTAGTTTTGGACAGAGGCAAGGTCCACTCGTCTATCACCATAAACGTCTACCGCATCCTCCTAGATGTGGAGCAAGTAGTAGTAGAGAGACTGTTAAGTAGTTTTGTACAGATGAAAGGTCCACTTGTCAATCACCATAAACGTCTACCGCATCCTCCTAGATGTAGAGCAAGCAGTAGTAGAGAGACTGTTAAGTAGTTTTGGACAGAGGCAAGGTCCACTTGTCAATCACCATGAACGTCCAACACATCCTGCTAGATGTGGAGCAAGCAGTAGTAGAGAGACTGTTAAGTAGTTTTGGACAGAGGCAAGGTCCACTCGTCTATCACCATAAACGTCTACTGCATCCTCCTAGATGTGGAGCAAGCAGTAGTAGAGAGACTGTTAAGTAGTTTTGGACAGAGGCAAGGTCCACTCGTCTATCACCATAAACGTCTACTGCATCCTCCTAGATGTGGAGCAAGCAGTAGTAGAGAGACTGTTAAGTAGTTTTGGACAGAGGCAAGGTCCTCTCGTCTATCACCATAAACGTCTACTGCATCCTCCTAGATGTGGAGCAAGCAGTAGTAGAGAGATTGTTAAGTAGTTTTGGACAGAGGCAAGGTCCACTCGTCTATCACCATAAACGTCTACTGCATCCTCCTAGATGTGGAGCAAGCAGTAGTAGAGAGACTGTTAAGTAGTTTTGGACAGAGGCAAGGTCCACTCGTCTATCACCATAAACGTCTACTGCATCCTCCTAGATGTGGAGCAAGCAGTAGTAGAGAGATTGTTAAGTAGTTTTGGACAGAGGCAAGGTCCGTGCGTCAATCACCATGAATGTCCACCGCATCCTCCTAGATGTGGAGCAAGCAGTAGTAGAGAGACTGTTAAGTAGTTTTGGACAGAGGCAAGGTCCACTCGTCTATCACCATAAACGTCTACTGCATCCTCCTAGATGTGGAGCAAGCAGTAGTAGAGAGATTGTTAAGTAGTTTTGGACAGAGGCAAGGTCCGTGCGTCAATCACCATGAATGTCCACCGCATCCTCCTAGATGTGGAGCAAGCAGTAGTAGAGAGACTGTTAAGTAGTTTTGGACAGAGGCAAGGTCCGTGCGTCAATCACCTTGAATGTCCACCACAGCTTGATTATGGCTTCTAAATGCTAATAGCCTTGTTGTATTTAAATTGATAGTAGCGTCAGCATCAGGTTTGGCTCAATGGCTTCATCAGCGATCCTCATTTGTCTCCAAAACCGCCTGCTGCTCCTTCTCCTCATACTTGGGCAGTTTGCCTTAGCACGAGTATTTTGTTCAATGGAATATTCACATTACCGATGTACAAAAACAGTTTATTACCAGGGCTTATAAAACACATTAAATGTTAAAATATCTTTTTAATGCATAAGAATTATATGAAAACCGAGTATTAGAATATTAATTGTTTTTGCAGAGCTTCTGGTAATCATTTTCTGCTGAAAAATGAACATATTTTGGTCCAGAAGTTTTAACAAACAAATCATACAAAATAAATGAAAAGATATTACGATTATTTTATTTTAACTCTAGAGAGTTACTTTACTATGATTCATTTAACAGTGTAGTCTATTGCTACACTGTTTAACTAACATTATACTTAGCTTTTTACTCAACTGGCTAAGCCTCAAAAGCAACTCCTCAGTACTGAAGAAATCACTCTATTACGAGGTTCAATCACAGACAAAAGGTTCAACCCTTTACTTACTATTTTAGTTTGAAGTTTAAGTCCAATATTTTAAATGTATAATTTCTTAAATTTAGCTTTCAGGTATTGAGTTGCATTTCTGCTACTAAAAGATTACTAAACCATCACTTAACATTGAATCTAAATTTGCTGAAGCTAACATCATCAATAATCCATATAAAGGTTTGTCTCAAATTCAAATCGAGCCAATTGTCAAGTCACAAATAAAATAACACCCAAAAGCGTCCTTAAAGCGTCAATCGAAAAAAAAAACACATTAAGAACATCAGCCAGTCACTTGGCTTGTCACTCGAGAAGAAAATGATGTGGTATCAATGTCCCAAATTAGAAGCAGGCCCCGATAAAAGGTGTAGTAGGGTCACGCCCATGCAGTTAGGTAATGAACCTCGAACCATCATCTGCCCACCTCGCTGCCCACCTTACCACCAATCAGTCCTTAATCAATCATAATATTTGTTGTAATCAATTGCCAGGTTGAGGAAGCAGCGTTTAGTCCTGCCTCAGCGGTGATTGACGAGAAAGTGACTAAGCGGATTGCGGACCTACTTATCACTTGCCTAGATCATTAGATAATCTACATTATAGAGACTATGTGCTGTGTAAAGTGTTAAAATGAAGAATGTTTTTGATTTTAAGATATTTTTGACGGTTGGACCCCGCTCACTTGCTTGCTACAGGAGCGTGTGTGTGATTACGGTTGACATCGAGTTCAAACCACCATCGGTCAAAATACATCATCGGACACAATACATCATCTCACGGCAGGGAACAAAGTTCAATAGGCATGAACTTAGACTGTCATACTGTTAATACTGTTCAATGAAATGGCGACCATACATAGTAGGTATTTTAAGCCAAGTATGAATGGAGATGAGTGTAGGATGAGTGGCGCGATCTTGTAGTCTTGTTAGTGACTAAGGCCGACATTCCTTAGACACAGCTGTTAATTAATATCCCATACAGCTAATGGCAACTAAGGGACCTACAGTTTATAGTGGAATCCGAACCACATTTTTCCTTGGTTTATACGAATTGGTCTAATTATCAGGATAGTACTGCGGATAGTCGTAGTACTCACTCATGCGGACGTTAATCCACACCAGGGAGTATCGCATCCACAGTGCATGCCTATAAATATCCACAATTCGTGATCTCCTAGTAGCTGGATTTCAGGACGACGCCACCCTTCCCAGTCTTGTTTCATAAGTTGTGTGTAGTAATTTATGTCGAATATTTCAAATTATTGTAAGGAATAACTACGCTACTAAAACAACAGTTTCACGCAGTTGAAGGAAGTCCTACTATAACTATCCTATCTCCATTCTACTCCCAGTTTTATAAAAGGTAATTTTTATTGGTATTAATTTCCCCATCTTTTAATTTACTTTTTTTGTAATTTTATGGGTTATATTGGGACATTTGGAGTTTTTAGCGTTTTCCAAAGTTTTCTGAGATTAATAAATATCTACGCTTTATTTCATAGTTGACTTTAAAAATGTATTAAATCACATGCATAAGTTTCTTGTTATCGTACACATTTTTATGGATGGGTTTGGAAGACTCAATGAATAAACTGGAAATTCACTTGGTATGCATGACCCCCAATATTTATATTTTAGTCGTTTTACATCCTTATCCTCGTTTTAAGTATGGCCCTAGCGGCCAATTTTCATTTTTGATTTCCACTAGCCCAGCCTCTTAACAGATTCATGCATTGAAACGTTGCATTTATTTTGGTTATGCATCTGTTTGGATACAAATTTAATAAAGCAAATAAACATTTGTTTGGTAGAGCTACACAGGTTTGCCGTGACCCAAGATTTATTGAGTGTGCGCTAGGATACTCCAAACACTTTTATTGAATTTGACTACCAAACTACTAGCTTAATCCACAGGTGCAGCTTGAGGCTGGCATTGTATCACACGTTCGAACAGTAAAACTCTACTAAACCTGAAACAACTGAATAATCACAGTATCTTGATCCGCAGTAAAATTAGGAACCGAAAAACAAACCAAATCCTCGGTAGATAAGGAATAATAAGTCTCCGTGCGAGGAACCACTTTAATTAAGACTTCCTTCTTGGACAATTAAGGGATCAGATAACTGGCGATCTTTTAACAGTAAGATTCACCGGACAGTCGAGTTCGTATCGATCACTTTATCAACCCTTTAATTGAACCTCCGTTAAACCTCTTGTGTGTGTGTGAGCTACAGGTGCTCTGTTTGTATGGCCAGCCCCAGGTGCTCACCAGATATGGAATGGAAAGTGTCGTCGAAATTGAGCACCCGGCAACGTCAATCACTTCAAAAAGCGCCGCCGGTCAGCATCTGATAAAACCTGGTGGGTCAAAACTGTACAGCCCAAGCTGCCAACGCATTACAAGTTGGTAACAGTGTTTTAGGGTGTTTGAGATAGTTTAATAAAGTCATCGTATGGCTTGTAATAGAGAGGAAATACCTCAAATGCAGCCTATGCAGGGAAAACTCTGCTAATCTGAGAAAACTATCGAAGTTTTGGTGTTGAGATAGGTGGGCCTTTAGGCTTAAGGTGGTTACGAACCACCGGTTTGCAGCATTATCACGCAGGTAAACGCTTAAACCTGTAGGCGATTGGTGGGATTTAAACCTACTCTTTCAAGCCAAAAGCCTTGAGATCTATCTCACGTCACGTTACCTAGCCACAGTTACCCAATATTCAAGCTACTCAGGTCTTTGATATAAGCTCCCCCTTGACAATGAGATATCTGTCTAGTAGGCCCTACCTAAGGATTATTATTTATGACGTCTCTGTCAAGTTCGCCCGTTTTTATCTCCAAAACTAACACAACTTTCTTACTGGCCTCCACCTAGTACTTTAGCAAATAATTCGAGATACAAATTTGTGTGAAAGCCCTTTAAATTATTAATGACAACACGAAAAGAAAATTAAGAATTCGAAACCTATCTAATACAAACCGCAATCCCCGTCCCCGCGGAGTTAATAATTAAGTCGTTGAATAATCCCTATTCATCAGCCACGGTACTCCCGACACCCATCTTGGAAATACAAAGCACAGCAATTTGCATGTAAAGCAAATGTGCAAGAACAGGAGCGTGTTGTAAGGTTGACCTGGATCCACGAGACCGCGATTGTTATGCTAATACGGGAGGAAACGCCGCAAAGCCATAAAAATGGCGAGATAGGGTCTGGAGATCGACCAAGCGCAATCTTAAAATACCCGCTTTATAGAACTGCTTAGCATAGCCGCGCGAAGCTCAGGGATTTTCCGGCGCGGGAAAGCGTGGTGCTGATTGGTTGAGGCGGTCACACGCGAGTGACGTCGACCAATAAAAACGCTTGAGCCGCCCGCGCTAAGGCTGGTACTATACGGACGCTAAATGCGTCGCGTTAAATACGCTGCGCTATTTTTAATTTTGGATGGCAATGCAAGTCAATTTGAGCGACTATACGAGCGCAGTCTACGCGGCACGCTGCCCTCCAAACTCGGCGTCGACGCATTTTACGCGACCAGCCCTGGAAAAACGTTAGCAGCGCGACGTAGATAGCGCTGCGCAACGCTAGGGCCGGACTATACGGACGCTAGATGCGTGGCCCGCAGTCGCAGTCTTGAGTGAGTAGTTATTGTGCTTCTGTGTGAGAGTCATCAACATGTTTGATACTGAGAAGTTCATCTTAGAAGTAGAGAAGCGGCCTCCACTTTATGACGTTCAGTCAAAAGAATATTCAAACAGAAATGTTAAAGCTCAGTGCTGGATGGAGGTAGGAGCAGCTGTGCACGACAACTGGGAGGAAATGACTCCCCAAATGAAGGACGAAGCAGGTAACTAAGTTTGATATATTTATAAATATCATACCTTTTGGTCTTTTCCAAATACATCTCTAGTAGACACTGAAACCCTACAGCACCGATCTGCACTGCATCCATATTGGCAACTTGGAATAAAGTGATCTGGGAAGCAACGTGGCGGTTTCTGCGCTCGTATAGTCTGGCCAGCGGGGCGTTGACGCAAAAACAGCGCGACGCATTTTGCGTCCGTATAGTCTGGACTACTTATGCGCCGAACTTTGGCGTTAACGCGACGCATTAACGCGACGCATTTAGCGTCCTTATAGTACCAGCCTAATCATCGGCCGTCGCACGATTTAAAGGGAACTGCAAATTGGCCAGAGTGTGATAATTTGTAATACGCATCTATTTATTTTTAAATAAGTTATCCAAAATATTCTAAGACAAATTTAAATTAAATGTTAAATACGCAATCATCCTTATCGTAAGTAGACTACGAATATGATTTTCAACATTTTAAGTAACAGTAAACCCATTAGACTAAAGCATCAAATCTATCAAAAGAACGAAAATACTGTATGTGTAGGGCCTATAGGTGATTGGTAAAACCAATTCTATTAAACATATTTTGTTATCGTAAAGGGTGTGACGAAAAATTTAACTGAAACTAACCAAACAACTTACACCATTGGAAATGTTAGGAAACAAAGAATGCAAGAGTGTAACATAGATGCAATTTGCAGATAGTGTAAAGTATGCCTGCTATGTGTATTACTGTATACGGATATATAAAAGAAACCCTTAGAGAAAGGAGCATTTTTAAAGAAGATCAGGTCTGTTGTGGTCAAACGTCAAACGTTTGGACTTTTTAGTTGCCAGTTTCTTACACGCTTACAAACGTTCTCAAATCATAAATTTTTGGGTTTCCAGTAATTTGAGGTTGATTAAGTCTACTTGTACACTGTTTCAACTTCTCAATACTTTTGCTAGGATACAAGCAGGGTTGAACGATTTCAGCTATACTTTTGACATCTCAGTGTCCAATTAAGCGATAAGTTAGGTTAATTTAAAGAGCAATATACTCGAGTTAGTGATCACTGATCAATCGTGTCCCTCTTCTCAAAAAGGATATCAAAACATGTCCAGGGATTACTAATCCAGACGATTCCCTAAATCAGCAATGTTGTCAATTTCGTAACCAGACAATTCAGCATAGATATTCAGCTCCAACGAAATTGCATCTTTTCCATTCCATATATTCTCCTTCCCGTCCCACTTACTTTACCCAAGTGCAGTACTGCCAACGGTTTATACTGCACTGAAGGCTATATGAATAAGGCAAGTTTAACACCTCGCTACGATATCGCACCGAGTATCGGATGGACTTTGTCGCTCATTAAGCCGCAGATAAGACGGTACACGGCGCCAGGTCTATCGCAACTGTTCATATACACTGGGCGGTTTATGTAGGTTGGAAACAACTGTTTCTGGCCCGTTTTATTGTCAGTGTTTACAGTAGTGGATCAAGTTATGGGGATTATTTATGAAAAAATATTAGGAGGTACATTGTGTGTTTCAGTTTCAGCTCATATAGGTAGTATTTAGACGCCTTTCAACTATAACCGATATGTTGACATCGTATTGTACTAAAATAAGTTCTTATAAATAAGACTGATTTTCAGACAAGAATTCCCAAGACCCATGTATTTATGCGTTTAAAAGTACCAACATGTATAAATGATATGAATAAGCTATACTTAATAGAAACAATCTAACTATTATTAACTGAAAAATCTTAAAATAAAGAATCGGGACAAGTCAAAATATTGATACACTTACTTACTCGACAACATAGCAGCCAACAGCCATATACTTGGAAGAAAATAGTTACGAATTGAGTAATTGAACAACACAATTTTTCATCCAAATTTACAATTGAAACTAAATTTATTATACAGGGTGTTGAAAATGTCTGGAACCAACATTATATCTCGTGAGTGGTTAAAGAAAAACAACTGATATTTTGTGTACGGATATACTATGGTTTTACCTATCTTTTAGTGCCTTATGAAAATTTTTACCACTTATAGGGAACGTCCTGTGGAGGATGCAGTAAAAAGTTTAAATACTAAAAGTTAAAAGTTTACTGCATCCTCCACAGGACGTTCCCTATAAGTGGTAAAAATTTTCATAAGGCACTAAAAGATAGGTAAAACCATAGTATATCCGTACACAAAATATCAGTTGTTTTTCTTTAACCACTCACGAGATATAATGATGGTTCCAGACATTTTCAACACCCTGTATATAAGATATTGTGTCTGAACCTAGAAAGTAAAAACAAACAGAATCCAAGATAATTCGAATATAAAATTACATGATCACCTAAATAGTTTGTATTTTAATTTATTTTTAAAGCATCTATCAAAGTGTCACACATTTGCATCCTTTTTTCATTTGAGGAGATTCCTTTTTTTGTAAAATGGTTATCCATCATATCACAAAGAAATATGAAACATTCTTATACAAATATATTTAAGCTACACAAAAACATGTTTATTTTCAATGCTTCATTTCAAATCAAAAGCTAGAGAAAATCTTTAATCAAAGATCAATTTTCTCAGCTCGACCCTTAACACAAAGATTACAAGGCACAACCTTGGATGATAAATCGATTACTACTAGTAGAGAGGAGAGGGTGGAACGTTATGGATGGGAATTTGCCGTGAATGGTTAACAAGTCGGTTAGGTACAAGGGACGGCACGCCACTGTAACATGCAGCCCTGACTAGGGTTACGGGACAAATTGATTTCAAGTTTTGTACTTTTGTAGCTCGACTTTGATTCTGTTGATTGCCATGAAAAATAACGGTACAGATTTACTCAGATAACGTTACGTAAGAAGACAATTGCGTAGCTGTTATCGGGATGTGTTCGCTAATACGCAAAAAAGTCCTCTGCTGCAGAAAGAACTATCATTTTTACATATACCAGTGGACCTACGGGCAAAGAAGGGCTTCAAACCACCAAGTCATGGCATCATCGTATACCTAAAATCTTTTGAGGAACCAGCAGAACATTAAAAAGGAATAAAAGGAACTTGAATTTATCAACAGCAGCACATTCTATGATAGCATCATACAAAATATACTATTTTGAGCGAAAGACACAAAGGATTTCGAATCCAGTATCCAAAGTAAATATTACTGATCGGCCATAAACGAATCATTCTCGTGTAGCGTTGACACTTTGGTAAAATTCTGCAAAGCCACCCAAACGTACTAAGAAGCAACCTTCATCAGTAACCCGAAGTGCCGCTAAGTGGCAACACTAGCGTTTCGAATGACAAACCTGACGCAACCAAAACCCTGAGGGGAAAGTGTGCAATCTTTGGACAAAGAAAACAAAATAACTGAAGATGTAGGGTTCGATCAGCATGACAATGAAGTGTTCTGGCTATGTAGGCTCCACCGATGCGAGTGGCTGGCCCAACAAGTAGATTGGAACATTCATTATACAAGGGGCTGTGAACAGTTAGGAGTGGGCAGAGATGGAAGTTGACCTGGAACGATCTTTGGTGAAATCTTAAATCGTAGTGGTGCAACACAGATATTGTGGGACATTTTGAAATTCGGTCTGAGGACTTTTGGCAGGTCTGCAATAGTAGGCTATGCGTGGTTTTGGAATGTAAAAGAAGACTTGGAGGGGATGTAGCCAAATGCAGAGGTTCATCAACAGTACAGTACAGTAAGTAGCGTGAATTTGGATACTAAAAGTATAATAATCAGCTTACTTCATACTTCACAGCTATTTTAATGTGTATTTTAAGCCCAGTGAAGATTAAAAGTGTGCTGATGTCTATTATTGTACCGTGTCGTAACACATCGGCCCAAAATCCTCGCATGTGGCCTGCGGTCCAACTCTCTACCTGTTCACTAGTAACACTTCGTCCCAAAAAATTTAAGGTATCATATTTAAAATTGACTGCCGGATAGCCTAACTCCTCGCGACGGTCATATTTTAGATGAGGAATAGTTTTATGGCCCACGAAGGGTCCAGTTCAACTCCGCACGGTGGTCACTTAGTTTAGTGTATATGTATAGTCCTATTTAGCCCGGTGGCCAAATCATATATTTAAGCTACCTATCGATCTTTAGGTTAGGTTAGGTTGGGTTATGTGTGCTTTTATAACAATTCCAAACTGCAAATACAAACTCTCAACTGTCAGGGATGTCAGGGCCAAAATTGACCACCGCACGTGGCATTTTTCGTCGGGTCTATATGTTTCTCCATTAGCTTATTTATTTAATCAACTGCAAAAGCGAGTGGGACGAAGTGTATCTGTTTTTCTAAGAGATTTGAGTTTGGCCAAAGTGTTAATACACCTTCGCGTGATCTCTGTTTATAATAGCAGATGATAAACAATGATCGTGTAGATGACCACCATCAGCGTCTCGGATTTCGTGCGGGATGTATAGGTTTGATCTCCCGCATACAAAAATAAGGGAACGGGACGATTGGCACACATTTTTGGATCTTCTGCCCATGGCAGTATTGGCACAATCATTAAGCGTAATAAGTAGGGTCAACTAGCCTACTTGGAAAAGGCACGATTGGCACAACCGCTCGACCAGGTAAACGCCATCGAACGAGGAAAAACGGTAAGTTTAAAATTCCCCGTCAACTCTGCTACGTCAGTCATTTGCCGGTAATTTTTAAAGGTTAGGTTAGGTTAAGTTAAGTTAGGTTAAGTTAGGTTAGGTTAGGTTAAGTTAGGTTAGTGTAGTTTTATTTGGATCCAGCTAGCGCAGTGACCGTAGCTGCAGATTTGTTGCTCAAACTTACACCTTGCTTACTCTAATAGGCACTGCAGCAGGGAATTTGTGGGGACAAAATAATTTCCATTTTCCCGCATTCTGACTACCTGTCTGCTACTTACTTACCGGTCTGCTGTGCCAATCGTGCCTTTCCGAACCTTACAGGTTGACCCTTCTTAATACCCTCTTAATAATTGTGCCAGTCGTGCTATTCCAAATCGGCTAAAAATGTGTGCCAATCGTTCTACGGCCAAAAATAATTGAGAGAGTTTTCCTTGCATTTGTGTCTTTTCAAGATTTTACTGGTGTATACAATAAAAAGGTTTTTTAAAATACATTGGTGAATATGGTTAAACAATTTTTGATTTGATAAAACCACAAGGTATGTTTATAAAGAAAACGCCATACACACATTGAAACGTAAAAACACTGTCTATATTTCGTCCTTACAGACGTAGCATCTACTCAATAGCAACTCAAACTTAACAATGATACAAATCACGGAACAAACGGTCATTAACAAGAACTGAGCAACATGAATGCGGATTGCATGAACAAGCATAACGACTTGTCTGTGGTGCCTACGCCAAACCATAAACTTCACCCCTCTCGAGGCTAGCGGGGGTGGGAATCATGCCGTAGCGTGCCACGAGGCTATTAAAGATGGCTACCGGAAGTAGCTACCGCCATTACACTGCACAGGTAACATACTCTGTATTGCTAATTGTAGGTAATGGTCCTTTCCTTGGCCTTATTCACTGCGTACTTGGCATGCACGGCCTTTCATACCATACCTTCCCTCAGATGATTGATTTGATCTTGGTCGCTGTGATTGGAGCAACTGAACAACGTCTTTACGATGACATATTGATGATAAGGTATTAATGTAATGTTAATGGTTAGTTTCTGTCCCAAGGCTTCTTATCAAAGCATTTCTTCATGGCTATGTAGCAAGGTATTGACACTGATATCGAATACTGCTCACTTCACTTAGACTTTTAGTAAAATCTTTAACCTTTTAAAATGGATGTTTTAATGACCCGAGTGCACTTATTTCGACTACTATATTTTGGTTTCAATAAGAGGACTATCATTGGTTTAAATATCATATAGGTATATTTGGTCTCAATAGTTTGAAAGTTGTTAAACTAGTACAAAACAAATAGTTAACATTGCAAGGCACTCTACATAAAATATTTATAATGAACCGAAATTTTCAGTTAATCCGACGAGAATTCTATAAGATGCGATCGTTTATAGATTTACGCTAATCTATTTAAGCTCGAACTTTATAAATCAATGCACGCTGGTAAAATTGAAAGTATGCTTTGTGTTTTTGGTATGAGTTTCTATAGTCAGTTTTACTGTAGTACTATATGGTTTTGTTCATAGCAAAGTAAAGTATCCGACTAAGACACAATTATTTTTCGACCAATGTATTATAATCAACGTGTGTGTTGTGTTAGCAAGATGTACTAGCCGGACGATGTACCAGACAGACGGGGGAAATACAGCCCTCAAAATATAATAATAATAAATAAAATACACAACAGAGTTATACACAAAACTGAAGTCGGGTCAATTGCATAACCACAGACAATGGAAACCACATTAATGTTAACACTTGGAACCTCTTATAAGCATCATCACACTAGTTAATTTACTTTGTACTTAAAAAAAAAATATTTGTAACACTTATGACCATCCTCCAAACATAAAAAATCCTCCGGTAAATAATGACGAGAGGAAATTACAAAATTAAACACCTTTTAACTATTTCATTTCCACATTGAGTGATTTACGTTTATTAATATTATTAATATAGATATAAATTACGCGAAACAGTGTTTTCATAATACGGAATTTCTAGATAACGATGTAAATTCCATAACAGCCCAACAAGCTCTAACTAAAACTTGAGCCGTCCATCGGTTGATATTTATCACACGTTCCGGACAAATTACTCCCTTCTTCTGAGGTAAATTAGTGGCAATTAATATTCAATTAACGGGTGCCTGTAAGTATGTGAGGATTGTCGGTGATGAGCGGAATCTAGGTCAACTGTTTTGAATTATTAAACAGCTGATCGTCTTTGTTCGCGCCTCGTCACGTCTTGATCACAGCTGATAGAGCTAATTGTTACGTTACAGGTGGTAATACCTGTTTACACGTATTACAAACTAGTTTTTGTATCTATATCTAATTTGTTGACAGTTATACGTTATGTCAGTTTGAGACTTGAGACTGATAGGGTACTGTAGTTTGATAGGGATCTGCTCTACCATAACATTGTGTTTGCTACTGGCCTGTAGTTTCATACCTAGATAAGACCTTAGAGTTTGGGTAGATAAGAAGCAGATTATATTATTGTTGGTGGCACTGGAAAGAGTAGTTTTATTGTTTGGCAGAGCCGTTGTGATGATTTATAGCACGAAAACGTATAATTTGAATGAAATTGACATAATTAAAAATTAATATTTTATACTTTTAAACAAATAAAACCTAATTTGACAATTCAAAAATCTCCAGGGGATGACCAAGATTCGGCTATTTATTGTGAGAAAGCCTACGTTTAGCCTTTTAGCGAATTTCCCATACAGGGAATAAGCTATTACCGTAGTACTCATAGTAAGACCTGGACCCAAGACAGATTTTTTTTTGTTTTGAGGTCCCTAGAGGCCAAAAACACCATCCGTTCAAATTCATATATAGATTTGGTATAAACGTGTAAACCTACATCTATTCGATCGAGTTCGCGAACCAGCATGATCGGACTATGGGAACAGGGGTTTATGGGGTGTTTTATGGGGTTAAAATTGGTTTTTCCAATCTTTTACCCAAAAAAGATAAAATTTAGCAACTTCTTTCAAAACCATTTTGTAGAGATTTAAAAAACTAATAATTTAGTATATTGAAGCGTTATTATGCGCCTAATGGTTACAGAGAAAAAAATGTATTTAAAATTCCCATATTATTCTTATGGAGAATAATTAAACTGTTGTAGTTTGCTTGTTTATGAACATATTTTGATCAAATTTGGAAAAATGTTTTTATTTCTTACTGACTATTAACTTTTTTTTAAAAAAGAAGAATTTTACCCTCCTTGTTGCAGCAAACCTAAGACTTGTTAAACTAATTCTATTTAAATAGGGAATAAATATGATATTTTTAAGGATATATTTTAGTGTAAATCCAATCAGACAAATGGAAATTCGCTTAGTATGCAGATTTGCTGCGGTGGGGGTATTTATAGTATATTTAATTTTTATAATAAATAATTTGATGAAACAAACACCTGATAAATGGTAAACTCCAGAGTTACCTAAACGTCATATATCCAGAATTCAAATATCAACTTGATACAGACTGACTCAGTAAGTATCAGATTTAGCATGCAATGTTTTTACAGCCAATTTCATAAAGATTTCCTCGCAGTAAGACGTGAGGCTTCTTAAACAATTTACCCGTGCCAATGAATGCAAATAAATCTGAAACGAATACTAGCTACCTTTAGAATTAACTGTAGCCCACTGATATGTATTGGCAAAGCAAACAAAAGTTGTGAAGGAAGCGGGGGTTGATGATATTTACAAAGGATACGTAGTTGTAATAGAACAATAAATTTCAATTTTACAATTTTTCATGTATCTAGTAAACAATACATTTTCTGTAGAGTATAAAAGGTTTAAGGAAGAAAATTGTATTATTAATCTCATTTGATGTATTACACATTATAATTATTAATTAAAAACATAATTGCGGGTCAAGGAAATATACATAGAATATTGCTATTATTTAATTGACTATATTATTTGACAATGGAAATATGCACTTATGTGCAGAATAAGGGTTATAGTTTTTCATTAGGTGCTCGCTGGAGTTGGCTGGACGATATATAGATATACCTGGACGTGTGTGTCATAATAGATGAACAAACAGTCAGCCAATAATGAGTTATGATAGAAACTGGAGATACCCTTCTGGCAAGTTATAATATAGTTTATATATAGGGCATGAAAAATTTTATTTTGCAGAGATTTGTAAATTTATTGTAAACATCTCTCCATTGTAAATAGCCTTTAGATAAGCTCACATGAGTAAACGGTGTTTAAAATAATCATACAGTACGTTCAAATAATCTAAATAAACACGTTTAGTTTCTAATGATAGCAAGTTTTAGTATAAAATATAAGTAACGTGTTAAACAAAACATTTTGGTAATTTAAAATTTGAATCCATACGATGTAATCAAGCACATCCCAGAACACACAAAGCCTAAACAATGAATACAACTTACACAGTTTGTCTGTTACATTGTATTTGATTAGATGTTGTCATGCACGTTAGAAGGTAAGCCAAGCATCCTGTTTTATAGATCTGAATATGTTTTATATACATATTTTATACGTATTACAACACAAGCTATCTCACAACTCCATCTCATAATATTTTAAAATATTTACATCACACTCAAAATATCCCGACCACACGACTACTTATCATAAGCCCTTATAAATTGCCAACCCCTATCATTAAGAAAAACACCGTAATTCTCCGAAATGTCTGTTTCCGTGGCAATTTGGCTAACGGCGGGCGTTTCCAAACTATAAATATCCACAACAAAACATTCGCCAACTTTAATAACGAACACCCATAAATATGGGGGAAAGGAGCGAGTAGATCGGGCACGATAGAGATATTACAAATTTCCAAAAACAGACTTCATAAACAATCCATAAAAACGGGCGTATCCGATAAATTAATAATTAAAGAGATATCAATGTACGGTGTAAAAAAGCTGTAAAATGTAAAATTGAAGAACATCTGCTTGCTTGGGTAGTAGCACCTGTCCACCTCTTCTAGTCAATCTATCGCGTCTGTCTGTCTGTCTGTCTGTCGTACAAGAGCACGTGTGTGTGTGCGTGTGTGCGTGAGGCTACAGTCAATTACCTATCTAGTGACAGTATACGGAGGGACGGATTTGGGTAAAAAATAATAACTCTATTAGTAGTTAAAAGCCCCGCCACGACTAGGTGGTGGTGCTCTTGTAGACGTGTTATTATCCCGTCATAGTTGTAAATCATACCTAAATATCCGCACCTGGACTACGAAATAGAAATTAGCTGTGTTTTATAAGGTAAAACACTAAATAGCTGTCGAATGAGGGATTAATATTTAGTGTTATGAGTGCATATCGATTAGAAGAACTAGGTTAACTCCATTTGTTATCTTTATATGAGGTTTTTTAGAGGTTGGATGAAACTTGTAGAATAGGTTGTTTTTGTATGGAGGAAAAGCCACACAACACTGAACAAAACAGTTGTAGACTTTTTATTCTCTTTTAAACTCTGAAGCTTCTTTTAATGTGTGTAACCACGTTTGAATTCCCTAAAGATGGCTTTACCTACAATATTTTACAGTGTATTCAAAAATATTTGTTAAATACCCCAGAGAAAGGTTTAAAGAAATAAATAGTTTTTCGGCCGTGGTTGGTTTAATATTAGTAAACATAAGTAGTAAATCATCGAGAAATATTGAGTCAGTAAAAGATCACACACACTTACATTGACCGAACATATCTAAAATACAATTTTAATATTACCTATAATGAGGAAAATCTCTTAGAGAACATTTTAAATACGTATGCTATATCTGACAAAATTGGTTTATATTTTTGTAATTTGAAAAGTTATAATATTATTTCAATTTACAATAAATATTTTTAGACGCTTATCAAACTCTACGTAAACAATAAACTATTAGCCTACTGATATCACAGTAAACATTATGACTATTAACATTTGTATTGCAGATAGATTAGTTATACACAAAGATTTTCAAAGTTAAATTTACAAAGTTTGTCAATGAAATCAGTCCGTCTTTTGACATTATGAGGGTTTATAAAAGCATCTACGTATTTAACTATATGTATCGATGTATAATATTTGTTACATATTATTGGAAATAATAAAAATAGTTATTTGTGCAACTATAAATAATACCATAGATACAACACATTTTTAGGTTAGGTCAAATCCAAGAATTGAACGAAATGGGGAAACGCTGCTCCGGATGATCGTAGTCGTAGTAATGTGTTGCCAACTTATTTTCAAGCGTACACGTATTACGTGCCTAATAAAAACACGCTGTTCTGTGTTGTTTAGTTGGAATACTGGAGTGCGGTAAAAAAATTAAAGCGACAAAAGTGAGTAAATGCAATAATTATCTACTTCGCCTGCTATAATCAGTGCAACGAAGCCCACTTTTTTGTCAGATAACTGTAGGAAAATATATTTTTTATCAAAGATATTTTTACAGCTTTAACTATATTTTGTGGCCGTAACTATATTTCCGCACTCCATAATGACTTTGTAATAACACTTTAACTGAAACTCAATAAACCAGATCGTAGATATAAGTTACCTCGAGGTAAGTCTTGTTCACTGTAAGGAGTTGCAGTAGGTAACTCGGTCTGTTCGCTTGATTTGAGTATAATCGCCGGAGTAAACAGTTTATCCGTGAAGTCTCTGTCTTGTTATCCCGTTGACTTGTTAAAGATGAGGAGGGATCGTTCTGTCTCCCCTTGGTAGTTAAGGATTTAACTGTAAAGACTCCTTTTTGTTGGTCTAATAAGGAATTGGTATCAGCATGCATTGTACTTAGAGAAAGTTAGAGCTTTTGAAAAAATCATAACTTTTTTGGGTACTTAGTAACGTTTTACCTGCCAAAAATAATGTTGCAGGAATGATGAGATGAAGCAAAAAAGAAACCTGAAGCATCGTCAAAGTTGATAACTTAAAAAACATTAGAGATTATTACATAATGTAGTCAGATGTACAAAAGCTATTTTCCCATTAACTAACAAATTACATTCTTAGTATCTTGTTACTGTAAAAGCCGTAATGAAAGAATTAGCTTTCGATTTCGGGAAAATTTGTTATTTGGCTGATGTGGTGATTCTTGTTTTCTACTGTTGTTTTCCTTAAACCAACGATATTGGTAAGTAATTTACGATACAAAAGCTTATAAAAGTGCGTATAATTTTTTGAAATGTATAAATAACAAGATATTTGTGTGGCATTGAACTTCTTTTGTATCAAAACCCTAGATATTTCCTCTCTTATATTTAACAACACCGCACAATTTCATTAGTGAGAAAATTCTGGATTATAGTTTTTACACATGTTGGAGAAATTTAAGGAAACTGGTACAATTTAGGGAATTTGGTACGATTTGATTTAGGTATAAGAGGTACAATTTTGGCAAACTTATTGAAGACTTATTGAGATTTTTTTTTTTATAAAGCTAACCAATACTCATATATAATATAGATGACATTGTGTATAAAAATAAAATACTTATTTCAATTTAAAAAAAATATATTTTTGGGTCTCTAAAAATTGAAAAGTGGCTTACAATATTGGCGTACTTCCCCTACTTTCTCTCTGATATGATCAATTACATCTAGATGGAGATTGATTTGCATTACAGTAGAAGCATTTCAAATTATTTGAAGTAGATATAAAAGCCATTACCCGATGTTGAAACTAAATTTATTTATTCTTCTGTAATGAAACTTGGTAAATGATGGAAATTTTGAGAGGAGCTGTTTGTTAGGTGCTGTTGTTGAAGTTGTGTATGTATGACATAGAGAGGTGATCTTGACTGTTGTTACAAAAATCTTTGAAAAATTAATTATTTCACTTACTTGAGGAAATTCAGAAGAGTGTATGCGTTATGATTCAAATATTTAACGAGGATTGGAATTAATTATACGTAAGAACAACATATTTAGAAGATAGTTGCCTTCCATGACCTTAAAGTCTAGAACACTGAGCACTTGTTTATTTCAAATTAAATCGTTTAAAAATGATCTGAGGTTTTTGACAGGTCAAGATCGATATTGGCCTACCCTTCGAGTGGTATATTTCACGCAAAGTGTTACAGACTACTGTATAGTTGTCAGATGAGATAGGGAGTGATTTGAGTATGTGTAAGGCTTCACCTTCAAGTGAACTTAGCAAGTACTGGTGTTTTTCAACAAGAGATAAGCTAGTATTATTGTGGACAGTAGTATCGAAAAGATTAATTTATGAAATCCAGATTTTTGTGTAACCATTGAAGGACTTCAGTTACAGCCCAAGCAATTTACCATGTTAGGAGGGGGCAGACTCAACTGGTCCCGTAAGCCAGGTACCCTACTTCTACTGGTCCTGGTCTCAAGTAAGGTCTCTTAATCCGCACTTCCACTGGTCCCGTCGGCAGCCCCTTTGTAATTTGTCTAACAGGATTACGGCTTGTGTTTGTATAGACATCAATGCCCATTCATCAGTAGGAGGAAGGAAAAATGACAGCATTAATGTTTATATACTTGTGAGTGTTTAAATGATGATTCAGCGAATGGGTTTCATTAATGGCAGGTTATAAAATTCATTGCGTTTTAATTCCTAGGGATACTGATACTCAGTGTTGTGAATAATTTTCGATTATTTCATGCTGAAAATATTTGTTATAAAATACAAATGCGTTAGAAAAGAACTGAAAAATATACAAAGTCATGTGTTTAAAACAATCTTCTATCTATACTATTATATAAAAATCTAATGGTGTCTGTCTGTATGTGTATTACTAATAGGTGCAAAAACTACTGAACCAACTGTGCTTAAATTTTACAAAAATATAGCTACCATACCAAGGACACACTTCGATACTGACCCTGGGCTTTGCGCCTTTGGCTTTAAAAGTTCTGAGGTGAGGATTTAAAAAGCAAATAGTGATTTGTCTCCATAGCTGCAATGAGAATACTCACAATGTTTACATTTGCTTTGACATTTCAATGTAAACAAGAAGAACTACCAAATTGCATTTCACAATTTAAGACAGCTGATCTAATGAAATTATCTATATATTTCATACAATTATGTGGTTGGTTTTTATTATTGAATCTAAAAACTAATCAAAGATAATTTATTCAAAAAATATGTCAATGATTATAGAAATAAAAAATACCCCCACCGCAGCAAACCTGCAGACTAAGCGAATTTCCATTTACATGATTGGATTTACACTAAAATGTCTCCTTAAAAATATCACATTTATTCCCTATTTAAATAACATTAGTTTGATGAGTACTTAGGCTTGCAACAACGGGGAGGGTAAACAATTTTGATAGTTTTTTTAAATTTTTTAGAAATTTTGATTTTTAATGGGGATTTTCCCATTAACCCCCATAAAAAAATAATGGGAAAATAGGATTTTCCCAAAAACGGCCCTAACGATTTTGATAAAAATTTAGTATGTTATAGTCCTTTATACACTGAACAAAATGGTACAAATCCCATTTCTGTATGTAAGCCTGTAATTAGTATTTTTGCAACATCAAAATTGAAATTTAAAATGACAATAATAAAGAAAAAAGATATATAACCAAGGGAGATTAACGTAAATCATGTATGTGAAAGTTTTATTCGAAGATTTGGTCAGTTTTTCTCATATCAGCCTACACAAGTTATAAAATTAATCAAAACAAAAATGATGGTATCCACTACTTACCAGATTTAAAATTCATAACTAAAACGTTTCTATTGAGGCCATAAAAGTTGAATTTTGTTTCTATAAGGTTGGTGGATGTGTAACCATTATATGCAACAGATGTAAACATTAAAATGTTTCTATTTTGTGTCCTCTTTCCGTTGCAAAGCACGGGTACAACAGCTAGTACATAAACAAAGATGAACATTTACGACTGAATAATTACTATGTACATTTAAAAACATATTTCACAAAAATTAACATAAACATTGATCAAAAACCTGATCAAAAACGATGATATATAAAATTAAATTGCGGAAAAGATATATTTAAAATTGATAACAAAACAAAAAACTCATAAAATATACGACAAATACCCCCACCGCAGCAAACCTGCAGACTAAACGAATTTCAACTTGTCTAAATATATTTCTACTAAAATATTTCCATAAATAAGACATAGGTAATTTATTCCCTATTTAAATAACACTAGATTTAACGAGTGCTTAGGTTTGCTGCTACGGGGAAGGTAAAAGGTGTTTTTGACCATACGTCAATAGTATAGGATGAAATAAATAAATTTGCATAATGTTATCAATATATATCCATAAACAAGTAAAGTACAACAATTTTCATTTTCTCCATATAAGAATAACATGGGAATTTTAAATTACACTATTTTTGAATTTTCTCCGTGACAGTTAGGCATACAACAGCGCTTCAATATACTAAATTATTTCTTTTTTTAAGCTCTACAAAACGGTTTAGAAAGAAATTGAATTTTTTTTATTTTAGGGTCAATAATGGGAAACCCCAATTTTTACCCCATAAAACCCCTGTTAACATGGTCCGATTATGCTGGATCGCGAACTCGTTCGAATAAATTTAGGTTTACACGTTTGTACCAAATTTCATCAAAATCGGATCATTTTTGCTCGAGTTATCGCGCTAACGGACATATATATATATATGTATGAATTTGAACGGATGGTGTTTTTGGCCTCTAGGGACCTCAAAACGAAAAAAAATCGGTCCTGCGTCCAGACTACGGTAATAGCTTATTCCCTATATGGGAAATTCACTAAAACGGAAAATACGACAAACTGTATGCTTACAAAGATTTTACAAACAAACTATATTACAGATTACTAAAAACTATATTTAAAGACTCTATTCTCCTCGACTAAACCTCTCTGGGTAAGGAAACATTTGATACACATTTAAAAAAAGTGACCAGGTCGATCTCCCCTGTTTTAGCTTTTTTCGATGAAGTATTTCATTGCCACAGTCTTCTTTTTCCTCCACGTTCCTTCTCTCCCCTTATCATTTGATTTTGTACATAAATATCCCTACTAACTTTTCTTATTACAGTACTACCTCTTGTTCCCCATTTTGTTTACTTCTCCAAGTCCAAGTGTATATGGCTGTGGCGACTAGCGCCACGTCTCGTGAAGCTCCTGCTCGCTAGGAGCACTTCCCCTTATAAGGTAGGTGAGTGCTTCAAAACCCCAAATTCGCAACATTCTTTGATGCCGAGAGCGCTGCAAGTATTTGCTGTTGTTGACGTGGAAAGTGAAGTGATGCATTTGCATTGTTTATAGAGCTTTGCGATTGGATGATGATCTGGCGAGGGAATTCCTAAATTTGTACCATTCATTGCCGAGTACAGGACTGCAAGTATTTATTGCTTGTTTTCATCACGCTTCATGCCTCATTGCCCCGCTGGATTAGCCGCCCCAAAACTACCTGGACCTCTCGGGACCAGTGGAGTCGTTTTATTGCCCCAACCTTTTTCGACCCTCGGATTACGGGACCAGCTAACCATTACCCGTTAGGAGTAGAGGGTTGGCTTAAGGTTATTGAGCTATTTAAGTGTTCATATTTGGAGTTTCCCAAGAATGATTTCAGTTTGAATTTTTATTGGAAGTTCTAATATGTCGTCCTGGAGCTTCAAAATAGCTTAATCATTTTCAGAAAAAAACTTAAGTTTTGTCATCAACAGTAAGAAGTTTATCAAAGTTAATTTCAAAGTTAGCAGATATTGTTTTGGCTTCGATTAAATAAAGGTTTATTTTAGTGGTTTGGGCTTCAAATATTTTTGAGGGACATGATTGAATATAATCATTTGTCATATTTAACTTATCTAATTGCAATTTGCATCGATTAGGAAACGTTGAAAATATATTTTGAAAGCTAGGTTTAAAGTTCAATGAGTATCTAAGTTAGTAAATAACGTAAATAGTTGGAGTAATTTGAGGATAATGACGAATCAGGATTATAAACAGGGTTTCTTTATAATTTTCTTGCTGATATTGATTTCAATGAGATGCGATGAGCTGTATTTATTACCGACGAAGCATAACTCTACTTTTCATGACGTTAAAGCTGCGGCAAATATGAAGTGTGAATGCGGAATGCCGGAATGGCTGAAACAGAACGATTGGTTCCTGGCTAAAGCCTAGCGTCCTTTGATGTGAACGTGAAGGTGGGACAAATAAAATGTACTAAGAGGGAAAGAGGGTGGTATTCGAAATCTCCATTTTTGGTCCTCTGAACGAATTTCCCCATGAGAAAATGATAATCCCTGGGAAGCCAAGAAGTAAATACAGGGTGTTCATTTGAAAACTTTCGATATCTGTTGTGTGCAAAGGTAAAGCTTTTAACACTTGTTTGTTCTCATTTCAACACTAGTTATAATTTTACCATAGAAAATTCTGGTTTTCTACTGTAATTTTTAAACGGTAAGAGATAGAAAGAAAACTTGAATACATAAAATGTTTGTTAAAAAAGGAGCTTTCACATGATATGAAATTTGTTATACCTCGCTATTTAAGAATTTTGAGTTTTCAGCTTTCTTCTTTTCCTCAAATTTGAGATGTTTTTAAAATTAGAAAATAACATGAAAAATGCCCTTACTACAAGTTAAGAGTAGCTCAAGAATAAGCTTGGAAAGAAATTTGGTGCTGTTCCGTTCAGTAGTTAGGGTAATGTAGTACTTAACTTCAAAGTCCTTTTTTAAAATGTTTTGACCCACCCTGTAAATATGGTTAAAGATAATTAAATTTATTTTGCACCAAAATGATCGAGGTGATTAGACCTTTAAATTGATGTATCACAACCCATGTTTACATTTGAAAAAAATCTGAAAAAGCACCCCTACCCCCCAAATTGGGCCCTTTTGGGGCACTTTTCAAAATTGTAAATAATTTTATTGGATTTCGCATGCCCAAATTAGGGGGAATTGATAACAAACAAGTGTTAAAAGCCTTACCGTTGTGCAGAACAGATATGGAAAGTTTTCAAATTAACACCCTGTATAATCGTTTTGTATTCTTTTAGTAGTGATACTTCACGTCTGATGTTAGGTTACAAGCGTGAGGTGTTTGTCACGGTGGTAGATGGAAGCTTATGGTCGATGGGTGCCGACGACTCTGGCGATTCACACGGCTGAAAAACAAGCGCCAGTATCAACTGAGACCATTGAGACGTGAAAACGGTGTGAAGAAGCGTCAAATTACGTCCTGGCTGATTAAATAGTGTTACAGGCACAACGAGTACTCTGACAGGGTTAACAAGGTTTGATAGTTTCGTGGATGAAAATCATCGATTCAATTTAAATTAAAAATGTTTATTGTAACCAAAAATTTTATAAGTAACCTGTATTATTTGGGAGACGGAGGTCGTCCCATAATCCTACCCGGGTATTGTTGAAGCTAATCGCCTTTTTTATGGCCTTTCCTGGCAGTTGAGGGGTAGCAAGCGCTAGAGTGGGGGTAGAGCGAGATAGAAGATGGAGTTTGTTGCCCCCAGCGACACCGGACGTCTGACGTTCCCAGAAGGATAGGGTTGACATTACAACAATTCGACGCAAGAATTTGAATGGACTTCCGTTAACAAATAATGCAATGAAGGGAATCAGTGTTTAGTACTAGGAAAGGTAAAGGAAATATAAGTGATTAGCGTACAAGGATTTAATTTGCTATTTCTTAGATATCCCTTACGTAGGGTCACTCGGGTCACTTTGCAGGGAAGTAACTGCGAGAGTGTGATTGACCTCAATTGCAACCTAACAATTTGTTTTGATTTTACGTGGTAGCCTCATAAGCGAACATCTTTAACACAAAAACTAAGGCAACGCTGGTGATACAACTATTGGTCATAGTTTATTTCGTTGAGTCGTAAATTAAGACTTATTGAAAGATTTGTCTATACAAAATAATAAAATCACAGTTTTGTACGATATTGAACAAGTTTTATTAAAATCTTTACTGCAAACGTCACATTCCAAATACCAATTGTGTGACGAGAAAATGCGTCATCTAACCAGTACTCCTAATGATGTTGATGAAAATATATTTCTGGTCATTTATGATCTAGTAGTGACTTTGTTATAACAATTCTGTCGAACTATAGGGTGTTAAGTAACTCTCTACCAACCTTTTAGAATATAATTTCTCGGTTAAAAATAAATGTATAAATACAGTATCACATTTAAAGCACCTGTAAATCAATGGTTACACACAGAGCCACCATTTTGTTTTTTTTTATATATCCATTTTACTTAACATTTTAAATTGTAAATAAATGTTAATGCTAGTATAATTAGTTTTTGCAAGGATATATTACAATTTATAAATGTAAAATTTAATATGGCAGCCATTTAAACATTTTTAACAGTAGTAACGTTATACCAGTAAATCTTAAAATAAACACAAGAATGCTTTTTACTGTAAATTCTGACACAAACGTAATGACACATCGACGTAGAAAATCCAATAAAAAATGACCGAGATATGGCATTTTTGTGGTCTGTGTCTAAAAAACTATGATAGTGCGTGTGGTATAAGTACTTGTCTGCAACTATGTGACCAACAAACCAATATGATAGAATCATAAGAACTAAATATATACTACGCGACACAAAAACAGTCATACCAGTGTTATTTTTTATCAGGTTTTCTATCTTTATATGTTATTGCGTTTGTCTTGAAGGTAATAAGGTACTAGTGGAACCCCGTCGAAATCGACGGTTAATCTTGAGGTTTTATGTAAATTCAGCTAACTGCGTTGGATAGAGTGAAGTCATTAAAATCTTAGTTATATGAAGGGACGATAAGCAATAATAAGTATGACGATTGTGTTCCCTAAAAAACGTGATTGATGAATTCGTTTAACACAATATTTCCTACCTTTCTTTTTATCGGCTTTAGGTTGCCTAAAAGGTTTTTTAGGAGTCTTATAATTGTTTCTTCATGAGTTTGTTTCATACCAAAGCCACTTTCACTATATGGGAGAATGAGTTCATATAATTAGTCTATCATGTTACGGAAAGAGTCAATATTTATTACTGACCATTAATTCAATCTGCTTTAGGAAAATCATTCAGATTGTATCCGGATTTATAAGTAAATCTTCATCACTTTTTTTTATAAAAATATCTGATTCTCCAGAAAGCAGTAACATTCTTACTTCGATCTCAGCAATTTTAAATCCTTCTCTTGCCACATCGACCTATGTATTTAATTATCCTGTTCTTACTTGATAGTTCATTAGCTTATGGGGTAGTTTTGCCTTGGCCATATAGATCACATAAAGCTGTGCATGTATTTCGTGGATACGAATAAACCATAATTGTAAGAAATTTTATCACAAATCTTGAACATTTGCGGAACCAAATCCATAACCTAGTCCAGCATTGGTAACACATTATGCAAATGCGATGAGATGTGATGACACTGTTGTGTTTCCGAATGTTTTGTATGTAGTGAGGTTTAGATGCGTTGTTCAACCTAGCTACATGTGTACATCAAAGTAAAAACTGTGTACACATTTTTTTAATACCTAAATTGACATAGTTCATCTACTTTATCAAAACCATAGATGAAACATACTCCGTAGTTAGTCTATTCCAAAACTTGAACACAGCTCTCATCCTCAACGTAAGTTACTCATCTATGACACAGTTTTCAACACGATTATCGAAAACTTTCATACCAATAAATGAATTTCTGGTGTTCTTTCTTGAATTTCAACCTTACAATATACAGAGGGGTGCAAAAGTAGGTATACAGTTTTAGTTGGTTGGTAATACCCAAGTTAGCCACCTGATCAGCTGTGTAATACGTTTGTTTTAAAAAAAAAAAACCTCGTGATCTTAATCAGATGGTTGAATTCATTCGCCAAGCTTGCCAAGACATAGATGAAAATAAAGAACTTTGCCGAAAAGTGTGTTTAAGCGTAACTTCAAGGTTACAGCAGTGTGTTGACTGTGAAGGCAAACAATTTGAACACAAAAGGAAGTAAGTGTATTGGTGAAGTACAACACTTTTAAGAGTTAATTTCTGTGTCTCAACGCTCTTAAAATAGATTGTAAAAGTATAGTTTTTGTAGAAATAAACCTACTTATTCTTTAACATATTTAATAACTGTATACCTACTTTTGCACCCCTCTGTATATAAGATAACCCAATAAGGAATAATTATGTTCCTTTAAAATTGATATGTCACACTTATTTCATAATTTAAAATTTTATAAGAGCAATAAAGCATATATTTTTGATCACAACATTTAAAACGTATCATAAATTCATCATTTTGTAGAAACGATAAAAAACTTGCCATGCAGTGGAGAATCAATAATTTAAAATCATAAATAATAATGTAAACATTTAATTTTGACAGTTTCAGTAGACCTTTGAATACAATTTTAATATTAACAGCTGGTTCATTAATAGCTGGTAGTGTAAAATTATCCATATGGTCATAATGTTAATACAATTGCTGAGTGAACTTTAAAGGCCTCTGGGGCAGAGCCCCAAGGAAATTTACCTCGTTTCTCTTTTGAGGGCTCACCTACAGACCAATACCTTTCTTTAGACACCCCTACCAAGTTTCTACACTCAGCCGTTCTCTCAAATTAGCTGTGACAAAAACCCCGTTTTCCTCCATAAGAATAACATGGGATGGGACTTTAAAGGCCACTGGGGCAGAGCCCCGAGGGAATTTACCACGTTTCTCTTTTGATGGCTCATCTAATAACCGTACAAAAACACTTCAATATATCTACAGGGTGTTTTTTTAAAAACTTGCATCTTTATTTATGTAAAAACCGCAATAGATAGAAATATGCAGTTTGCGGGAATCATCTATTGACGTAGGGGGACCAATTGTTTTGAATTCAACGTTACATTCACATTCCCCCCCTTTCCCCCCCTGCCCCCAACTTAATTTTTTTAAATAGCAAGGTACCCCTTGTGACATATCAAATAAAAGAGCATGAAAAAAGAAAATTTTTGATGAAAAAAAATTGAAAATCGGTTCATAAATTTGTGAGATATTTCCCCCCTCACCCCCCCGGAACTTAATTTTTTTTTAATAGCAAAGTACCCCTTGTGACATATCAAATAAAAGAGCATGAAAAAAAGAAAAATTTTGGCGAAATTTATTTTTCATTTGATATGTCACAAGGGCGGGTACCTTGCTATTAAAAAACAAGTTATGGGTAGGGGAAAAGGGGGGTGATTATCTCACAAATTCATGAGCCGATTTTAAATTTTTTTTCACCAAAAATTTTCTTTTTTCATGCTCTTTCATTTGATATGTCACAAGGGGTACTTTGCTATTAAAAAAAATTAAGTTCCTGGGGGGGTGAGGGGGGAATATCTCACAAATTTATGAACCGATTTTCAATTTTTTTTCATCAAACATTTTCTTTTTCTATGCTCTTTTATTTGATATGTCACAAGGGGTACCTAAAAAAATCAGAAAAAAAAAAATCATGGTGGGTGGTGGTGGTTTTGTTTAGGGGTACAAGGGGGGGGTTTGTTAAGTTGGTGGCAGGGGGGGAAAGGGGGGGAATGTGAATGTAACGTTGAATTCAAAACAATTGGTCCCCCTACGTCAATAGATGATTCCCGCAAACTGCATATTTCTATCTATTGCGGTTTTTACATAAATAAAGATGCAAGTTTTTAAAAAAACACCCTGTATATATATAATACGCTAAGCCGATTTTTGTGAACAGAACTCCTCTCTCATTTTTGGACCGATTTTGATGATTAAAATGTCAAAAGAATTGCCCTGATCTGTAGTTTTGCAAAGTGTTTTTCGTTTTTTGATATCTTTATTAGTTTGGGCAGGATCTTCCATCAAAGTTGGATTTTCTCCCATAAGATTAACATGGGGGAATCTAAAAATTTAATTGGAAACTTTGTCTCCACTAATTTGAGAGAACGGCTGGGCGTAGCAACTTGGTAGGGGTGTCAAAAGAAAGGTCTTAATCTGTAGATGGGTTATCAAAAGAAAAACGAAGTAAATTCCCTTAGGGCTCTGCCCCAGAAGCCTTTAAAGATCCCTCTACAGATTTGTTTACATTTTGGCCATGTGGATAATACTTTTAAATGAAACAGCTGTTAATTTGTAAATTGTATTTGAAACAAGACACATTAATTGGGAGTTACTGAATTGTCCAAAAGAAGCATTTTCAATGTTATTTTCTGATTTTAAAATTAATTTTTTTCTGTATCATGTTATGTTTTGCAATATATACCATGACGAAATCAGTGGAAAATCCTTTTATCAAAGTAACTCTTAAAATTATTTCTTATTGACCTTATATCTATTTTACGGGTTGGTAACTGCCCTTTTCACAATTTTTGTCTTTATTTTTATCATATTGTTCTAGACAGATCATCATAGGTTCATGAGATTATTGTCATACATGTTTTCAATCATTGGAAAATTAAGCAGCTACTGTCATGACAGAAAGGTCATATTCCTTTTAAACTAGATCACATCATCCTTTATAAGATACGTTGATTAACAATGCATGTAAACGTCAATATTTACGTAACAGCAAATTTACAGTATTTTTGCTTTTTGGAAATGTCCCATTGCTATGTCATTTGCATTATTTGTTGTCAATGAAGCCGCATATAAATGAGGAGGCCCCTAACAGTTTAAGAATAAAAGCCAACTTCACTTCAAGTATATTCCACTACACCTCACATTCCGTAGAGAGATTATATTGACAACTTTATGTAATTGATATGACTGAGACAACTAACTGACATCCCCCATGTCAAGGAATTCCAGCTTTAACAGTAACCCCACAACAAATTGCTCAAAACTGTGATAGAGGGTTGTTCATTGGCACAGAAGTACGATATGAACTGACGCGACGTGACGAAGGAAAAATCAAACTTACACTGTAATGGATATCTCCCTTTGAAGTTAGAACGTGTCTTCCCAACAGATATTTTTTTCAAATAAAATCATAGATTAATATGCATTACACTGATGAAATCACGGAAGTGTTAAACTACAAAAGATCCACCAATACGATTTTAATACTATTTAAAGTTTAATCCAAACGATGAGATACCAGATAATATACTAATAAATAACTCCGATGACGTACAGTATGGGAGATATTTTATTCATTGAATGATCAACCATATTTGGTAACTATCATTATTGTTTTTACACTTATTAATCTTTAAACAATGCCAAATGCTCAAAATATGTACAATTTCATTCAATTTATCACAGTTAGATGAATTAGCGTAATCCTTGAAAATAACCGTCGATTTCGACGGGTTTCACCTAGTATATTATATTAGTTGTTTTATAAGATTTACAAACGTAACCATTTAAACAAACGTTCGTATTAAATAATAAAATATTTGGCTTTTTTATGAATAAAATACTTTTTTTCAAATTTGACCATAATTTAACCATTATATTAGTAATAATTTGTTCATAAAGAATCAACAGTTTACTTAAAGCACAGAATGTATTTACTGAGAGGTCTCAAACACTATTGATACATTTAGGCTATTTACACAATATACTGTTAACTCACAATACGGTAAATAAATATTACCGCAAAGGTCCTCCGCAACAGTTCTTTTTTTCCTTTTACAGTGGATATTAGGTACTATTTGCCTACATAAATGGAGGCAAGTGGTTATTGATTTAGATTGAACACTCCAATCATCAGGCCGCCTAATAGGCGAATGACGCCACTGAACACATAAAAAATTATAAACACCATTGGATCACAATGTAATGGGGTGAGTTGTTGATCAGTTCGATCCTTATGGCTGAATTTTTACCTCTTTCCTTCTCTTCACCCTACATCACATCACTTTCACTCTCTCCAACTCGCACTAACTTCCCCTACATTGGTGTCTCACCCCCTCCACTGTCCTACGCTTATTCATCTTCGAGTTTAGGAAAGATGGGGACAAGGAAAGTTAGGGACACGGAAAGTTAGGGCCAAATAGGGGTTCGACCGGGGGGGAAGGAGAGATTAGCTGAACTACACTCTGAAACGACTCTTTTAGAACGAATCGTTCTCCTGTTTCAGTTGACAGAGAGCTACAGTAACAGGATTTGACTTCAAAATCATAATTTGAATATTTCCAAACAGTACCTAAACCAGCCATTTTTAACAGTTAATGTTAAAAGTCAGTCAAGTACCGATTGATCCGCCTAATCGCCTAGGTTTGCTAGATTCTTGTTTACACATTTTGGGTTAGTTAAATATATATTACAGAAAATATAAACGCATTCTATGCAACCATATTACTGAATATAATATAATGACACATTGTTAAGATATTCTGACGTAATTAGTTTAAAATTCAAATATTTTTGTGATTGTGTAGGCCTACGATAAACGTTATGAAATAAATTGTATTTTTGTTTGCACATTGCGTCGGATCATGGTGTATTTGGTTACTTTCATGTCTGATGAACATTTTTTCTTTGAATTTATGATCCGCTGTCATTTTTGTCGGAAACGCTTAAGAAGACAATATTTTACGCGGTCTACTCTGGGAAAATTACAGGACTGCATGATCAAGATTGAATATTTTGACATATATTTTCAACGAAAATTTAGTGATTATTTTTAAGTTGTTCAAATCGGTTTACAAGGTTTTGTAAAAATAAAGCGAAATGTGTTACATTATATTACCCGATAGTTAAAGAATTTCTGGCCAAGGGATCCTTTGGCTGGATCCGCCACAGGATTAAACTCTTTTTTTCTTATATTCACTAAATTGGTGAAAATAGCCCAATGTATTTTTTGAAATATAATTACGTACGTTCGTTACAATTGTTACAATTTTTTCGTTTGTAACACTTTTAAAATAAAACTTTATATAAACCTACAGATTTTTATATACCTCGTCTGCAAAACGACGCTTGTTTACAATTTTTGCTAAACTACCCTTTGTTACTTTTCTTTGTTTGTTGTCTTCAATCTTTTTTCACACTATTCAATATTTATTTTGTATATAAATATTTCAATCAGTATACACTGACGAAGGAATAAATTAGACCTAAATTATAATACAAACGAGATAAATTCACCCATGTTCACGGTCGTATAACATAAATTGGAGGCTTTAACATCATCACGAAGTTGAAGCTATTGTTTTGGAAATATTCAAGTGTATTTCTGGTTTAAAAAATGTATGCTTGAATAATCATTTACAATTCGAGTTTAATCCGTGATTAGTAAAATAACCCTTCAAAAACACTTCAATGTACTAAATCTGTTGCCCCTAAGCACTACAAAGGTAACCATTTAAACAAGGTGAAAAATTTAAGGGGAGATACAACTAGATATAAATACAACAAGTCGTAGTTACAACTAGACCTAGGTACAATAACAATAGAGAACGAGTCGATTTAAAGAGTCGTTCTCAGAGCTTAGTCAGCCTCTGTTTGCCTCCCCCTCGGCTCAAAACCCGATTTGTCCCTAAGTTTCCGTGTCCCTAAGTTTCCTCGTCCCCATCTTTCCGGACACCATTCATCTTCAACCCCAACGCAGGGACGGGTAGCGCTGACAGGTCAGCCGAGCGTCACTAATAGGATTATCGTATGGGCAGAAAGCCTACACCCGTATTATTTAAATCTTAAATGCCAAAAAAACTGTTTACGATTTAATCGCAAGGAAATGTTTTTTTCAACTTTTTCCATTATGACTTAAAGAATTAGTTTTAATATTAGCCTTCAATTAGTTTATGATATCAATTATTGTGTTATTCAAATACAGTACTGAAATATGATAGGCTATTTTTGTTACTTTAAATCAAAAATGAAACTAAATGTTAGGCCTAGCCTTTAGAGTGAGGCTTGTTCAAGTTTTATTTATTTATAATTAGGTATTAATTCACAAACCCAAATTTATTTTGGTGTCTTAAACACTATGATTTGACCATCTGACAAGTTGAATAACATTCACATATTATATAGAACCATTGACTAAGGAAATAAAAGTTTCCCTTTTGTTTCCCTTGTCTGTGATAGAACACTTCACAAAATTTAATAATTCATTAAGTCTTTCATCATGTAAAGTAACTAAGCAACTTTTCTCAATTTTGTTTCGTTTAGCACTGAACGTGAACTTAACTGAATGCAATTTAAATACAGCGTTCATTTGTATCTTATAAAATGCAGATGTTATATAGGGTGTTATTTTAAATAATAAGTAGACGACTTTAAAATAACACACGCACGTAACAAATATGTTGGTTACCATGGTAATAATTTACTCTTTACGACCTAACTGTAATTTTGCAATTCAGTGATTAGAAAAGATTTCGGGTATATGAGCGCCCCATAAAAAGAAAGTAAACATTTTACTTTCTTACATTCTTTTTCCGTAGTGAACAATGTAATGATGAGTTTCGCAGGTGATAAACATGTAATGAAAACAGGTAATTTCACAGTAGTGTAGCAAAAAAGGATTGTTACAGGATTACAAACCTATTTTCTCTATAAAATAACCTTTTCAAAAAGACATAGAACAAAAATCGATTAAATACATTCTTGGATGACATCACCATCAACGTTAAACGACTTACCTACGCAATGACCCAAATTTAAGATATACATCAACATACAGCACATCTGCTGATTTACGCGATTCACCCATCAGTTTACAAAGACATTAAAATTCGCACGACAAAAACCGGTGAATGTAAATAGGCCGGAACAAGTCATGACATAAAGCATTGTATTGTCTCATTAGCAGTACAGGTGCTCTGAGCACTAAGCAGGTGATATCATCCAAAGCTGTGGACCACCCGATCAGTATTCGGCACACCCCATTGTCTCATTTGTTCCGTGTTTCTTCACGAAAGAAATTTAATCGTAAACACTCTTGGCGCTCTTTTATATTTTTTGTGCCGAGTCGATCCAAGAAGGAAGCGAAGCAAGAAGGTACAGGTGGAGGTTAAAAGGTTCTTCTCTGTAGTTTTATTAGAGTTTGTTATTTTGTATTTTGGAATTTTAGATTTATTATCTGTATTTTCATGAGTTATTGAAGTTATAGATACTAGTTTAGAAACCACGAGCTTCTATATCCGTGTTCTGCAACGGGGGGATTCCGCGGAAGAGAAAAATGCTGTTCTTTAGATCTGGTGTATGAAAGCTTACACACATTATTTTATCACTTTAAGTGTAGTAAAATTATTTCCTTTCAATTTAGATTAGGGGATCGAATTCTCTAGGCAGCCAAGTTCAGTACATAAATGGCGCTGATGCGTGTTCAAAAATACTTTAACACTACGATTTCATTTGAAAGATGATGAAATGAGGGAATAAAATACATAAAATACTTTATTAATAATTGATGTAAAAAGGAAAGATATTAAAACATTAACACTTCAAACTGTGAACATATTAGAACAACAAAATAAAATAATCAAGCAGCTGATATTAAAAGACACATTAAAAAGATATTTGATTATATAGCACTAAGCAAAGCAATACTATATAAAATCCTCAACATTCCCCCTTAATCAAACATCTTTTTTTATTTAATCTGAGTCTTTAAGTCCCAAGTCCGTCACAAAGTTATTAAATTTTTCACATGACAATGATTTGGTTAAAATATCAGCCTTCATACTTTCAGTTCGCATATACTTAATTTCAATGCACTTCTTAACCATATTCTTGACCTTTAGCAACAAGACGTGTTTTGAACTTCTCACGATCACCATCTACATTTTTCTTAGTTTTATAAACCCACTTGCGTTTAACCACATTTTCATTCTTCGGACGATCAACCAACTTCCAAACATTGTTCTTAATTAGAGAATTATACTCTTTATCCATGTTATTCATCCATTCTTCATTGAAATTGTTTTCAATTGCCTCATTGAAAGTTTGTGGTTCTGCGAAAACATCAACAGCTTGATATGAAACAAAGTCTTTCATCCATAATGGTTTTCTGCGATCACGTTCAGGTCTTTTATCCTCAATCAAAGAATTTCCTTCTTCCAAAACTAGCTGTTCATTTTCATCATGTGAATTGTCTAGATAAGAATTTTCATTTTCTGAAACTTCCTGTTCACTTTCACTGTTAGAATGAACAAGATTTTCTTCGTTGTCAACACATGTTATATCATTGTTTGGTTCTTCCACAAGTTCAGTTGTGCTACTGTTTATAACAGTGTATTCAACTTGTCGACTTTCATTTTTCAGGTCATCTTTCACATCAGAGGAATGACATTGGTCTTCTTCAAAAACAACATCACGTGCTTTTATAATAGAATAAGGTTTCTTAGGATCAATTAGTCTGTAGCCTTTGGAATGTTCACAATATCCAACCATAATACAAGGCTTTGCTTTTGTGTCAAGTTTCTTTCTGTAACATTTCGGGATATGAACATAAGCTTTACAGCCAAAAACCCGTAAGTGACTTAGATCAACCTTTGAACCAGTCCAAACTTCCTCTGGTGTTGCATCCTTTAAAGCTGCTGTGGGACTACGATTTTTCAAATAGATTGCTGTGTTTATAGCTTCTCCCCAATATCGTTTTCCTAAACCTGAATCTTGAAGTAAACATCTTGTTTTTTCAACTAGTGTTCGGTTAACACGTTCACTTACACCATTTTGCTCTGGAGTGTGGGGATAAGTGGTCTCATGAATAATGCCATTTAAACGTAGCAAATCTGCAAATTGTTTGTTAACATACTCACCCTTGCCATTATCAGTTCTCAAGCGCTTAATTTTTAAGCCAGTTTGTTTTTCAACTTCCATTTTGAAGTCTTTGAACTTACTTAAAACCTCATTTTTGTGTTTAAGTAAATAACCAAAAGTTTTTCTTGAGAGATCATCGGTGAATGTTAAAAGATAAAGAGATCCACCCCAACTTTTAACTGACATAGGTCCACATAAGTCTGAATGAATTAGCTCAAGTAATGAAGTAGCTCTGATACTTTGACCTTTAGGAAAAGATTTTCTTGTTATCTTACCTTCAATACATGCGGTACAAGTATTCTCCTTTTCTGATTTTGAATAATTTACTCCATTAACTAAACCATTTCTTAGTAAATCCATTCCTTTATGACTTAGATGACCTAATCTACGGTGCCACGTACCTTTGGTTGCAACTGATGAATTATATTCTTTGAATTTAGAGTGACCATTCAACTCTGTTGGCTCAATTAAATTTAGTTTATATACACCACCGTCATTCACAGCAGAAATGTCACTATTTCCCTCTATTCGACAGTCATTTTCTGAATAAATTCTGCACGAATCTTTGTCAAAAACTACTATTTTTCCTTTTTCTGTAATTTTATTTACAGACAACAAATTAGTAGTAAGTTCTGGTATGTATAAAACATCCTTAACAGTAACTTCATTAGAATTTTCTATATAAAGTTCAATATCACCAACACAATTACTTGTAAGTTTTGCATTATTGGCCACCAAAACTTCCTTCTTTTCAAACTTACCATTTTTCACCATTTGATTACTCATATGAGTTGTACAACCTGAATCAATTACCCAATCATTATGATCAACTTTGGATGCATAAGATTTTATATTTTCAGTATGGAAAACAGTTGTAAGCAACACATTGTCCTCTTCTTTGTGTTTCCCAACATAATTTGCCTTAGATCTGTGCTGAGAATTATTGCCAAGATTAGGACAGTTAGGCTTAATATGTCCAGGTTGGTTACAATGATGACAAATAATTTTCTTCTGTGGTCTAAACTTACCTTTTGAATCTTTCAACTTCTCAATTTTCTTGGCATGAGAGTGTTTAGTTGCCAAAGCTGATTCACTTCCAGTTGAAGTATTTTCAGACCTCCTAAAATCCTCTTGTAAGAGACGAGTTTTAACAAACTCACTTGAGACAGTTGTTTGAGTAACTTCAATACCCATAATAAGTGGTTCATATTCTGAAGGTAAACCACCCAGAAGTAACATTGCAACTTCTTCATCACCAACAATGTGATTTATGTCTGCTAACTGTTGAACTAAGGACAAAGTCCCATTTACATAGTCTGCCAGTCTGCCATTGTGCTAAAATCTTCCAATTTAGTTTTAAGTAAACGTCTTAAAAGACTAAGTCTTCTAACCAAACTTTTGTTTTCAAAAGCATTCTGGAGATTATCCCAAGCTTCTTTAGCAGTGTTAGCATTCCTAACATAAGGATAACAAGTAGGCAAAACATTTAAACAAATTTTTGCAAGAGCCTTTTGATCCCTGTTTTTATCTTTGATTTCAGTATCAACAGATACACAATCCCAAAGTCCATCAATTATTAATGCCATTTTCATTGAAAACTTCCAATTGTTATAATTTGAAACACCCTCTAGACGTTCAACATTACAATTTCCTCCCATTATAATATTTGTCATACTAGACAATCCTGTATTACTTGAGGTAGGTGCAATAGTATGTGTTGTATTAGTGTTTTCTTGTGTAGTTTTCATTTTAGGTCAAACAACATAAAAATTCAGTTCAAGAAATTAGGTAACAAAATATGTTCATAAGCCTAGAAATCTTACCAAACACAATCAGTCCAGAATTCTTCATTTTAATGTAGTTTTATACATATTCAAAATGAATTTGATCAAAAACGTCTTCTGGGCCCGTAACCTGATGAAATGAGGGAATAAAATACATAAAATACTTTATTAATAATTGATGTAAAAAGGAAAAATATTAAAACATTAACACTTCAAACTGTGAACATATTAGAACAACAAAATAAAATAATCAAGCAGCTGATATTAAAAGACACATTAAAAAGATATTTGATTATATAGCACTAAGCAAAGCAATACTATATAAAATCCTCAACAAAAGAAAACTTATTTAAAAGTATTGATCTATTAACTTTCAAACCCATAATTATTTTTTGAAGTAAATACTATAGATCAATAAAAAAACAACATGCCATAGCAATACAATTACTTTCTTGATATTGTTGATAGTTAAAAAAAGTTATTTTACCCTAATTCTTCAATTTTAGTCAATCTCATTTACCCGTAGCTTACTATATAAATTACGAAGTAAACTATTAGGCAAATTCTACAAAGCTCTCCTTCGTTTAACTAATCATAACTCTCTTAATAACAAACTCACATATCTCCACAATGTAAAAGAGCACCATAAATAACCCTTTGATATAAATAAACAAACAACTTTAATTGCATTGACTAGCAGATGTTCTTTTCATGTAAAATTCGAAAGCATGTATGGCGTAGCCCTCTGATAATCAGGCCTGTGGGGCAGAGCCCTAGGGAATTTGTTCACACCAATAATTTTTAATAAATCAGCACACAATTAGCTTCAGCTTTCTGTGTACTGAGGCTGAAATTAGTCATAAGAAAAGGGCAATATTACATTTGACATTGTTTCAAGAAACTACAATGTGACCAATACAATGACAACAATCTATACTTATAAAAGGCAAAGCCCTCACTGACACACTGACTCACTCACTCATCACTAATTCTCCCACTTCCCATTTACCTAGGAGGCTGAAATTTGGCACATTGAAACTTTAGGCATTAAATAGGAAAACTAAGTTGTTTTTATTCTGATCGGACTCTCGGGCTCCGCCCCAGTGGCTCTGGAGTTTCCTATGTTAACCTTATGATTTTCCATATTTAAAAGGAGTTAATGAATCTTAACAGCTGTTTCAATTAAACAAGTTGGTTCTGTTCTATGATGTTCAATAGCATTAAAGTTACAAGGATTACCAACAGGATGCAGCATTATTATTTTTTTTAAATTTATGACAACAGCTAATTTGCAACTAAAAAATGAGTGAGCGTAGCGAACGAAATCAACCTGGAGGCGAGTTAGCGTAGCGAACGAGCTAATCTGAAGGCAAGTGAGCGCAGCGAACGAGCTCCACCCCAAAGGTGAGTGAGCGTAGCGAACGAACTTCAACCAGGACGTAATTGAACCATGCGAAGAGATAAATCTTGAAAATTAAGAAGTTAAACGGGGCAAAGCCCGCGGGTACAGCTAGTGGCATATAAAACAGGTAGACGATAAAAATAAGTGATGAAAATTGACTATAAATAGATCAAATACACACATACACACTAATGTATTTGATGTATTTTAGCTCGTGTGAGGTAAAAAGAGCTTGTATCTAAAATTAGACCTTGAGCCCCTTGATCCTACAACAATTACAGACAAATTAGACTGCATTGATTGAAATATAAATTTTGAGATCGGATCTAATGAACCTTAACAAATCCATCCATCCATGTCGCCTCCTTTGTCAAACACATTCCTCAGTAATCCACCACATTCCCAGCTGTATACCTCACCGGAAATCCATGGTAATGCCACGCCAGTCTTTCAATACACGCCTAACCAGAACCAGGTCTACAGGAACACTGGAACTGCGGAAGCGCTCCGACTCATTGGTTCCTATTGTCTCCAGAAGGCAGCATGCATACCCAAACTCTCAAGTTCCCAAGAGAATGTTGCTGGGGACATTTTGCAGTGTTTCTAAGCTTCGTGTTTGAAAAGATAAAGAAAACTAAATAATAAAAACCTGTGTACACTCTGTGTGATTTTTTCATTAACCAACCAATAACCATTTAAAATAATTCATTTTTATTTCAGCCCAGTGTCGATAGGTTTAGATTTCAACAACGAACATAGAACAACATTTTGTATAGACACGCTCAGTTGCCTTGATAAAATGCAATACGTTAAATGGGTTACATTTTAAATGTTCAAAACCTTCGGATGCTTTCCAATTCGTAGAGGGTAGAAGTAGAGGGCAATATAGTAAATGATAAGGTGTTGGTGGTATTGTGAGTTTGTTCACAGAGTTGATACATCAGAGCCGATAGGGTTGGTAAAACTTTACTTATAGGAATTTAAAAAAAAATTACGGCAAAAACCTTTTTGAGAAATATATGAGATAAAAAGTTACATTATAATGTTATTGTAAGTTACAAACCAACAATCACGTAAGTTACAGTTGAAGAGGAACTCTAGCAGAGACTTACAAACTTCTATTTAGTCGATAAGCTCATACATCACCAGGAATTTAGCATACAAATGTGAGTTGTGAAGCTAAAAATACAGTTGAAGATTAATCACAACGTATGAGCAGTGAAGTGTCATGTAGCCAACAAACAGTTGAAGAGGAACACCACAAAGTCTGAGCTGAGAAGTGTTATTTAGCCAACAAACAGTTGAAGACGAACACCACAAAGTCTGAGCAGTGAAGTTTCATGTAGCTAACAAACAGTTGAAGAGGAACACCACAAAGTCTGAGCTGAGAAGTGTTATTTAGCTAAAAAGACAGTTGAAGAGGAACACCACAAAGTCTGAGCTGAGAAGTGTTATTTAGCCAACAAACAGTTGAAGAGGAACTGCGCAAAGTCTGAGCTGAGAAGTGTTATTTAGCTAACAAACAGTTGAAGAGGAACACCACAAAGTCTGAGCAGTGAAGTGTCATGTAGCCAACAAACAGTTGAAGAGGAACACCACAAAGTCTGAGCTGAGAAGTGTTATTTAGCCAACAAACAGTTGAAGAGGAACACCACTAAGTCTGAGCAGTGAAGTGTCATGTAGCCAACAAACAGTTGAAGAGGAACACCACAAAGTCTGAGCTGAGAAGTGTTATTTAGCCAACAAACAGTTGAAGAGGAACACCACAAAGTCTGAGCAGTGAAGTGTCATGTAGCCAACAAACAGTTGAAGAGGAACACCACAAAGTCTGAGCAGTGAAGTGTCATGTAGCCAACAAACAGTTGAAGAGGAACACCACAAAGTCTGAGCTGAGAAGTGTTATTTAGCCAACAAACAGTTGAAGAGGAACACCACAAAGTCTGAGCTGAGAAGTGTTATTTAGCAAAAAAACAGTTGAAGAGGAACACCACAAAGTCTGAGCTGAGAAGTGTTATTTAGCCAACAAACAGTTGAAGAGGAACACCACAAAGTCTGAGCTGAGAAGTGTTATTTAGCAAAAAAACAGTTGAAGATGAATCACAACGTATGAGCAGTGAAGTGTCATTTAGCCAACAAACAGTTGAAGAGGAACACCACAAAGTCTGAGCTGAGAAGTGTTATTTAGCAAAAAAACAGTTGAAGAGGAACACCACAAAGTCTGAGCTGAGAAGTGTTATTTAGCAAAAAAACAGTTGAAGATGAATCACAACGTATGAGCAGTGAAGTGTTATTTAGCCAACAAACAGTTGAAGAGGAACACCACAAAGTCTGAGCTGAGAAGTGTTATTTAGCAAAAAAACAGTTGAAGAGGAACACCACAAAGTCTGAGCTGAGAAGTGTTATTTAGCCAACAAACAGTTGAAGAGGAACACCACAAAGTCTGAGCTGAGAAGTGTTATTTAGCAAAAAAACAGTTGAAGATGAATCACAACGTATGAGCAGTGAAGTGTCATTTAGCCAACAAACAGTTGAAGAGGAACACCACAAAGTCTGAGCTGAGAAGTGTTATTTAGCCAACAAACAGTTGAAGATGAATCACAATGTATGAGCAGTGAAGTGTCATTTAGCCAACAAACAGTTAAAGAGGAACACCACAAAGTCTGAGCTGAGAAGTGTTATTTAGCCAACAAGCTCGTACATTACAGTCAGTTATCATCGCGTTTGCCAGATGGTGTTGACAACACCTCGTAAGAAGTCTGATTATAAACTACTCCATTATTGATTCATATCGCTCGCTGCCGCGTGGTTTTTCTTGATTAACTGCCCGCCTATTCTCTCCCATATAATTACTTGGGGCCGAAGGGTTGGTTTAATTCGGTCAGTTTAGCATAATGTGGAGTCGTGTCTGACTTAACTAATTATCATTTATGTTTTTGACTCTCCGCTTCCGACCATTGTTACGGGGCGGTCTTGGTCGAGGTCTTGGCTGTGTTTCACTGTTCAAGTCTGTTTATGCAAAAATATATATATTTTTTTTTAAATTTTGGAATTATATTCTCATTTTAAGGCACGTGTTAATACTTTTTCTTCTTTCTTTGGGAGGTTGTATTCTTTTTATTGAGAATGCTCATTGTTGAATTTTGTGTCGAATCTTTAGTGATGCACTTCCTTTAATTGATTAACAACAATAAATAACAACTCCATATATACAACATATAATTTTATCATAACTTTTTTATAGAGCTAATTACTAAAATAAGTGTCCTTCCACCAAAACCGCTCACTTTAATTCGCACCCCATTGGATCTCAAACATTAAAAACACTCAGCTATAAATTATGGCCAAGTGTATTATTTTCAAATTTTAGTGTATATTTTTCAAATTGACCTTTCAGAAATCTCTTTACTTCACGTTATGCTACTTCAATTACTAATTAAAGGTCCATAACCCCAGCCTTCCAAAGTGGTTATTTAGAACTGCTGTAAGATTTGGCTTTGTACTGAAAATTGATGTCATTTTTAACGCTATAGCAAAATCGAAGAATAATTAAAACTCAAAATTTACGTTAGATTTCTAGTAATTTGAAAGGTAAATAAATACGAATTTCTTCCAAAATAAAGAACAAAACTTTTGTTTGGTTTTCCGTAGCAGGTACGGTACTGAGATAATTTAAAAGGTCAGTGAAATTCGTTGAAAACTTCCACGTACATAGAACTTTTACTTTGCGATGGGAAATGTTCGCAATAATATATCAAATATTATGAACTCAGCATCCAAAAAATTGAATTCCATAATTTGTTGAGCTTATTTCTACGACGTTAATCCTTCAAAGTTGGAGAGAGCCATTGTTCTTTAAGGACACTCTCCACGCATTGACATTTTAGTTTGTATAATGAATCATCCATTTAGTTATATTAATTGTAAAAATATCGCAGTGAATATTCTTCATCTGCCAGACCATCCCTGATCGTCAAGGAAGTGCAGTTTATTAAACCCATAGTAACTCACTGTCCTCTCCAATGCATGAAGACATTTCCAAATGACATGTCTGCAACTTCAATGGACTCTTCTTCAATTTACGATTACGTCGCGACTCATCCAACTGAAGTCGATTATATAGGATGTAAAAATATCGCAACTTTTGATTTTCCATCTGCAACACAATCCAAGAGTCTTTAGTGCATAGTTTCGTAAACCGAGGCAAAACGCATTGTCCTCTTTCACTAGAATACCACGAACCTCTCCAAATTACATTTCTCCCAGTACAAGCTCATTATCCTCCGCCAATCCCCTATCAGAACCATCTACTCCCACACGTCTTGCGCACTCCGGGCACATCCCACATCCCATTCTCCCATCACCATCGCCAGTTTCCAGTTCACAGAGTTGCTTTCTAACGGGCCCGTTCTCTCACTGCGCTCTATTTTCCCCGCTAACAATTCATTGTCTCGAATCGCGAGAAATGGAGAACAATGGCTGTCGGGGAAGCGTTGCGTGATTGTGAAACTGGGAGCGAGTGCAATGGCGACGAGGCAATTACCTTTATCTCACTTGACCATCGCAAGAGCTAGCTGTCCGCCACGGATCCTAGCACGAGGTAATAGGGGACGAGAGCCAATGGTCAAGGAGGGTGGCGTGGGGAAATAGTAGATGCAATAATGTCCAAATTTGAATGGAGTGTCAATGTAGGAGAATGGTTCAGGAAAATGTATTTAGAATGTTTTAATAAACATAGAGATTCAGAGTTATTAAGACACTATTTTAAGGACCGTTTCACCTACATGCCACTTGTTCCAAACCTCGCAAAATCGTTGAAAGCGTAAATTTGACTGATTTGGAACAACAGGGTTTCGGGCCTTCGGGCTTTATATTATAAACTCGGTTATTAACTCTGACGACAAAGAAGAAAAACAGAAGGAACTTGACCTTGGCAGAAGATGACAGTGTGACTCATGAACACCTTTTGACCGAACTGGGAAGCCTCGGTAGTCCTCTAAATGAATTGCATTGATATAATAGTTGGTAGCAAATAACTACGGAAGTTGAAAGAAAACTATTATTAAAACTCGAATAGTAACAATTTTCTGTAACCTAGTTTTGAAATTGTGTACACAAGGTTTACTTCTTGGCACCATGTTATTTCAGAAGTATCCCAGTTTAATTTCCTGACAATGCATGCACACTCAATGAGGGAACTGCGATACGTTGGTAACCATTTGTATTAGTTGATACAGCACTACGTAGTGCATTTAAACAATGGGATTGTGGAATTGAATTGTAAATCCTTGAGCCAATGAGCTGATTTCCCTGATCCCCTTTGTACCAGCTTAACAAAACTCGTCTCGATTTTCTAATTCTGCCATGTCAGTGCAACCTTCATGGAACTTTTAGTTCTGTGTTTGCGGCAGATAATTCTAAAATTTGGAAATGATCGCCACTCAAAGTTGGAGAGGCGTAAGCGATTCTCCTAATAATCATAAATTATTAGTAAATGCTATAAAAAAACTAACTTCTTGTTTACAAAGGTAGGGGAAAATCTTCCACTGATCATATAATAAAAATGAAAATCAAATCATGGAAATTGCATCCACAGAATCTTTCGAACTGTTTTGATGTGGAAAATTGAAACATTCGCGAACATATAATAAAAAAGTCACTTCAGAAAACTATACTTTATATATCATGTCACATATTTGTTCAATAGACAATTAAAAAATATATTTATTTTGCATACAATAGTTCTAGTTTATGTGAAAAATAATTCAGTTTGTGACTAACATTTGATCAAAAATAGAAATAAAATTACCATGGTACTCAGAGGCTAGAATCTAACGGAAACAAAGGTGCAAAATCCTTTACTAGACTTCCTGCGCAATTGAGAGACAAAGATTGTGGCTTGGAGATATTTAAGAAACAAATATTACATTTTAAAACTATTTGTTATAAACACTCCTTTATATGAGTTTTAAAAACTGTTATTACTCGCATTTATGACAAGATTAAAATATTTGTAATGCAACTCGTTAGTTGTTGACGATATTTGATATGTACCATTGTATTAAAGAAAAATGTGTTAGATATTTGAATTTTAGTGCAATTAAATTTAGGTGTTTGTTCAAACATGTTCAAAATGAGAATGATAAAAGGAAATGGCAACGACTAAAAGGGAATGGCAGTCAATGGTTTTGTTAAATCAATGGATAGGCCTAAATAAAAAAGAAACTACATGAGCTTTATTATTTTTGTAAAAGTAGGACCATTAAATTACTAGAACTACTTCAACAATGCTACAACTAACTAGAACGTGGTATAACCGATACAACATATTGAACTATTTTTAGAGTACACATGTTGTGATTCCTTACATGGCTTGAAAAATTTGTAGAATGACCCAGAAAAGTGTAATTTTTCGAATAAACGCAAGGACGCTTATGTTTGGAATAATACGATGTAAGATTTAAAAGGGAATCACATCAATGGGTTTTATTAGGGGTTGTTACAATAAGAATAAGTAAAATACAGCAAAGTTTATTCAATTTATTTCAGCGAATTTCCCTATGGGGAAATAGCTATTACCGTAGGTGCCACGGTAAGACCTAGACCTGGGACCGATATAAAATTTCATTTTATTTAATATATACATCCGTCAACGCTATAGCTTGGGCAATTTTTGTCCGATTTTGATTTGGCTTCAAGATGTGTTGTATATAGACTGGAAGAATTATATTTTGTTATTTTATTTTATTGAAGAAATCAAATTATATTTTATATTGTATAAGAGTTATCATGTAGCACAGTTATGTTCTAATTGTAATGGCATTGCACTGAGTAGTAGAAAATCTTTAGTTTGTTAGTTCTTCTTCTATGTTCCGTCAATGATTGTAATACAGCCAACGGAGATGTCTGATGTTTTCGGCCTAGCCATATTTTATTATCCATTCTAATAGTAATAATTACAGTATTTCAATATTTTTTTTCAAGTTTCGTAAATTTCATCCCTTCAGTACTTCTAACATGTTTCTGTATCAAGCAAATACCTTTTAAGGTAAGAATATTGTTATTATTAAATGTAAGGCTTAAGTCACATGTTCATAACTTGAATTGCTATTTTATTTACTTGATACATTGTTTCTAAATTCATTTAATGCTTTGTTTAATACTTTTGTTTTGTATAATCAATCCAAATTTGCAATATTAAAATTTCAAATAAATGTAACTTCAAATAAATGTTTTTACAGCTTACGACTTTATTAGGCTATACTAGGCTAGTAATTGTTACAGATGTTTTTTTTTCATTCAAATACAATTCCATTCTACCACTGATGATGCGTCTCTTTTCAACTCCCTGATGCGACAAGATGTAAGGCAGTATAGACTTGAATAAGTTCGCTCCAGCATGATAGGACCATGGGAACGGTTTTAATGGGGTGATAATTTCTCATTTTGACCCTCAAAGCATACAATTTCTAATTTTCTCTTAACACCATTATAAAGAGCTTAACATAGATTATTCCCTATATGGGAAAATTCGCTAAAACAAAATAAATAATTATATTACAGTGTATTTAGAGAATTATACAGTGTTAAATTCTCTTTATACTTGATATGATATATAAAGTGTTTATATTATTGGTTATGGAGAAAATTAAAAAAAAGGATTTCTGTGATATTCTCATGGAGAAAAAGAAAACTGTTGTAGTTCGCTTGTTTAAGATATTATTTTGATACAATTTGGCATATTTATTAATTGTATACTAAGCTGTTAATATTTTGATAAGACACACTTTAATACACTCCCTGTAGCAGCAAACCCTAGAGCTTGTTAAATCTAATGTTATTTAAATTGATTTAAATAAACATTCAATCGGGAAATGGAAATTTGCTTTGTCTGCAGGTTTACTGCGGCGAGGGTATTTTCTGTTATAGCTATTTACAATAAGATGCAACGATATCCTGGATGGGATTGATCACTGGAATATGACATCAAACGCTTTACAATCTTTTTCCAATCTATTATGAGAATCTTTTTTATCTTCTTCCTTCCAAATGTGACATTCTCTACACTGTATGGAAACTATATATTACTGCGAGTTGAGGTTATTTAGATGCGGATAATGGGTAATTTAGATACCCACTTTTTAAAAAATATTATAAGATAACGCATTAACTAAACACATTAAATTAATGTTCCGCTTATAAATTACTGAATACTTCAGGGATCCTAAATAAGTCCGTCACTCTTCTCTCCTCCTAACCATGCTCTATCAAAAACATTTCAGATTTCACACTAAAATAATACTACACGTCACAATTTTTCATAGATAATATAGTGAACTTATAATATAATATTTGCTTTTTTAGATTTATAGACCTAACTATTGTCTGGGTTAGTTTTTATCGTTATGAAGATAATCTGTTAATTATTATTGATGTACTGTACTGTAATCCTCAGGACGGGAGTCAGCGTTGTACTGTAATAGTACAGGTGTGCTACAGGGGTTCGTTCATGGGTCCGTCCTTTTCTCAATGTTCATGAATGATATATGCCTCCTGTAGTGTATAATTACTATACTGTAATTCCAAGTTGCTGATGATACGATACTCCCTGATTGTTTCCAGTCTAAATCATTCACAGCTAGAGTTCCAAACATTTATTGAGAGTAGACTAATTTTGTTTTTCAGCGGCTTTCAGATAACTTTCTACGTGTTAATCCTCAGAGCACACCACTTTAAGACTTTCGTATACGACAGAATTCATCTAACACATCTGAATCAAATTTACCTGTCGACAACATCAATATTATCTCATCTTGTGTAACATATTTAGAAATAGTTATTGACAGTAGACAGCAAGTTTTCCAGCCACATCAAGAAAATTCACAATAGGCTTAGTACCAGTACTTTCCTTCTTCGTAGGTTCTCCTGTTATCAAGACAGACAGACACGTCCTTCTGACAGCTTATTACGGCTTATCTTGTTTACCATTTTCTTACAAATTGTATGCCCGTTTGGGGCAACGAAAACTTCTAAGAAAATATTTAAACTGAAAAGAAAGCAATCAGCAGATTAATCTTCAACCAAAAATATAAAGAGTCTTGTAGATACGTTTTTCTTGGAAATAATATGCTGAACAGAGCTTCCTATCAATTTTCATTTTTAATCTTGGTCCTTCTTGAAAAAAGTTCAACAATGTTTCATGAGTCATTGACCTACCTATTCCACTATCTCGTACCACTAAAAAAACAGTCATTCTCCATTTGTATCGTCTTTTCAATTATCTTCCTAATGCAATTAAAAAGGCGAAAATTATTTAAAAAATTTAAGCATGGTTTGAGGGAATATTTGAGAGTTTGTAAGGAATGTTACAGTGTTTCTTCATTTTTTAAATGTTATTAGTATTTACCTCTTGAAGTCTTTATCTTTATTTTAATGGGTCTAATTTTAGGCTACTTGTTTAGTTTTAGTAACTTTTTTCCTGAACATTTTTGTATTATTATGGCAATAAAACGATTCTGATTCTGACCCTCCTGCTTGTAGTATAGTTCTATTATTTAAGAGTTGGTCGTTCAATTGTCCTTAGAAAACTATTTGTAGTAGTGGTTTTGTCGGGACATATTTTACTTCATATAAGTTATATACATCTACCCTACCAACGATCACGAAAACCCAAAACCCAAGTATTCAAGTTTTGAGAATTTAGAACCCCAACCGGTTCTCAAAGTAATATTCAAACACCACCAGATAGGAATACAACTTTTCATAATTCTTTTGACCAACAATTCAAGGTCCAACGCTTTCATAAGAATCACTCCGAGCGAACCTTTGATGTCCACCGAAGCCAAAGGTGCCGAGAGACTCGTAGATCCTAATACGTCTTATCCCCAAAGAACAGTTTTTTTCTAAGCTCTGAGAGCGAGCTCGGACCCGTCAACTCGAGTAGCGAAGTGTCTTTGACGAGTTTGCTCTTGCTGTGCTGTCCCCACCCTGGCCCCGCCTCGCGTTCTCATTGGTCGTCAACCTAGTAGGCGTGGTTTCCCCCTCCCCTCACCACGACATTGAATACATTGCGCGCCCCGACTGCACGACACGTATCTTGCATTAATTTTTAACCCTGGGATGTAAATAAGTTGGCCAGATAAGACTAAGCTGTATCGGGGAAAAGCGACTACTTGAAACCCTTGGCTTGTTGCTGCTGGTTAGTGAAATACGTCTCTGGGTTTTCTTATTGTGCAGACGTGCATGCAAAGCAAACTGGCGAATGATTTGAACTAATTGAGGCGTTGTTGGGGTTGTAACTTAGGATTACTTATGTTTAAGATTGAGGATTATAATTTACAATGGCAATCACCACTCAATTAATCAATGGTTTTTAGATTGGACAAACTACACGGTAAGAACTGTAGATGACATTATTTAAGTAGGTAGCTTATAAAAATGCAGCTTAAAAATTATAAAAACCAACAGGTATTCGAACTTATTCAGTGAACATAGTGAATTAGAGTTAAAAAATACAAGTCGGATGGTGACCTAGCGATGTGATAAAGGAAAGAAATATCACAAACACAAAATATGTAGAAGGTAGCGAGATCAACCTTAACAATATAAAACATCGTGAGATTACAACAAGTATATCATCAAACAAAATTAATGCAAAATAATACAATGAGGCCGATAAGCATTTAAAATTGGTATGAAAGCAGAAAATAACAATAACTACTACAGAATCAATAAAATTAATATAACAATAATTGATACAACAATAATAATTGCAGTAACATGTCAAACGTATAAGCACTACAACAATTTGTAAAAAGGCTGGCAGGACTACACTCACTTCAGTGTAGAATGTAGGCCTGCCTATTTTTGTTTGTTTTTAATTATTTACCTACTAACTATTATAAATATATTATTATAATATTATAAATATTAATAAAGCAATTCTCAAACAATCCTGTAGGTCTATAACATCGTTGTTGTGTTCTCACTTCTCAGGAGCATAATTATTACTGAACAACATTTATCAGTCGATGTGTTGCTATTCGGTCTTCAAAAGGTACTTTACAAGAAAACAAACAAAAATATTTATTCTTTTACACAATTGTCGCTATATAGCCTTGGTGGTTTATTGGAGTGAGAGAGACGGGTTTAATTCCGGATATATCTACATAAATATAATTGGTTTCTCTTAAACATTCAAGGTTTTCCACTTAAAAATTCCAATAGCTTTGCAACTACAAAATAAACGGCAAAAGCTATTTGACACATACTTTCTCCCATTAGCGGACAACAGCCTTTAACATGGGTAAGGTGGGCAGTAACTATGATATTTTATATAGAAAATCACAAAAATTGCAATAACTTTTGAACCGTAATTGTTTCAGCAATGGGGGTTGTACTATGTTGTTTAGAATAATTAAGGACCATAACACATTAGTTGTAATCAGAACCAATCGTTTTCGTGAAATATAATTTTTGATATTTTATGGTTTTTTTAATGTAAAAATAACATAAGTTATGATAACTTTTGAACCATAATTTTTAAGGAAATGGGATTTTTACATTGTACAATTCTGTTCAAACTTTAAAGAACTATATAACTTAACAAACAAAATGTTAAGCTATTTAATTTATAAAATATTGTAGACATTTTAAACGATGGTTGACTGAAAGTACTGTCTGTACGATACTACAATTAAGTTTCACTTGCATACATTACCATGAATTATTTGTGTCTGCTCCAATTTATTTTATTTTATAGAAACCATAGTACACAAACAATTTCTACATTGCAAAACTCCCTCTATAAAATCCCAACTATATACACACTATTAACATAACAACATACTCTATTGGAATATCAATTGCAAAAAGCTGTGTATTTAGGATGCACAGGTGATTATACGAATTAGTATAACTAGGTGACACAGTACCAATTAACAGGCTTGTTACAGTTGCAGTTAGTAGCAACTCTGCAGTTGTCTATGTAAATGTATGTGACTACGTGTGATGGGAATATTCTGCTGTCTTTAGGATAGGTAAAGTGTTTTAGCTCAAGCTAAGTTTTTTTGGGGGGATGGGGGTTTAAACGTGTGGGCTAAATAACTACAATGTAAAAAATACTAAAACACATTGCCTTCATCTGATACACAATAAGAATTACAATATTTTAATTTTTATTTAAAATGCATAGTATAATATGCATATTTAATAATAATAAAAAAAACTCGTACCTCGTCATCAGATTTTTAATAAAAAAACCAATTTACATTTTAATTCGACATAAAATCTTGTTTTAATTCATTTACAGCCCATTCTATTTAACTTTTCTTCTTATGTTTAACAATTTATTTGAGAAGGTGGTCTAAGCCCCCGGACTTCGGTGTGAGAGGGACAGGCTCGAACCCCGATATATAAAAAAAAAACTGAGAGATTTGACCAAATTTAAATTAAAAGAGTTCAAATTACCTAACAAAAATCCATTGGCGTAGACAAAAAACTCTGAATAAAATATTTAGCGCTCCATTGTGGATATTCTGTTGGTAGTAAAAACCTTCAATTTCTCCACCCCCTTGAAATTCTAGAAGGAAAGCTCGCAGCTAGGGAACTTTGATGTCTCTAATGGCGGACTGTCCATTATGCGAGATGGACACCCGATACCACCACCTTGGCGTCCAGGAGTGTGAAGGGAAGCCTTACAACGTCCCTGCGAATCATGGGTGCCTAGAACCAGAGAGGAGGCAGGTCGGCTGTCGCAGGGATCAGAAACGGCAGAACAAGGATTGTTATGTTTTGTGTACTTTTGTAGAGTGGGTAATTTACAGTTTTAAGTGTTACATTTGTTGAATACGAGTAGTTTACCGTGAATCGCAAAGCATTTATATTATCACCATTGATTCAAGTGCATTACTATCATATGGTTTAAATAACTAATTAGTGCCATATATGGACACAAGCTAATGCAAAACAAATTATTGTTATATTTAAACAAACTACGAATCAAATGATATTTCACGCAGCAGCTCTGAAAATTGTTAAGGTAATCATTTTTAGATCACTTTAGTGAAAGCAGAACTCTCTCCCATCAACATGCAAGCTGTCAAAATCTCAGAATTTTGATGTTAACAAATTGCCTACGGTATATAAAGAGTCCCAATAAAGGATAAATGCATTTTTTTAGACTAAAAATATTCGATTTATTTATTCAAACCAGCTATCTGAAGTTACAATATAACAAGTAAAAGTTAACATTATTGCTAAATTTCCAAAACGTAAAAAATATAGAAATTGTGTTTTTTTATTTAGTTAATTTAGAGACGTTTTATACTTACTACTTGAATACTTAACTCAGAAATTTGAAAGCCTTGGCTAGAGTATAATAGAGTTAAATGTTAATAATGGCACTTAACTGTTTATTTGTCAAGTGTCTAAAACTTTGGATGACACGTATAATCGTGTCAGTCAATTGCTTGTTAGTATTGATACGTCTCATAATATATCAAAACTGAACAATTAACGATGATATATTGAATTCACTCTGTTAAGCACCTCGTTGTAATAGCACGCATTTCCTCTGAAATAAATTCCAATGGTAGCCTATTTTACACACATACAAATAATTATTCAACTTAGTAATAAATTTGACAGTTTTAAATTATTTTAATCATTAACAATAATAGTATTTTGAAATATTCGTTTTATTTGATATATTTTATATGTTTTATGTATTTATATTTTATATTTACAGTATTGTTTGGTAGCATTTATTACTTTATGTAATATTTTATATGATTTTCAAGCGAGCAAATAATCAAATAATAATCTCTCCTTCAATGCTCACTGATATAAATATTGTCGAGTTCCTTTCTGCAAAATTATTCTAAATGTTAATGAAAAAAAAAAAAAAAACTGTATATACTTACAGTGAAATTTTATTCATCACGAATAAAACAGCATTTTTTGTGATCTGTTATGCGGTTTTCTTAGATTTCATAGATGAACGTGCGTTACAACTAAACAATTAACACAGCCAGTTTTTTTTTTTTTTTTTAACTTAGTTGTCTTTTATTATTTAGAATCCTCATCCAACTTTTGTTTATTAATTCTGTCTTATAAGATAAAAATGCAATTACAGCCCAAGTCAATTGTTCTCCATAGGCACTGCCTTTAAAATATTTACATGTCTCCAGGGCATAAAATATATGATTTTTTAAACTCTTTATAAAAAAATCAAACCTTATGGAAATATTGACATTTGAAGCCGCCTCTTCGCCGGCTGCTTCTGCTTGCATTCGAAACTTTAACTAGGTGGCTGCGTTATTCGGTGCTAAAAATTTTTCCAGAAATAACTAAAAATAGAATAAATTAAAGCAAAAATAAGAATAAAATTTATTATAAATTACAATATATCGAAATTAGAATAAATAAAAATAGATCCGTCAATTCTAATGAGGTATACCTTTTGTGTTTCTCATTTTATGCTGGTTTAAATACAGAATGATTTAATTACTACAGGCTACAGATTTCGAAGACTTGTGAATAGTCTAGTCCTAAGGGAAATTAAGTATGTTTTCAGTTTTCAGTGGAATTTCGTTCACTAGATTTAGTTATCGAAGCAGCTGATTCCTCAAAATGTCATCATAAAACATAAAACACGAAGTATCTAATTAATTAACGGAGATGATAAAAAGTATGTAAATGTATGTAAAGATTATGTAAAGAGACATTTTATTTAGACGAATTTCGAGCTAATGGCTGTCGCCACAATAATTCAGCTCAGCAACAAAACGTTGTAACATCATTATCGTTGTTCTAAGCACAATTATTATTTAGTTGTCACATACCAAAAACATTGGACGTATAATGTGACACTCCTGACCAAAGTGTCTTTTTACACTCGATAGGTTGACAAACCCGACAAACCTCGAGCTTCAGCATTTTCCTCTCGTTTAACAAAGTTCCAATTAGCTCACTAGTTGTACTAATAATTAATTGTAACTAACAGAATTTAATTTTATTCTACAATTTCCAGCTTAACTCGAATTTTTTTTATTTATGTGGAAAGTCAATTAGGCCTACCTACTCTTGGATAAAACGAACTATTTAAGGTTAAGAATACACAAATTATTCAAAAGCATGCGCATATGAAAATGCCTTATTAACGTTTCTTACAAACCATGGAAACCAAAGCCATAACCTAACACCCATACGGAAGTTGAAGGCTTACCAAAAACCAAATCTAGAACCATTTTACACCTAACTGACTGTTCTTCGATCTTGTAGTTTCAAAGCTATAATACCCAAAAGTATCAATTATATTAAATTGAACCTTCTTTGTTAGCTGCTTCCTATTTAAGCTTATTAAAATACAATACTTCTTTCAAAACACTTTATGGAAGTTTCTTAAAAGCCTAAACAATAAACTGCACACCTACACCAAAAGTACTTTACCGATAAACAAATCCAGAACCGATTTATACCTCATTAAACTGAAACGCAACCGGTTTCGTCGAAGAATAACAGCCAGGTATAAAGGATAGGAGCAAAACGGCGAGATCTAACAAGAAGAAGGAAACATAAATAAATAAAAACAAGACCAGTGGTACAGTAAGGTAGAGTCTAGAGGTAGTGCTAATAACCGCGCGACGATGTACGTGTAAATCAAGGGAGCAATGTAGCTACCCACGCTGGACCCTGGACGGCTGGCTCATGCATCACAGATAGCAGGGAGGAACAGAGAAGGCGCGAATGCGACGAAAACCTAATTCATTTTGTACAAAACTGATTATTACACTATTTTTTTACACTGGGTGTAGGGAGTGTAGGTAGATAATAGATCAAGAAAAGAAAATGGAGGACTTGATTCGATGGTAACTTTTGTCACAGGAAATAATAACGAAAAAGGCACGAGTTCCGAACAAGGGTGGTTCTTTTTGTACAGAGCTTAGTTTCATAGTCATTGTCGCCACAGAGAGTAGAGAAGGGATAAATCTTCTAATCCATTTTATACTTAGCACTTTCGTTTTGACCAGCAGGAGAGGAACAAGTCCTACAAAGATGTAATTAATTTAGTACTAAATACAGTACATCAAATTACAAGTATTTTTATTTCATAATGTAGTGGAACAAAAGGCACAAGCTTAGCGCAATGAAAAATCGCCTATTTTTTGTTAAAAGCTAGGCCTAAAAGTCCAAGGTCAGTGGAATCCATTTTATTCCCAATACAGTCGTTTTTGCAACAGTGTACTGCTTATGATACTTGCCTCGGGACATGTAGTTCTGAAAATTGAATTACTCTAAAATGCGTTGTTGTAGGTTTGTCAATTTCCTAAAAAAATTTAACACGTTTTTTACTTTACTTTAAGTTTTAATGCGTGATTTACAGTAAGCTATATAGTAATTAATTATATTTATATGTAGTGGAAAGATAAAACCATATCGAGCAGAATTTTTATTGCATTCTGGTATTAGTAAAAAATTTATTTTCATAAAAGAAACTAGCAGAGTATCCGTCCTTGTTTGGCGTATAAGTATAAAATGCTTACTGAAGTAATACTCGTGCTTTGCGTTTGCAATGGGGAACGACAATGTTTGAGAAAAATAATTAGGCTCTTTAAATTTACACTAGTATAATACATCTACCATACAGTAGCAATAATGATCTATTACTGCTTCTAACAAAAGAAAAAGAATAAATCATCAATTATTTGCATAATATCACAAATTATTTATTAAATTTAAAACACAATCATAAACAATCATATTTTGTAAGTTCTCATTGTGTATCACAGCTTTTTGTTTCTGCTTAATAAAAATTAGCTGTTGTTATAATTGCAAAAACATTAATAGTCCTGCACCCTGTTAGTAACCATTTAAATTTTTAATGATATTGAATATCATAGAATCAACTTGTTTTAGTTGAAACAGCTGACAAAATTCTTTTTAAATATGAATAGGCCTACTCATAAGGTTAACGTGGGAAACTACAGAGCCACTGGGGCGGAGCCCAAAAGGATTTTTGAGATAAGAATATGCCTATATGGTAGTCGGGAATGTAAGCTATCATCACACCAAATTTCAGATTAATCCGACCAGTAGTTAATGCTTGATTGAACTTCAAACAAACAAACACACAAACTATTTATAATATTAGTAGCATTAGTACGATGACACAAAATGCCAATGAAAAGAGCCAGTATAAGTTTTGGCTGTTTGTGACATAAACATAAACTATAGATTATTTCCATCGATAACATCGTTTAATCGTTAAACGAAAACTTTTGTCCAATTGTCATGGCTTTAGATTTTACTATTTGTCTAGTTCACCGCATTGGAAAGCAAAATTACCAACTATCAAAATACAATAAAACACTCAACTGCGCAATCTGCAGCATAAAAAATCGCACCAACTAATTGGAGACAAATCCGCAACCCCGCCCGTTATCGCTTATGGCGTACTCGCGGTTGTAAGACCATTAAACGCGAGGATAAAATGGAGTGGGCAAGTAGAGTGTGCACAGTGGGCAATAAATAGTGACAGTAGTGAGCAGACTATTGGTGCCCCCGTGAGCAAGTGGGGGAAACTGACCCCCTCCCTCCAGGTAGCTGTGCGCGGCCACCGTGAGCTTGAAACTCAAAGACTGCCAGAGATCCGAGCGCTTCGCATCGCTGCTAGACCTGTTTCCGGCCTCTGATTTGTTAGTGCGCGTTTTTGGTGTTCAACAAGGTTGGGTGTTGGGACCCTTGATTTTTTTGGACTGTGATGAATTGTGTAGTGAACTGACTTTGTAGTTTTTTTACAACGTTGACGGGTATATTTTTGAAGGAAGTGTTTCTGTAGTAAATTCTCACATAAACTATCTTCAGTTTACACTTGGCCAAGAATGACTGAAGTTCCTAGCTAGTCAACTATCCTTGGACGTCACCATGTTGATTTCCACCACCAACACTTCCACTGCCAACACCAACAACTCCTCCTCCACGACGGGTAAGTGCAGCGACTTCTCGGTCTCCAGTTTGTGCCGCGACCTCAGGACCTCCCCTGAGGCCAAGGAGGAGAACACCCCCGCCGTCATCGTCGGAGGTACAGGAACCAACTGGAAGCTGGACATTCCCGCTCACCCTCCGGGACTCAACCCTGCACTGCCTGCCACTCCGCCTCAGACACCTGGTAAATACATTCATCTTTATGTTCAATTTGACCACTAATGATCTTATGGTGTATCTTGTTGATTTTGAACGTACCACACATTTCATTGCATTTGATCTATACCACAGAAAAAAAAAAAAACTGCTACGTTTGCAAAGTTTATAAGCTGGCTCAGCTTCATATTTAAAAATACGGTAATATTTGTATTAACTTTGTCTACCAAGAGGGGTTCTCATAAATAAGAACAAGTTTGAGTACTCTGATTCAAACGACATATTTAACTTGATACTTTAATCAGGACAAACACTTTACCAACAGTAAACCTTTTCGTTTCCAAGAGTCTACCTCAGAGAAAATTTTTAGCGTGTATCCATACTCTACAGCATTACCGTATCTAAAATAAACATAAAACATGTCTTAGGATTTCGGTGAATAGTCAGCTTTTAATATTTCAAATTGAATGAATTGAATAAAAACAGTTATTTTAAAATCACTTTATATTAAAAGAAACACAAGCATTTGCAGTTATAAATGCATCGGTTAATGCGAAGTCAGTTAAGAGTTGCGACTGTATTGGGTGATATAACGCAATTTGTATGGTTGGCTGAAAGTTTAGGCTTAGGTATAAATTCTTTCTCAGATACATTGAAAGTACACAATTGAGGGTTTTTAAGGAGAAGAATTTATTCAACTAATGTTTGTAGAACTCAACTAATATATTTGTTACAAAGCGATGATACCCAAGAATAGATCATTCGCAATGTTCTATATTCTTTCAATGAAATATAAAATACATGAAGGAGCCTCAACATACTGTGGTAACTTACTAGTAGTTCACAAAAAGTAAATACTGTAAAACAATAAGATATATTAATTGAGAGTCAAAGAGTTTAGCGAGAATATTTAACTAATGACATGTCGACAATACCAATTAGATATTAAAATTTTACAGGTTTAATAATATAGATAATTACATGTATTAATTACACCCCTTTATAGGCATAAATACCTTAAAAAGCAGCACAACGTTATTTGTTGAATAATTGTTACTGTTAGGAAATAAAAGAAAAACAAAAATTATTTTCAACAATGCAATAATATTTTTGTTTTTAGCACATTCTTATTAAATAGTTTTTTGGTAGTACATGGGGTGGGTGGGGGGGGGGGAATTTAATTCAATCTTATGCCTGTAAAATGTTTAAATGTATTGAGCACGACTTTCAATATCGTAGTAAATCTTATTGAGCTTTCTCAAACCCATGCATGTAAAATGTCTAAAAAAATTCAAAATTCTCAAGTTTGTTTTTGTTTAAAAAACTTCTATAGAAAATTCTATAAAATAGGATATTATATTTATATGTGATGGATTTGTCTATTCTCATAAATATAATATAATCTACAGTATAAAAGTTATTTAGGTTCTATATTTTATTGTTTTAATGCTATAGTTCGAATGCATAGATGTGTTAGTGTATGGTTGGTGGCCTGTTTTATCATTTGGGTTATTGACAAATTATGTTGCCGTCGAACTTGCGTATCAGTTTCATCAAAGATTTAGTGTTCAGAATTTCAGTTTCGTTGACGGTTTTACTTGTCCTGTTATACAACATGACCAATGATGAGGTTGTGAAACTTTTAACTCAGCAATTATATTTAAACAAAATATTATACTATCTTATTAAATTATATAAGGATATTAAATATGTAAGATTAAGTAATGATCACTGAAGATTACTATTTCATAACTATTTGTAGTCTTTATGCAAATGAATTTAGGTGCAGTTTAAACGTAACGAGTAGAGTATTGTAAAGAGTCCTGAAAACATATAACTAAAGTTTAGAAAGTAAACTTAATTTAATATTAGTAAATTTATACTTTTTTGACTAAAATAAAACAGGGTTTATCATCATTAGTTCATTTTATAGTTTTTATTTTTTAGTTTTTTATATCTGTAACTATTATTGGATCTTATTAGGTCAATACCATTAAAAAGCACATGAATCTAATTTTTGGATTTAAATTTATTTTTGGCAATGGTCAGTTTATGTTATTTAACATTTCATTGAACTATTGAGGACATTTCAAATCACGATTATTAAAAACAAGTTTTTGGAAACAGATTCCAGATTTCGAAACGCCGTGGAAACATGTCCTACTAATCGCGATGGAATACATTCGCAATAATTCCTCAAATAGAAAAGATCTCGATGTAAAACCAAAGAACGCTAATAGCTTTACCCTATTTTTCTTGATAAAATGTTATTAGTTGTGTTACAATAATCTGTTGATTACATTACAAACATTGTAGTTTTTTAAATAACAGTATACTGAGTATACATATAGATTTTTAATTGGTAGCTATGAGCGTATAAATTAATTAACGTTTGTTTAAATGACTTTCGAGTAAAAAAGAAAGAGTCCTTTCAATGAAAAACAAATCAAAGAAAATATTCAAATTACCAGTGGTATGAAATTTTAACCATGATTATTATACTAAATTAGGTGTAAAATACAATTTACCTACGACAGTTTTTTAAAGTAGTCATTTCAGTTCAGTTCTTAGAATTGAAAAGTTTCACTTAACAGCTGTTTACTTTCATATCAGCATAGTTTCATTTCATATCAGCATGGTTTTTCTCAAATCAACACGGGTAACGGACCAATGAGGTTCAATGATTGAGAGAAAAGAAGTACAATTGTAATACTTCGAACGTCAACTAATCAGCTGATCAGCTGATCAGTTGACAATTTTAATTGTTGATCCGGCTTGTTCCTGTTGATACTCGCGTATTCTTAACCTAAGTTGGTGGAAGTTAAATGAAGGTTGATTTTAAAATATCAGTTAGTGAAAGTGATGTTGACGAGATAGAAATAGTCACAATAATAGAGCATAAACTGTTTGTGCTAATCTTTTGCCACCAAAATCAAAACAAAGGTACCATATGCAATTACATACCAGCAATTATTAAATTGACAAAACAAAATAAGGTTAAATTGATAAATGAAAATGTTCTTCTGGTTTATTTTCAAAACCTCTTAACCACTTTTTCACCCAACTCGTTGTGAACCACATATTCGATGCTGAGATCTAACTGTAAATTAACTGTTTCACTATATTATTCAGTTGTCCAAAAATATATGCAATATTTCCCTAATTGTACCTGATACTGTATTTATGGTAAGAATGCTGCTAGCAGAACCTATTGCCTGAAAAAGTAACGTATTATTTAACAAAGTTTTACAAACACGTAATTACATGAAATCAGCTGATTATACAATAAAAAAAGTCGTTGCATTACTTTCAGTGACAATGACAATAAACGAAAACATAACCTCTCTAGGAAGTTATGAGTAGTGATTGTTAGTAATAAAAAACCAGATTTTTAGTAATTAAAAAACGGTCGTAGGTAAAGTAGTGTACGCAACTCGCATTAATAGTCTTTACGACACTCGTAGAAGTTTTTAAAAAATTAAAAAATTTTCTACTCGTGTCGTAAAGACTAACTTAACGCAATCGTTGCGTAAACTACTATTACTTTAGATTACAACAATTAACGTACATATTATTAGGCCTATTCCGTACAATAATTTCGATACATATGTTAAATATACAGTATATATATAGATAAGGATCTATTGGTTTTCTTTCGTATTCCAAGTAAAAAACCTATATCTTCGAACATACCTATACATGATCACGTAATTGCTACACCAAAATAAAAATAAAACATTTGATTTTAATTTAATAACCAATGTGTTACAAACAATGCAATGCTATATCGAAAATTGCTTTATTCATTCTTAATAAATTACCTTTTAAACGTGTAAATAATCTTAAGAATAAAACATTTATCGAAACATTTTAAACGCTGCTTTTAGCGTATTGAACAAATTTGTATCACACTCATTTGACATACATATCTTGACATGACGAGGATTTGCTTCCACCAAGAGGGTCGGGCACACTGGGTAATCTACATGTGACTTATGCTCTCCCCTCCTTTCTAAGGGATGATAACACAGCTGTTATCGTAACACGTGAGTTGCATGCAACTTAGCAGAGTGTTAAGCGCTAACCCATATACACATATGTTAACCACTCTACGAAGGGTCTTAAGGGTAAATAAATAGATGGAGAGATAGGGATGTCATAAGAAAGGTATAGAGAAGGAATTCACATTTGTGTTGCCTCCAAAGCTGATTCTGAAAGTATAAAAAAGGCCACTCGTGCTTCTATTGAGCTGTTTAACTTCAATGGGATAAGGTACTATTCATCCTGTGAGATGCTATAAAGCTGAATATAGAAGCTGATAACATAACACATTTTAACATATTTTAAAACTTCCATAAATTTTTAAATGGATAAATGTAAGACTGTATTATCAGCGAATAAAAGAAAAAAATACACCTTACTAGTTTAAGATTTTCTAAAATATAAAATCTACGTTTGTTGTTGTTGCTTGAGTTCTTGTAGGTAATATGCTCGTGTCCTTACGCATTTCCCCCCCTTGTGTGGCATCTTAATAAAAGTAAGACAACAACAACAATGTTAAATCTGATATAATCAAAGTTCTTGAAACTGAGACCTAAAAAAAGTAATTTTTAGTTGTATTGTAAACCTTTGTGGTTTTTCTATCCCATGTGCACTAAACTACTATTATTCCTCTTTTATTTGAATAAGCAAAGTTCTTAAATCCAAGTCCTTTTATTTGTTCTGTTTTACAAACTAGGTACAGTACAAATTGAAAAAAAAGATAACACTAAAGATATTCAGAAGTTGTAGCCATTTTACTAACTAATTTTAACCAACAATAAGAAACATAAAAATATATATTGATGATATCACTTGTGAATAATTTTATCCTACAATAGTCCACGAATTTCAAGTCTTTCAACCATATTATATTTATATTGTAATAACAGGTACATTTATTTTTTATATGACTCTTGGTCAAATATTTCAGACAATGTAGTCCTTACTTCTGGACGTTTGTGTCCTCTGGAAATTTCGAGAGTGCAGTTAAACTGCCTAAAATGCCAAGAGACCTAATGATTTTAGGGTAGTGAGCAGGGAAGGGGCAAAAACTCATTCATTATGTATTTACACTTTATGGTCAAGTCACATTAAATGAATTTAAATTTTCTTGTACATAGTACAACGTTTTGTAATGAGTGGAAACTACAGTAGTATTAATATACAGTCGATATAATATGAGTTTTAGGTAAAAGATCATATCAGTAAACTAAGAGACAATGAATAACAATCTTAAATAATGTGATGTACATAAGTAATTTAAATAGAGTACTAATCATATTTTTTTAACTACGAATTATTTTTACAGTAACATAATGTTGTCGAATATATCGTACTTGACTATAATATAAAGATTAGGCTCTGTAACGACAATCTTCATAGCGTCGATAATCTAATTAATATTTTATTACTCATTTCAATTTTAACCTTTTGTTTTCTTCCTAATCAATCATGGCCAAGTGACTGTTTATTTTTCGAAACCCTATTCAATGTGTTACATTTCATTTCCTAACTATTTATGATATGCAATTACTATTCTTCACATGACTATTCATTTATAAAACCTTACCATCCTACCCTTCCAGTCAACATTATCATCACATGTTTACAAATCATAAAGCATTCAAATCCCGGCTCAAGCCTAACACCAGTTGGTTTTCCAAGACTGGTCTGTGATGGTCCCAATACCCTGTGCTAAGCCCTCATAAGTCATACGCAAACTGCCGTATAAATAACACCAGAGATAATCCTGGATTACAATCACGGCACTTGTACTGACCGATCTTCATGATCGTCAATCTTCCACAATTATCTTCTTGTCGCCAGCAGATATCTTCATCTGGTCTGATTTAAGGTCTGAATCGGTTGTGATTCTCGCTCATCTGGAGAAGAAACTGGTAGATCTGTTATCAAAACTATTTTAAATAAAAACTCTAGATTTTCTTCCTTGCAACTGTTTTGCGACTTTCCAGTTTTAAACATTCGACAATTGTTCATAAAAAATCTTCTTATTTTCATAAAACTTAATAAATGTTCGGTTTTTTCTCCTGTTCAACATCATTATTTGACTAGAGGTAACATTAACTTCGGCTTTTCTTTTCCCAGACCCTCCCATTCAACCCTTAAAACTATACCTTATTACGTTTGTCATACATTGTATAGAAACTTGCTTTCACATATTCGAGAGGCGGAGAGTGACAGCGTCGCTGTGTTTAAGCGTAGAGTCATGAGGGCTTTTAAATATCGGCAGGGAGCAATCAGAAGGATTACTCAAATCGTTGTACGCATAAATTTCTGCAGTTTCATGCGTCACCAAATCACTTTTTTTCCTTCATTGCTAAATACCACTTACAATCACTAAATTTTAGTTTTGGATTTTTCGATGCAATTAGGTTTTTTCTCTCTCTTGATCTTGTTAGTATTTTTTTTATTTACTATCATCATTAAGTGTCTAAGTACTCTGAATGTTTATGGACATGTGTATAACTGTATTAGCAACTCATTCCCAAACACAGACGGATAGTCTACTTGGGAATTATTTTTCCTGTACACACACAATTTTTAACAAACATGTAACACATTAATTCAGGAATAAAGAGATTTTGATTTGATTAGATTTGAGATGTAAATACAGCTTGTATGATCCTCTAGCCTACATCTGTTTCGGTTGAAGATTAACAACTCTTGGGTATGTTATTTATAACCACAAAAAAACTCAACTTTAGAAAATAACAAATGACTCCTTAAATATAACATTATGAATATACAGAAATTAAATAAAAATACGTCTAATAACACTAAAAACTTGTACAGTGTTCAAACAAAATTGGAACATAATTCACGTGGTGTCCCATAACACAATTCTTTATCTAGGGTTAAAATAAATAAGAGTAAAATCAGCAATAGAACTTTTTACAAAATCACCTCGTTAAACAGATATCCGAAATTTTCTATTTGTTACATAAACAATGTGGTAAAATAAAGGTCATGCATATCGTGGCTTGGTAAAATCAAAGAATATTATGAAACATTGTATACACTTGTATTACACATCTTTCTTTTAAAATAACCTTTTTAACCAATAATAAACAAATATCAAAAAGGCTAAATGATTGTGTCTATATAAAATTATTCATGATAAACTCGGAATAAATGTGACGGATTCATTATAGAATTTAACATTTTCAGTTATTATTTCCTATTGGCAAAATTAATAATATAGAATAATTATTAACAACAAGAATAATTACATAGAAACATTTCAGTTAAAAAAATTTATACCAAAATCGTTTTGTAAACAAATAAGAAATTGCATAGGCCTACAAAGATTTCTTAATTTTGAGTAGATTCAGTGATGTTATTGGTTGGTAGTAAGGGTTTTAAAATAGTTAAAATCGTGAATCTAATGAAAGAGAAAACGCATTGATAAACACAGATACAAATTTTGGTCGATTATACATGTTTATTTCATCAATCGTTAATCTCTTTTTTGATTAGAAATTTATAAATGTTACGTATACTCGTATAGTTATGTTGTCTAAAGTTTAGACAAATTTTAACATATAATATTTTCCAATATAGTCATAAATATTGTGCATATAAATGTAATTGCATTATTGAATTGTTGATTCATATTTCAAAATTATTTTAATCTAAATGTTTGTACAGAATTACAGAATTTAGAGATTCACAAGGTAACAAATAACCACAACATGGTTTCAAAATTCACCCACATTTATTATGGTTTTTTAACACGTTCGCTACTGAGCGTCGCATATATGCGACGCCGCGGCCATTGCCTCAGACCGAGGTATACATTTGAATCTTACACATAGACCGTCTGTCACTTGGATAACAGTACACACATACCACGGGCGAAAACCTGTAAAACAGTGATCATTTACATTGTAATACGCTACAATCGTGTTTGTAAATAAATTATTCTTGTTTTTTTGTATTTTTTATAACCTTTTGTAATGTCACATATTTGCGACGCCCGGTCTACAGCGAAGACAATAGTAAAAATTATCATAGTTTTCTTGAAATAGACTAAACGTCGCATATATGCGACAGTTCACTTTTTTGTGTTTTAAGGTGAAAGTAAGTAAAAAAATTAACAGATTATTCAAGAACAGTGTATAACTGAACAAATATAAAAGCTACATAGGATAATGCAGCATACGTACTGCATACATACATACAGTGATGCAGAAAAGTAAAGACCAGTTTTTCCAACTATTATATGACGTCACCAATCATCATATCCACAGACCAAGCGACGCAGTTGTGCGTCAGACATCTCTGTAGACCACTGCAGGGAATTCAGTGCCTTCAAATAGACCACTACAAAGATATAAGCATTTTAATAACATTAGAACCCCGACGCAAATATGCGTCGGCAGTCTATTTTAATGTGACTAGCCGTCGCATATATGCGACGGCAGTCTATGGGTGGAAACCGGCCGTCGCATATGTGCGTCGCTGGTCCATGTGAATGGAAAATTTCGTACTATTGCAGTAGCGAACGTGTTAACCTTACCTCCCAGAAACACCCATGCTTTAGAGGGTTGATATTTTGATACTAGGTTAGTCATCCCATCCATTGGGAGCAGCACAAACCAACTTAACAAATAAAATAGAACAGTCAACTTGGCTACTTACAAAGTGTTCTACCGTTAACACGTTATGTTTGCTGTTATATTTCGATAACACGATGGTATATGAGATATTAAACATGATATAGCCTTAAATGAAAACCATTAAGTGTTTCCGAATATAAAGATAAGGAAATCATAGAAATTTGAATGTATAACTCTTTAGCAGTCAGTATACCATGTCAGGGGCCATATTTAATCATAAGCAGTACACCATAGCTGCAAAGAATTCAGATGTTACTTTTATTGTGGCTATCAATTACTTAAAAGAAGGGCCACAAATCCGATTCTTTAATTACGCAACTATAATTTATAAAATTTGCAATCAACATTTAGTTGAGGATATAAACCATTACGGAAGCCAGCCGTGGTCTGTCGAAGGTAGCCGTGATATTAATTGTTGATTGCAGTATTGGATTGTCGATTTCCCAATTCATGAGTAACGATCAACTGAAGTAGCCTTGGTCTGGTTTTGTTTCATTGGTCGTTTCATTGCCAATCCTTCTTTCTCCAATAGTAAATCGTTGGAAAGAGGTATTTATTCTTAATTTTGTCCATAAGGGATTTAAAAATAGGTCTAGTTCTTTCATGGTTCATTAAACAATCTGACTGCTGAAGAGTCTGTTAGAGTATTAGCATTTTTAAATTACAAACACAACTTTTTTTAATGAAAACTCAGTATTTTTACACAACAAAATACTAATAACAAAATGATTTGTAACCTAATATATATTTTATAAATATAGTTGAGCAATTCAAGCTAATACTAGTTAAGGTTAGCAAAAGTTTTATCCCGATTTAGATAGCCCCTTGGCCTGTTTGTAAAATGTATCAACATCAATATGAATGAACTCAATACAATCCAAAATAGGTACATACTGTATTACATTGACGATTTTTCACCATCGTAAGCAATGTAATATTTTTACCATGGATGAATTCTACTCCTTAGTTAACTTTTATGTTTCTGTATAAGATAAAATAATTTACAATACACCTGGAATTTCTTTTATAAATATTAGGTATTTTAGAATGAATACTATGTTATTTTATCCTTTATATTTGAAGAGTGATGATCCATGTGTAGACGGTGGAAAGAAGATCGTAATTTAATAAATATTAGCTACAGGTAGGTTATTACTGGTTTTTGTAACATATTTAATTTAAAATTTATGCTATTTAGGAATACGCAGGAATAGTAAACAAATACAACATATCCTAAATACGATTTTTCACCATCGTAAGCTATGTAATATTTTTACCATGGATGAATTCTACTCCTTAGTTAACTTTTTATGTTTCTGTATAAGAGAAAATAATTTACAATACACCTGGAATTTCTTTTATCAATATTAGGTATTTTAGAATGAATACTATGTTATTTTATCCTTTATATTTGAAGAGTGATGATCCATGTGTAGACGGTGGAAAGAAGATCGTAATTTAATACATATTAGCTACAGGTAGGTTATTACTGGTTTTTGTAACATATGTAATTTAAAGGTTATACTATTTAGGAATACGCAGGAATAATAAAAATATACAAAATATCGTAAAAAGCTATAGTTTTATTTAATTGCGTAGAAAATATTTCGAATGGAATTTTTTTAATTTTAATTTTCTACAGAGTTCCGAGTTCATAAGTGTTACTAAATGCATTGCTAAAATAATATAGCTCACAAAAAATAACGCAGTTAAAACAATTTAGAAAGCAGCCCACTTAGCCTATTTGAATATGAACAATGAACATATTTTAGACATGTTATCATGTTCGAATATAAGGCGATATTATAATTTGATATTTTCTAAATTTAAAAACAATTATATTCACAAATCATCTGCTGTAGTTAAAAAATTTAATTACACTATTTTGACCAATCAAAGCAGGCACATTAAAAGGTCAAATACTAAAATCGCTTGTTTTTACGGTAGGCCTACTCTATTACTAAATGAAACGACAATTACTTGACAATCTGAATCAAATATAATTGGCATTAAATTAACGCAATAAACTAAATTAAAAACTAAAATATAATAATAACTACAATTAAACGTCTGTGTATTAAGCTACAACTCACTCAGAAGCTTGTAATTAATTGCGGTATCAGTATTTAATATATGCAATCATTTTCATCGATTATCTTCGCCGAAAACCAGAAGCTAATGGATTTACATACGATAATTGAACATCTGTGAACACCGGCACACGGACCCCAAGTCAAATCTCTACCGGCTACTGTAAGACTATGTTAACTGTTTGAAATTCATATATACACTAAATCAATGAATACGAAATGCAAACTAGAATTATAGCATGAAGTATTTTAATGGATAATAAAAGGCAATATGGGTATACAATATACTAAACATACTGCCTCATAGAAACCTACCAACACTATTCATAGTCAACGAATACACATCCTGCTTCGTGGAGTTATTTTTATGAATTAGGTAAACGCAGTTTTCCATTTCTTTTTGTAAACCTAAACTATTACTACCTAGAAAACGATCTTCATGTGCAAAACTTACGTTCTGGTAGGAACGCACAAGGTAAAACTGCTCTACAAAAAGCGGGAATCATTTCCTAAGTTACAGATCTCTCGAGCAAAACTGAACATGAAAACACAAACAGGCTTCAAATGTTACAATACGATTAGGGGTCAACTAATCTTGACCCAAAGGAAATGGCTACACTAGCTGAAATATTTAGATTTTTGATCACTTTAGTCTTCTATCCACAAAAGTTTTATTGGTACGTATCTTTCATAATACCAGAGAGTGTGGCATTTCTTCAACTTTTGTCTCGCAGATCCAGTTCGCTATGGATACTGTTATCATGTCACTAATAGTTCATTACGCTTGATTTAGTTTATATTATTGTAATACTTATTACTAAGAATTTATATTTGGTGTTTTGCGTGCATGAAATATCACCTTATTTCTATAGCAACTCATAACCTTTACTCAACATTTTATAGCAGAAATAAAAATTATGCTTTTATTTTCAAAATAATTTGTTAACTACTTGATGCTACAATATATTACTTACTACAAAAAACTTTGTCTATGTTTATTATTTAAATGTTTTTGTGCTTAATCTCTGAAGAGCTAGAACGTCACTTAAAACATCTCAGATCCAGGTTGAAAATATTGTTTTATAAGGATTGTTTAATATTTAATATATATTAATTGTTTAATATTTAATAAGGAACGAAAATTAATCAAAAGAACATTCTCACATTGCTCCAGCTGATAAAACCATACTTTACTTATATGTATTTTAAAAATAAATTTCCTTATCAGGTTTATAAAATAGCCTTTATATACTAGTTTTTGTAAGATTATTGACTAATTAAGCATAGTAGTTTGAAAAAGTAATATAGAATCAAAATTCGAAATTCAGTGCTTTGAAAAAAGTGCTTATTAACTAACTTTATCATCATGTTTACATGCTAATATTAATATTAATAATATAACTTTAAAGATGTAAATGAAAACATCATTGTAATGTGTATAAATAGTAGGTCCATACAAAAGTTATCTTTGCCTATTTACATTTTTCTTAAAATAACTCATCCTACTGTAATGTGTATGGTTAATCCTACAAAGCATTTTACAACGTGGCTAAAGCTGAAATGAAACTAAAATAACATGCCCCAGCAAGAGGGCGCAAAATTATTGTTTAGTGACAACATTATACTGAATGTAAAGTTTACCGACACCATGTTACAAAACAAGTTCCTATGATATATTTAGCTTACCACAAAAAAATACAAGAAAAAAGGAACTCGTTTTAAGAACACAATACTACCTACCAAAAGAGACTGTTAAAGTTCACTTATTAACAAACCGAGATTTTCTCACGTACGATACGGCAGCGAATAGACCATAAATAAACTGTTGGGCCGTGACTAAACAGAAGTTAAACTGGGGTTAATTGGGGAATGGGTCCGGGGCCGGGGCGCATCGCTACCCAAAAACAATTAAAATTGCCGATCAGACACACCGTCACTTTCTCGAACTCACTCGGATTTAAAACATTTTCTCTTGGTGGTTTCTATAATGCTGAGGTGCTGAGTGTTGGGAATAAACATATTTTACTGTAAAACATGTAGAATAATGTTAAGAATATTAGTTAAAAAAATAATTATGTAGTAAAAGGCATTGTTATAAAAAACATATAATAATTTGATATTTCCTACCCTGGGTAGTAAAGGGGTGAAATTATTGTAGTTAAACTAACCATAGACGGAGTCGTTTTAGGAAAATTTTAAAGTGTTATTACTCGCCTAACTAACAAAAGTTCATCACAATTGTATATGATGTAGATTATTGTGATACCCTTTTGATATAATTTACTAAAAACCTAAGATTACATAAAAAAATACACTGCGTGATAAAAATGATTTTCTACCATTTTTACCACAGTTCTTAAATAATCTAATCCAAATACCCCCGCCACAGCAAACCTGCAGACTAAGCGAATTTCCATTTGCCTGATTGGATTTACACTAAAATTTCTCCTTAAAAATATCACATTTATACCCTATTTAAATATAATTAGTTTAACGAGTACTTAGGTATGCTACAACAGGGAGGGTAAAAGTGTTTTTTTTTTGTAAAATTTTAATAGTTAAGTAAGAAATAAAAGCATTTTTCAAATGCGATAAAAATATGTTCATAAACAACCAAACTACAACAGTTTATTTTTCTATATAAAAATAACATAGGCATTTTTAATTAACATTTTTTGAATTTTCTCCGTAACCATTAGGCGCATAATAACGCTTCAATATACAAAATTATTTGTTTTTAAGCTCTACAAAATGGTTTGGAAAGAAATTGGTAAATTTTATGTTTTTGGGCACACTGACTACTAATCACCCTGTATAATTATTACCTATATATTTGTACATATTGTATAAAATACAATTTTGTTATTTAATGTAAATAACATGACTATAACATAGTTTTCGTAACTAGTCGTTGTTTTAAAATATAGAATTTATTAAAGAGAGGTACTAGTTGTTAATCAGGTGTTCAAATTTAAAAATAGTTTAAATTGAAGCCCTAACCACTATCATTAATATAATTGATGTATTTTGGAAATACAGTTAAAGTATACAATTAATTGCAGTACAGTATCATGTATGTTGTAAAGTTTACATCACTCCTTCAGTGACACCGAGCGTTAAAGTCACTAAATTATCAAATCTTAAAAAAGGTGTCACCACCCTAATCTTATGTATTGAAAAAATTTGCAAAACTTATGACAGCTAGCTTGACCATTCTACTGGACCAAATTACATGCGGGTTGTACCAAAGGAAGGATATCGGTCCTATATGTGCAGGTTTTATTTGTATTTTGAAAATACTTATGTTAATTGGGTCCAAAACGGAAAATAAACTTTTCATATAGAGATTTACCATGGGGCAAAATTTTAAGCTTACGACAGCCACCCTGACCAATGACCATACTACTGGACCTATTTACACGCGGGTTGTACCAAAAGAAAGGTTATCAGTCCTATATTGTGCAATTGTGCAGGTCCTATTTGAATTTTAAGAATATTTATGTTAATTACGTCAAAAATGGAAATTGTACTTTTCTTGAGAATATTTAAGAAGGGGCTAATTCTATATTTTAATTGTATATTTTTTTATGGTTAATGGACAAGCATGTTCATTGAAAACCTTTTTTCTAAAGTCCTGTGCATCAGAGGAAAAATCTACGCTTACTGTTAGAAAGGTATGCCTGTAGATGTGCAGAATCCATTAATAAATTAAAATAGGCTCAAAATAAGCACAAAAATTGATTGTAGTTGTTAGCCTCCGGATTGCCAAATAATATTAAAAAAGGTTCAAATTCCTGCTATTAAGCTATCCAAATTTGTTGTTAGAACAACTAGTTTCGGTGTCTGTGTGACACCATCATCAGGCTGCACAAGGACGGTTTTCTTTCTTCATACGAAGAGCGTCATATTTACACGAAAATAAATAAACATTTAAAGACGACACAAACACGAACACAAGACATTTATGGTAACTGATCAGCTAAGAAACAGACGAGGCTAACCCGCGGAGTTTGAGTCCAGACTCCAAAGTTAGTCCAAAGTTAGTCTGGACTCAAACTCCGCCGGGTTAGCGTCGTCTGTTTCTTAGCTGATCAGTTACCATAAATGTCTTGTGTTCGTGTTTGTGTCGTCTTTAAATGTTTATTTATTTTCGTGTAAATATGACGCTCTTCGTATGAAGAAAGAAAACTGTCCTTGTTCAGCCTGATGATGGTGTCACACAGACACCGAAACTAGTTGTTCTAACAACAAATTTGGATTGCTTAATAGCAGGTATTTGAACCTTTTTTAACAAAAAGTGAATTTTTAAATAAAAAAAATTAAAATGGGAATTACGGGTTGCCATATTGGTGACGAAATACAGTAACATAAAATATACGCAGAAAATCAAAACAAACGACAGAAATTCAAATCATATTTTTTATTCATAGCGTGGGGTAAAAATTAAGAATTTTGCACAATCCATACTTTTGGTCGACTTTTCGACCATGGGGCGAGTTCTAGTATCAATATTAAATTAGTTTTGAATAATATATGACAGAGTATGTATTATCTATGATATGACTCGTAACAAGTTACCCTAAATAAAGAACAGCTGGTCTTATTCAGCAATAAAACTACGCAGATCATCTCAATATATTCGTATACTGACTACGAATTCTGATATAACATTCAAGCTTAAAATACGCACTATTTTATTGAGTTCTACAATCGAAGTTGAGTACAGCAAAATAATTTAGCAAGTGTTTGGTAATGATAGTTTCAATCAAATTGCAAAACCCAGGTAATATCTACAATATGTTGATATTACCTGGGTGCGTTACCATGGGTGCTGGGTGCGTAACCGTATGGTGCGTTATCCATACGGAGGGAATATTTTATTTGGTAAAACATATATTTTTTTAACCCTTAAATCTACGAGGTAATGGTACGTATCTTAGTTACATTTAGAACCACCCTTTATTTCACCTAAACTCTGAATATTCTTAATTGTTTGTTATTAACTCCCAGCAGCTAGGATTTTTTTATTACTATTATTATAAAGGTGGGGCAGGAAAGTATTCATAATTTTGAATATAAATTAAAAGACAACAAAAAATGTTAGAACTAATCTTTGAATTGGGATCAAATGGTTACATATGGGAGTTTATTTTAATATAAGTTTTTGGAGTTTCAAAGTCACATCCTGCAAGTTTAATACAGGCCTTCATAGTCAATACACTGCTGTAGTGTGGTTCTAAAGTTTTTTGAGACTATGTAAAGCAATTGCTGTAGAATGTGGCCAACTTAAAGGTGAATCGCATCCTTCAAGGCATCTAGGGTACTCTCGTAAACTATCATAGGGTTAGCGCCACTCGAATAAGGCATATTCTGCTTATTTACTAGAAATATGGAAGTGTGCCTCTTCAATAAATTAAACCCGAGCATCTTGATTCTTGAGGCAGGTCCGCTATTACGGTTTCACGTGCCTACATTCGTTGTCACCAGTCCCGTTCTGTGAGTTCATGAGCAAATACCATCTTGTATGGATGGAGGTGTAGGATATATAGAGATACATAGAGAATACGAAGCTCAGTACGATTAGAAAATGTCAGTGCGGATACATGCTTACCAGCAGAACGTTGAGAAGACTGTAAATTCGATCTTCTAAGGTCAAAAAGGCGAGGAGTTAGGATGGTTCTGTTAAGCCTCAACTCCCCTTTGCAATACACTACTCCTTGCACACACAACAAAATGGATTTGCGATCTGAAACAACTTTGTGACAGATCATCCGATTACCAGTTCGCAACGCACGCTGCACAGCACCAATAGACAGATTTTGAAAAAAACCTTCTTAACTGCAAAAGGGCATTGCTTGCTCAACCAAGCCACGTCCATTAATGATAGTGATGTTATTAGAAACCCCCCAAAGCAACTGCATCATTCGAGCATACCCCCATTCCTTCAGCACATTTCCAGTACTCACAGCACCACTTTATCCCTGCCCCATCCTGTATATTATTATAATAATATTGTACCAGTACCAGCGCGTTTGCAGACTGATTTTTGTGGCATGTGCGAGTATTATTCCAGCATTAATGCTGACTTCTGATAATCGGTTAGCCGAAGAGTACGGTGAGGATTGTTGTTGATTGCTCACAATCTAAGACTAGAATGTTTGTTGTTTTCCCGTCATTTTGCATAAGTGCGAGGACAATTCACTTAGTTATAGCGCATGGCTAGTTTTCTGTACTGCTGACGGATAGTTGTTTGCGCCAGTGTGGCCTGGTTAGCTGGAGTGGTCAGGAATGCCGGTGGAGCGGTTGCGGTGCCAGTGTCAAACTGAAGTGTGAGATGCAAGAAGACCAGCTACTGTTGGGCGGCTCGGGTTCTCCCGTCACAACAAATCGCGTCAACACGCGCGGTAACCGGACACCGAAGTCCGAGGATTTTGGTAATTTATTCATAGAGTCAACGGCGCGGTGATTAATCGATCAATGGTAGCTTGGTCATGTGGACGACTGTAGAGGTCTCACCGCCCAGGGATGTCAGCAGTTGAGTACATAACTTCATCGAGTGACGTCATCAGTTTGGGGGCCAACCTACACTGTTAGTCTGCGGATTTTGGTGAACTTCGTCAAGAAACGTAATCAGTTCTGAGGATTGATGTTTGTCTTGCTGGTCATCAGTCAAAAGCGTTTAGTGTACACTCAACCATCAGTCCGGGCGTTAAGAGCACATACAACCATCAAGACTGTAGTCCGGGACGTCAAATGTACTTTCAGCAGTTGAGGTCATCAATTTGGGGCGTTGAGAAGAATCAATGACCTGATCAATAAGGTAGTTAAAAATTATACATTTTTATCTTTCGTAACATTACTATACACGTAGTCTAAGTTTTTTTACAAAATTATACAACTCTGCCAGGACCTGCACAATATAAAGGTGGTTAAAATCCGATTTGAGAGTAAATGCAACTCCTGGAAATTTAAGGGGGGGGGGGTGTTGGTCCTGCATCAATCATATACCTGTGGGGATAGACTCATAGGATGTGTCATATCTAGATTGATCTATAATGATTCCTTTCCCTGAACATTATCAGTTAGGTTAACCAAATGAGGATGCGGAATACTACCCATCGGAAGACCATCAACCCAAGGTGAAACGTGACGTCACGAAATCTGCCAAATAACCAATATGGGAGCTGTGCCCGCGACTGGAATACTACTCCCCTAGCAAAATGTGATGCTATGTAATTGTAATTTTAATTCGAGTTATTCTGTTTGATAACAGAAAAGGCATGTGGGGAATATCATACAGAATTTTGAAACGTTACAGCAAGTTTGATTGGTTAGGTTAGGTTGGTTTAGAACAGTATGACAACGAGTGTCCGTGACTGGAAAACTGTTTGGAGGGGTAGTTGTCCGGGGGGCAGTCTTCCGGTGGCCTAACCAATCTCCACAAGCAGGCTTTAGGACTCACCAGGGTGAAATAGCAATAACTTCGATAACCGATCAAATTGTCTTTGTCATAATAAAAATTTTCCATCGGTAATTTAGTCACCAATTTGTTTACTATAACAAAACGTTTATATAAAACATACTCGTTTTATCTATGCTATAACACAAACAATTTGTTTGCCACCTTTCATAAGGTAGCTGGTACATGTTATCATGTTTAAAATACTCAAATTGTAAACTACTCTAATTCACACTCATCGAATCAATATCTCGTCGTAGAAACCTAGTTACCATAACAACCCACAAACCTCCCGAACAAGATCACGTTCATTTTCCGTTACACATAGAAAGTTTCTCTACGCGTTTAAGATCGGACCAACACGCATCCATCGTAATTAGATTACGATAATAACCGGTGATTGTAGCTCAGCTTGTACCAGTGTAAACACATTCATTCCGTCGTTAGAACGCTCCATTCATTAAACCCATTAGTCGGGTCTGGCCGGAAATGGAGATATAATAGTAAAAATTATCGCGCATTGTTGAGTTTTCATTGAGTGCGTCTGCAGCCACTTAATGTTGCCCATGAAACTGATATTACGCCGTAGTAGTCTGAATGGATTTTGGTCCGCGCTTTTGAATCCTGTGAATGAATGTGGCAACTGTTTAGTTTTGTTGTGACATTTGTGTTTTTATGTGGACTTGCGATGTTTCTAAAAGTAAATACAAGCTAGGTATTTAAAGAGCTATTCTATTTGCTGCCTTATTTTATTGAAAATACTAATATGGACAGTTGTAAAACAGTCCAATAATAGATTCGTATATTTAAAGTATTAAAACGACTCATCTTACACTTTTGTAATGTTAAGTTACGAATTCGAACACCAGTACCGTCAAAGGCAAAACTACCTAACAGCATCTTTAGAACACAAGCTCTCCTACCACAAAGTCTCCTGGTTATCCCCCCGGACGGAATCACTTCTGTAGGCTTCACACAGGTTTCGCAAGCCAAGGAAACCCTAGCCCTTGGTTGCGAGGCGTTGGTATTCAAGTAGACGCCATTTTCTACAGGGATACCGGTTTACACCGTCGCTCGGTGCGGTGGGTGCGTACACGAGTGTTGTGTGTGTGTGTGTTTGTGTGTGAATGTGAGTTTTTGTGGTACTACGCAAACCTGTGGTATTGTGGTCATTCCCAAGCAGTCTTGGATAAGCTAATCTACTAATACGGGTTCGCCTGTTCGCACCCCGCCCACTGGGTTTCAAATGACTCTGGACTCCTGTTCCCGAAGTATCCCTGGTCGTTCTCAGCCCTGTTTATTTATACAATGTGTCTGGCACCAAGGTAACTCGATTGAGTTCAGCTTTTTCTGCCCACTATTTATTTTCAACGTTTGCGTCCTACGTAAAGCAAACTTTGGCTCGAGAAGTTTGATCCAAACCTTTATGGGTATTTGAAAATGATACACAAGGAAATTAGGGAATGATGAGATATGTTTTGACTAAAGAGTAGGTAATGAGTCTGTGCTATGATAAAATTACAGTTTAATGAAACTAGTTTTTATGATTAAAAAATATAACTTTTATAGAGCACCTATTCAATACATGTTATACAATAACATGACTAATAATGAAAATAATAATTATTAATAGATGTATTTCCTAAAAGTAAAGAAGAAAAAACATAATCGAGAAAGTAATAAGCTAGTAGGAATTAATATAGTTTCTTGAATGATCATATATATCACATTTTGTGTAGCATTCCCAGTTCAAAGAAAAATTATGTACAACAAGCTACGTAGGTTCATCTTATGGATATCACTCAAAGAACATACCAACCTTTAGGTAAAAAGTTCAAACTAATCGATTTCCGTGTTTTGTTATTGATTAAAATCATAGTAAAGTTAACCAATAAACATGATTGTTATTTTAAAGTTTGTACCAAAAGGTATTTGGAAAATCCAATAATGGCGTGTGAAAATAGTTTACAGTTTTAAAATCACTTCAGAAAATAGTTAGACATGAGGATCTAAAAAAATTAATATTCAGGAAGAATTTTAAGAAGATGAAATTTAATTTAATTCATAAACATTCATGTTAATATTATGTCAGTATCCACATAGTTTTAAAAGTGTATTATATAGCATTTAATCATTACTATGATCCATTTTATAATTTCAGCTACAATACATCAACATTTAAAAAGAAAAACATCTAAAGCAAATGAAAACGATTCAATGTAGAGCGAATATCTTGTTGAAGCCTCCTACAAGCTACAGACAATGTTGTAGTTAATTGTTTCTCATGTGCATGTTTCGTATCCACTGCTCAGCTGTCTACAAGGCCGACGGTCACAAGCATTACCATCTCTTGTCTACAACATTAGCAGCAGAAGCCTGGCTTGTTTGTATGGTTCGACTCTAACTAGGTATTTAACGCTTCATTCATAGGAAAGATGGCTTGACCTGTTGAATCTGGGACAAGGACTTGTATAATTTGCAGTATTTAAACTATACCCACTATACACTTACAACTAAAAGAACCATAGTTAACATAAATCCGTCGTAAAGTAAAATTAATTTATTTTGAAATACAGGGGTTTCCATAGTTTAAATTCCTACTTAAAATCAGTACATCACAATTAAAACATATTATCTTAAACATTTTCAAACATTTACACTAAATAGTTTGGAACTAATGTCATAAGGTAAGAACTGAAATCAAAGGGTTGTTTTTAAGGCTATATCGATCCTATGAAAAACTGCGTGAAACTGACTTAACCCCTAAAATCCTTAGCGACCATTCAGTGACAACAAGTTTGTATTACCTTAAATTCTTGGTGGTTCTTAAGTTCTTGAATAATAAATCTTTCGTATGAGGTTTAAACTAAATAGATTTAGTTCGTCAATTGTATTAATACGTTACATTTTTTATTTAACACTTTTTACATGATGAAGCCCTTACATGAACCCTTACATGAAGCCATTTTTAGCCTTAGAATTTACTTATTTGCATAGTCCTCAAAATTTGTTGTGAATAAATCTAAGTAAGGGGTTGACATTACAAAAATAAACATAACCGACTGGTGTGCCATAAACCCTCTTGGCTTGAAATAAATAATAAAAAAGCTAAATTGTACAATAAAACACAAATAAAAAGCGACTGCTAATACATCAATGTTAGGACGAGAAGGATACATAAAACATCCCTATAGTAAGTCCTTAGTCCAAAACGTCTTGATCAAGTTGGATACACGTTGAATATGCTGTGATGGACTCCACCGCAATGTTTCAAAGTCCAATTCAGAATACTAACCATATCAAAACGATACACTTTTCACAGTGGGGTAGAACGATTCTCGAAAGCCTGAAAGAGTAAATAGTTCTGCCGTTAGCGATGTCCCTTATTCGACATGGGTTAATCTTCCACAAATGCAATCACATATCGTAGCGGTCCGGGTCGGCGACACTGTTGTCAGCTTGTCACAGCATTTCCATCGCATTATGCCGTCAATCAGTGGTCCGCTATGTATTGGTGTCGCGGATGTCACAGGGTCGTCGCGTGTGACAGCGATGGAGCTTTCCCTCCAAATCTGGGAGAAATGGCGCGAAGTGGGAGGAAAGTGGACTAGTGGTGGCGATTGATGGGATGTTTACAGGGGCGAGATTTTCACATATTGCGCATTTCAATAGGATCAGACACTTGTTTCGAAGTGAGATAAATAACCTTTTACACATTAATTTTGTGTTTTTGTTGTTATGAAAGACAGTTATTGGGTAAATAAAACCACGAATTCACTATGAATAATTAAAATTGTTGACTTTAGATCCTTTACATAAAGATTACATTATATACCTGCCTCAACCAGGTTACAATTATTAGACAAGCAAGCATTTTTTTGAATTGTCTCTTCGTTGTTCCCAACAACTCCAAAAGAAAACAATATGGTGTAACAGAAATAAACAACCCGATTACCTATAACATACACTTTACCTTCCTTAATCTAACCTATATGTTATGTAAACTGTAGAAGTGACACCTCAATCCTAGAAACAGTGAAGTAGGACGGGTGGAAAAGAAATTATACAGAAAACCCCTTACGTATTAAGTATATAAATAATCAGAAATATAGGTGGATAGAAGATTGTGTGGGAGCTATATTTGTAATGGTAGGTTTTTAAGGGAGAATATTGCAAACATTTTCCAACACGATTAGTAAAAGCCAAGTTATATATCCATTTCTGAATGTTTTGGGCACTTGCTCACCTGAAGACGAGATAGGATCCAAAATCCTTTAACGTTGTGAATATTTGTAGTTTCTCGTTTTTACTGACACTGAAAGAAAATGTACGTAACAATTTCCCACATACAAAATTGGTTCCGTTGCAAAACTACAAAATATATAAAATACGAGTATTCGCGATAATGCATCATCCTTAAAAGCATCTATCACGAATACTAGAAAAATACCGGTATGTTTTTTTTTGTTTTCAACATAAACAAATAAAGATTTTGGCCCGAAAGTAAACACAACCCCTATATTAATAGCATTAATTAACATATGGTTTGTTTACTTTGGGGCCAAATCGTAATTTCTTTATTTTTATGATCGATACCGGCGGCATCTATAAAATATTTTGTGGCAGTTTCGTCTCCTCGAATCACCGCTCCTTTGCTTTAATTATGCTCAAGCAAACACTATTTTACAAACAATAACTGTTTGTCAACGATGAAATATATGGAAAGTACATAAGGATTAACTATTTGTGCAGCAGCTAAAGATATTCAAGTATAATAAGATTAGTCATGATTTATGGGCCACTAGAAGTTGTATTGCAGTTGTTGTAGCTATAGTATATAATGATGGCAGTACCAAAATAATGTAATAATAACAAATAGATAAATAACAAACAAAGTATAGCAACGAATGGTTAATTTTGTATCAATACTTAAAATGATTCAACTTCATTGTTTAGGTCATGAAACAAACCAATCCTGGAAAAAAATACATTGTTGAAATGTGTTGTTTTGATTCTTTAAAACATGTCTACATGGATTAATTGTTACAGATTTGGATTCAACTTAGTTGTGTTCAAAAAGAAGTTTTAAGTTGTTTATCAAAATTTCAGTTTAAGAGTTAAACCAAAAACTAACTATTACTGAACAGAGCTTAGCCTAAGTTTTTTAATAAAATTAATATATTTCCAACAATTAAAAGTAAATTAACGGAGCCGTTTCTTACATAACTGTGCAAGCATAAATACATATTAGCGTATAAGATAACTTATGACTCGCGTGATAGGAAAATACATTTTTCATGAGAAATAGCCGCAAATCCATCCTTTTATCAATTTAATATTCTATACATTAGATTTCACAAGATATGTTTGGTGACAAAATTCACCCATCACAATCCCCCACAGCAGCCTAGGACCACTATACCAGTCACCCCAGACCGGGTATAGAAGCATTGACCTTCTAGGCTATGCGGATGCGATCACAATAGCATAAAAGCCATTACATAAAATAAGCCACTGATTATATCGATATGGCTCGATGATCGATTCGACTCGACCCGTATATCGATATCATGATTATTGTGAATTTCGATGTGAATTTCTGGTCGCTCTCTTTCTCCTCTCGTAATTCTGATTCGCCCTGGTGTTTAGTGGTATTGTACCCATGAAGCCGCGATTGTCATCTTTCCCGCTGTAGCTGCTCCGAGGCAAGACCCGTTGTGTGGGTTTCATGGTATTTGTTTCATTTCTCCTAATTGTGTACGCAATATTGGTGGCTATTGGCATAAATAGGCACAACAAACATTATTAGTTGTTAAAATATCAGTAGGTGTTGACATACATTATTGGTTATTGAAGTACATCGATTATTGTTGAATAAGATGCATTATCGGATTATTTTACAAAACTTTTAATAAAGACATCCTTGCACTTAAAAACACAAGTAATTGCTTGGAAACCCCTAGCAATATTTGACAAAGAATTAATCTATCTTTTCCGTTCCATGACTTCGACAAAATATCTTCTTTATAGCTTTATATTTTAGCAAAGAAATTACTCGCGATTGTTAAAACAATATGCGTCTATCCCACAAAGTAGGACATACAGTATGTTGTTCGGCAAAAACTAACTGTTCTCATTACTATCACAGAAGTGGCATGTTTGGCGTTTGGTAGGTTACACTATAACTAACCCTCCTTCAGTCCTACCCCTGCATCCCTGCATTTCACCAAACCATACAAGATGATGTTGTGGCCTCTACACCATCATTGTGCCCCATACTGACCAGCCATATTAGGGTTTTAGATGGAAATAATTCCCTAAGGGGTTAAACTTTGCATATGTGTAGTACTAGTACCCTCTAACAAAATATCTCAAATCATTTTGTTTGATACATTTTATATATAAACCTTGCTGTTTAGGGATTTTCCTTCTAGCAGGGCCGCTACAATGAAATATTTGAAAAAAATTAAACTGGGAGAAATTAAACAAAACTAATGTTTTTTTTAACATTAATTTCAATTTTCTCAATAACCGTGAGAGATAGGGCAAATATGTAAGAGAGTAAAAGATGTATTTTTTTTGTTTTCTTTAACATGTATTTGCACAAGATTTCAGTATTTCCAACAGTTAGTGAAATATTAAAAGTGAATGTGGGAATTTTCCAAGATGGTGGCCGTAGCAAAGCATGCACGAATGTTGATTTTTGATATGTTGCTACTGGGTACGAAATAGTAATACACATGTGCAAGGTTTCACCAATTAGGGAATTATTTCCAGGTTGTGGGGTATTTCCCCCCTAAAATGACTGAACTATACTAATCACCATATCGACCTCAAACCTAACATTTAACCCATGCGGTGACACCCCGTACAACACGTTTCTGCCATAACTACCCTTACATACAAGAGTAGTATTACATCTCACTAAAGTGCTCCGCCAAACACCATAGCGACCCCTGTAACCTCCATGGCGTCGCCTGGACTAACGGCGCGATGAACATTACCCGTTCGCTATTCAGAGGACCAATTTGTTTCGTCACAGCTCGGTATGCAGACGACTCTTCTATTGGCCATGTATAACGCGAATCGAGTTTCAATTATGGTCTTGGCTGACGCCCCGTCGTGCCCCCCCGTCGTCCGAGTCTAAACTACAGCCACTTGTTTTTGTGCCTGCTTTTGTAACCGCTAAACGAGGGGTAACTCCCATAATGATGCGTCAATTCCTGAAAGGAAGTAGCGGGACAGATGGTGAAGTTTTGATTTCTCCTTTTGTTTATGGGAAGAATAGGTGTGATTGTGATCGCATCCTGCGGTTCGAATGAGGATTTGATTTTTGAGTTAGAATGGGAAGCTGTGCAGTTCTGGAAATTTAAAGTAAAAAAATAATGGTGGAAACTCAGATTAAAATATTTTTGAATCAGTTACAAACTTGCGTGATTAAATATACAAGAGACATTGTCGTTGATTTATATTTAAATCAGACTTTCTATTAGTAAAAAATGGGTCTAGCTGTCCTTGAAATTGGGTTTCTATGATATTAAGTTCTAGCATTGACTATTGGATACTGAAGTAGACTTCCTATCAAAATGGAACGGTTGTAACTAATTAAAAAAATAACGTAGTTGTGTGAGCAGTCACAGAATGCACTAGTGTCTAAAATTCTATTTTTTTTGCTGACCAGGTTGATGGGTCATGACAGTTGCTATAACCCATCATAAGTCATTCCCTAAGTTTGACTTGGTAAAAAAGATTGTGTATTTGACAGAATTTAGTAATTTAGATCAGCACAATTCGTAGGTGGCTCACATAAACTAATTCATAAAAAGATCTGGCATCAAATTTAACATGGGGACGGAATGTTTAAAGGTTCTAGCAAAAGAAACAGCTGATCCAAGTATCAAACACAAAGCTACAAAGTTCATCTCATACCATTCATTCTATAGCAAACACACGGTGCGTCGCCTTTTAAATAAAGTGATTTATTAAGATTTTCTTACTAATCCCCGTGGCTCCTAGTTCGATTAAGCAGTCTTGATAATGCAGAACTATCAACTTTAGTTTCCAGGAAGGGCTGTCATCTTCTTACAGATCTTTTCCTCTCCTCCTGTTTCCTTTCTTTGTCTCTCTCTAGGTTTGTCTTATAATTTCTCTTCATCGTTGTCAATGAGAATCTCAGTCCAGTCTTTCTATTTCCATGTGACCCATCCACGGCCATTTTCTTTTAATTTTTCCTGATTGACCAGAGCTCCAGTTTGTTTAAATAAGTATCTCAATAAGTTAACAAATTTGAAGTTTGTATAGTTACTAAGTCCATTTACTCCCCGCAGGTGGGACGCTCAGAGAACTATACGCTCTAGCAGCCAGCCAGCAACCTCTAGCTTCACTGGTATCTCAGCAGCAGCAGCGACTGCTGGAACTCAGCAGATTCAGACATTATGATCTTCTCAGCCATCAGCAAGGCGCTGTTACCAAGCTGCTAGGTATGTTCTATAATGTTATATGAATAGCACAGTTACTCCAACCACTAGTTGTTCCCACCACGTTGTAAGTATTTTGGATTTACTCAGTCCCCGAAGGAAGTTTTGACTCCGGAATTTGAGTAAATCAGATTACCCACAACCCGTTCTGGGAATTTGATTCGCCCAATGTCCGAATAAAATTCTCATTCCGCGACGCGGGTACTTTACACTTATTTATTAATTAAGTTTACACTTAAGTATTAACTGTCTACAACACAGAGTGGGTCCAAATGTTGGACATTGTCCGAATTCGGAGTTTGGTAAACCCATAAATACAATATATATAAATTTTAGTTTTATTGCTAATACAAGTATTCATTTCAAGTTTGTTATTATTACTAGTGACTTTTTATTAAAATATGTTTGTTATTATTAAAATAGCTACTTTAAAACAGTAACGCAGGTATTGCATACAGTAGTTTCTCTGCAGCACAAAAAATGGTTTCAGAAGGTAACGAAACCATCAAATGTTAAAGAAAGCAAATAAAACATGAACGGATTTCGTTCAATTTTCATCCATACAAAATATCAAATGGTAGAACATGAATGGTGCTGCTGTGCTAGAGTATAGCTACCAATGGAAGTGAGTGAACACATACTTGTGACAATGCCTACATCACCTAGGTGCCTGAACAGTGAACAACGAACAGTTTCACCGCGCTAAACTGTTGCCTTGTTACTTGTGCGACAATGGCAGCTCCGGACAATGCTGCTGATGAAACCCACTGAATATGTAACAAGTATGAAAATGATAAGCCTTTCACCAAACAAAAGCGCCCTAGGCTCGGTTTCACGGCGAAACAACAACAACAATATCATGATCGCTACGGCGCCTCGTCAAATGTCAGATGACACGGTGCCTCTGGGCTTACGCTTACCTTGTAAAACAGCCACTAAAATACAACGTGTCATGCTTGGAATGTAAAGGCGAGTAATACACTAGCAGGGTGACATTGTTAATATTTATATGGAAAAGTTGTGTAATGAGTATTCAGTCTTAATATACTGTTCCTGGCTGACTTTTTAACGTTTCCAGTACTCAACCACAAAAAAAGTGTCTAAGAAAGAAACTAATTCGACACACTTATTTTCTTGAGTATTCTTTAATCGGTAAACAACACGATCTAGTACTGATTCAAACGTTTGAACCTGAATCGTACCACTTGCAGATATTACGTTTAAAACTTCCCCATTCACACAAGAAATTTAGTCGAAATAAAACATTTTTTAGAAAGTTGTGAACAAGAAACGATGGGAAAGATGTGGTAAAATCAAATGTTGCAAACTCGTTGTCAATATAAATATATTCTGGCAATAGGTTTTTTTTGTTCTTTTTAAGCCGGGACAAATATGGGCAAAGTGTTGCTGTGAATACTTATTTCTTTATTTTTCTAAATCAAGATTACAGTTATTATTGGCATATCCCTATTTAGTAGATTAGAAATTAAGATCTTTCCGGTAGCAAAAGTTTTACTCAGCTGTAAAATTACCTTACACCTGTGCCACCGCGTTGACAGACAAAGCTCAACGAACAAATGCGATTACGACCGAAGCTCACGCTACAACACAATCCTGTTAGGCACTAGTTAGGTTTCTGTCCTCTCCATGCCTCTGTTGTGTAGTTCAGTATTGTTATTTTGTGCAGTAATAACAATGTGCAATAATGATGATACAGTGGACAATTTGACAGCAAGTTAACGTTTGTTTTGGTGTTCAGTATTTCATCTACGACAAATAACGGCAGTAATAATTATGTAGGAACTATTATGTTACTTAGAAAACTGTAGAATAATCCTTTTTCACGCGTTTTATGAGATACTGGTTCATCCACTGGATCACTGGTCTTGTGAAAATATATTGTCCATTTATCCAAAGACGAAATCCATTAACTTACTACTTACTTACTTACTTGTATTCTTGACCCTTGACTGACAATGTCAGATAGATCGCGTCGGGTCTTTAAAAATGTAAAGACTTTATTTATTTCTTTAAATAAGTTACTATAATAAAACTAATATTTACAACTACTGGTGGTATGGCGGACGTTTTTATGGTGAAGGGAAGAGTGGTATCTCATTCAGCTCCCCCAGAGAATATAGTGGCCTATTCACGAGGGCCTTATGTACAACTTTTTTAAATTCTTTCATGCCCATCTCTCGAACTTGCGACGGCAGTGTGTTGAAGATTTTTATGGCCGACCTAGGGTAGGACCTCAAGGTCCGTTCGAGTCGACAGCGCGGAAGTGTGAGTATGTTGTAAACATCTGACTGTACACTGTGAGGATCTTCAGTTCCCTAAAGATAGGCCGGCAATGCTCATAATACCCAAATGATGTGATGACTCTGAGTGCCATCTTTTGAAGTAAGAGAACATCCCTTGTAGCAGGGGAATGCCCCCACAGTATCAATCCATACATCACGTGACCTTGGAAGAGAGCATGATAAACCTGATAACACTAAGCTACTTAGATCACTATCACATCATCTGGGAAAATGTATGGAATCTCTACGAAACATCCACCCGCTTGTGTTGAACCAACAACATACATATTTGAAGGTGAGCGCTGTAACCACTCCGTTGTAGACAATCGTTACACCTACAGTCTGAGATAGATAGCAATGCAGTGATTACCTTGGAGAGTAGCGGCCATCTTGGATTAATTTCAAACAGCTGCTAAAGAGTAATTTATCATACTAAAATATTTTTTCCAGATACAAAAGTTATTGTAGTTTAAATACCCAGGGCACTGTGGGATTATAAATTTTCTCTTCCTACTTAAACAAGATGGCTTTAAACAATGGCTTTAAATATACAACTTTACCGGTTCCGGTCGTATCGTTCAATAGAGTATACCGACAATATCTAAAAAAACACAGTTAAGTTTTTCCATTATAATTTATGTTAATCTGCAGTTGAAAACAGCAGTAATAACAATATAAACAGTGTGAGAACAATATTTTGTGGATCAAACTAATCCTGAGCGATTATACGATTTGTAATGAAACAAACACCTTTCCAGATACTTCAAAAGATTTCCCAAAGTATGAGACAATCAAATGGAGGCGCTCGTATATAAAACACACAAATGCAATATATATCAATTGTATTTTCATATAGTGTATGTTTGAACAATACATAAAAAATACAAACTGTCCCACAACCGAAACAATGCCACGTAGTTCTTCAAAATACAAATTTTGTGACTAATTTTGAACAAATCACAAAAAACTTCTTCCAACCCTTTCTGACCATCATTACAAACCCACAACCACAATTACGCAGCCCTTCTGTGCGTGACATCAAATTAAAAATGGCCGCCACCCTCCTGCGTGACTCAGGGAAGTGAATATCGAATTAGACTGGTCAAACTTGCGTCGTACTGCGTAACACGACGCCATGACGACGGACAATGGGCGAGGTGCTAGAATCATGCCAACAATGCCATAACATGCCATAAACCATGCCAGTGCACGCTTCTGGCATTTCACGCGCTCAGTGTTGTCACTGGCTTTGAACTGCGACGACTTATATCGACCTGCAAATCATCAGGTCATTTTAGTATATGAAGCTTTTTGTATAAAATAATATCAAACTTGAAGGGAAAGCAGTTACGATTCCTCAAACCTAACACTTTGAATTTATTTGTAAATTTGCTTTGTTAGAAGGTAAAAATTTCATTCATTAAATTGAAAATTACACTTCCTATGATCATTGAACTATGCATCTATCCTTTGTGATCGTTCTATGGATTACATGGAGGTATAGTGAATCATTCAGAATCTCATTGGATTCCTAGGAATTTCTTAAGTAACTAAACAATTGTCTCGATACACAGTAAGTAATTGGTTTATTTAAAAAAGTGTAAATGTAGATTTGTCAACCTATTTATAACACTTGTGTTCATGTTTGAAAGCGTGTTTCTTCTTCGTGTTATTCTGGAAGCGTCGACTGAATCTGTTCTCTTATTTGAAGCTTAGTTTTATGGCCTAGAATTAATTTGACTATAACACCTGCAAGAATATTGCTAACTGTAAAAGAAATAGTTATCCATAGATATCTTTTTTGTTGGTTGAAAATTATGGATTGTTTTAAACAGATGTAAATGAATACTGTACATCCTAACGCACGCTTAATATGTCTGGTAGAGAAGAGACGTAGTTTGAAATTCGTCTTCAACCATAAATTGATTAACTATATGTCAGCTTAGTTTTAAATGATCATTTTAGTGAGTAGTGAGAATATACACTGTAAAAGCACAGTTATTCTTACCCTCCAATTTGATCTGATAGTATTTATACAATTTTATGACACAAAACCGTTCTTCCAACGCGATTACTCAGGAGAGATTGATCAATCTATGGTATGCCATATTTTGCCGTAATAGTTTATAGGCAATTGTTAACACAAGTAATTTTTATATCTTTAACATTCGAGAAATATTCGTTTCACCAAAGTTAGTAACTGTATTATTGTAACGTTTCCTAGGCATTTCTTGTCCTATGTACTATTAGCAGAAAGCCGTTTACATGCATTTAGTTGGGCATTCAGGTTTGGGCACCTGCAGTTCATTCCACACCAGGATTTGAAAAAAGAATAGTCAAACCGACGTTGTGTAAACAAATAATCTGTTGTAATCACTATTCCACTTTCATATTATTATCGTTGTTCCTTCACTGTTTCTTCTTTTTAATGACTTATTAACCACCAAACCAAAGTAACAACCGACAAAAGAACATCTGTATGCAGACCTACTTTAACGAGGTCAAACGACTCCACGCGAACTTTAAATTAGGCAGTTTGGCATGCAGCCCGACTGTCCGCAAAACTCGTAATACCAATAATTGAGTCATGCAGCCCGCAATCAGGCGTAAACAGTATAAAAGTTGCAAATCCAGCTGGTCCATGTTACGCGCACGAACTACATTTTCTTGTTGCATTATTGAGCTCGAGTACCGTGGACGACGTTTCGTGCGGGTTTGACCCGCCCTTCACCGGGGTGGACAGTGGACAGATGGCGTTTCATTGTACACTCGGGATCGTCTCCATAATTTGTCGTCTCATAATTGATTTCAACCGCGTTGCCTGCGGCCACACTTGTCGTGCTGGTCTCGTGACTGAGGAATACATTGTCAGTTGGACAGTGAGTGACCGCAGGCGCTTTGAAAAGGAATACTATTCATGTTACTGGAAATCGAGTGGAGAATCACTCTTGTATTTTTGATCATGTTTAAATTGAAATAACTTCTAAAAGATTAATGAAACGTATCAACGTGTGTTGTGTATCATTGTAACCAAATAACTTAATTGGCATGGTTTAACTAAGGAAATAATAATTTCATCCTTTATTTTATCAAATTGTCTATATTAACAAAATGCCAATGAAGGAGAATTATTTTTAAATAGAAAAATTATCTACGTAGCGCAAAGTTAGACACTGACAGGGGCTTGCTAATTGTTCAGTGGTAATACTTTGTTGACTCATGTGAGCCTTTCTTTGACAAAATTGTTAAAATAATTTGGCATAATTTTTTTTAAATTATAATAATAATTTATAATAATAATTATTATTATAATTATAATATAATAATTATTATAATAATAAATTTTTTTTTTTTATAATTTGGCTCAATTTGGCTGATACAAATACATGTACACGAGTTTCGATCGATAACTGTCATCCCAAGAGTTTATCAACTAATCCATAGATAACATAATAAATATATTGTATGACTATTCTACATAGGAATATAACAAATCCAGATAGGTTTCCTCGCTTAAGAGACATTTATTTCTTGATGGGCTCCAAGTATTGCATTGGAGTCTTGCCCCAAAGCATCAGATCGTATCATTATCTCAATGCTTAAGAGTCTTCGTCAGTGGTAGCCATATTCGATTTTAGTCCTATAAGAGCAGTATTAAATTTGTAACAGAATTTATAAAAAACCTGTTGTGATAAAATAATGATTTAGGTGTTAAAATTAAGGTTTAGTGGTCCTCTAGGGAGTAAGGTTTTTAGTTTTGTAATTTTTCCTCCACTTAATAACGATTAAGTTATTCAGTTAAGTTATTTAGTTAATGATCATTAATTAAGCCTTTTACATTTTCAAAACTATCTATCTAATATATAAAATTCTCGTGTCACAGTGTTTGTCTGCAAACTCCTCCGGAACGACTTCTCCGATCGTTATGAAATTTGGTGTGTAAATTCTGTAGGTATGCGAATCGGACGTAAACTATTTCCCGTTTCGAAATTCTTAAAAGGGCTCCGCCCCAGTGGCTCTGGAGTTTCCCATGTTAACCTTATGAGAAATGGAATTAATGAATCTTAACAGCTGTTTCAATTAAACAAGTTGGTTCTGTTCTATGATGTTCAATAACATTAAAGTTACATGGATTACCAACAGGGTGCAGCACTATGATTTCTTTTACATTTATGACAACAGCTAATTTGCAACCAAAAGGTGAGTGAGCGTAGCGAACGAACTTCAACCTGGAGGCGAGTTAGCGTAGCGAACGAGCTAACCTGAAGGCAAGTGAGCGCAGCGAACGAGCTCCAACCTAAAGGTGAGTGAGCGTAGCGAACGAACTCCAACCCAAAGGTGAGTGAGCGTAGCGAACGAACTTCAACCAGGACGTGATTGAGCGATGCGAACGAGATCATCTTGAAAATTAAACGTAACGGTACTTTCTTTCCATCGGTCTGTCTTAGGTTAAACCTATAACTTAGGCGATACGAAGTTCGCCGGGTCAGCTAGTAACTCTATAAATAACACCGGCATACTGCTTCAAATGATGGCATTTTCTGTCAAATTTAACACTGATCTTATGGGACTAAGCTCCAATATGGCTGCCACTGATGGAGACTCTTATCTCCATTAGTTATTTACAAGATTCGTACCCAGACCTCCAATTACAGAAAAGCCATTTTCTTTTTAACTATCAAAGAGAAGGATCCAACTACTAGACAATTTTTTAGAAACCAAATGTCAAATATGAAATTATAATTGTTAAATGACAAAAGATTTAACATATTCTTGTTGTACAGGCACACTTCGCCCCCCGGGTCTGATCGGAGGCAGCAAGCCCAAGGTAGCCACACCCGCCGTAGTGTCCAAGATAGAGCAGTACAAGAGGGAGAATCCAACCATCTTCGCCTGGGAGATACGCGAGAGACTTATCTCAGAAGGTGAGTAAATACTCATAATCTATATTGTTCATAAAACCTCTACAACCTCTGTAAAATCGTAACGGTTTGACACGAATGTATCTAAAGACTCGCTTTGCAGTCGATATAAGTTAATGAGATAGAAAAAAAATGTAACCGCTTGGTACTCTTACTTTAAAGCGTAGTATAAAGAAACTGTGTTTTCAACAGTATGTAGATCTTAAAGAGACATAAATAATAAAATATCATTCCAAATAAGGTAAAGTAACTTCTTAAAATCAGGTACGGATTTTTAAGAGACAAGATATTCTCGCATAAGTTTCCCATATTTTTTTGTTTTAAGGCTAATAGGAAAGGCTTAGATAGGATTGTGTATGCAGAGGATGTAACTAACCCAACTGTTTACCGTAGATCATAAATGTACATGTGTGTCAATACATTAGTACCATTAGGCCTACTTATTGCGGCTATCTTCCGTGGCTGGTCTGGTGATTTTTCTGTCTATTGCAATAATGACACATATGCAAGGAAAATTCTCCATTGGAGAACTCCTTTCGCATCCATCATGCATCCCAATGAATGATTTTTACCACGTAACCCTAACCCTGAAACCGACCCCAAAATGAAACACTTTTAACAAGAACCTCCTTCTTCGTCAACATCCTAATGAAGCTGTCACCCACTGAACTACCTTGGACCTCTTCACACCAACTATAATTATACTCGTCTACTCTTCCAAGCGTTATCTGTCCATCTCGACTCCGCATTTCGATTTACGATCTAGATCCATCTGCCAGTTTTTCCCCGGGTTGCTGTCCTCAGATGAAACTGCCCTATAATCTATGGGTCCCAAAAACTGCAAGGTGCGCACCATTGAGCTTCGGGGCTTAATTTGAAAAAAGGAATTTGAATCGATTGGCAGTCATCCTTTCCGATTACGTTCTGAGTTGATCGAAGATAAGTTTCGCTCATTAGCTCGGCAATCTGTTGAGTTATAGGCTCACTGAAATAAACCGGGATCGGTTTCTTATAGGCGAGTTGTGAAGTTGTTTTTGAGCTGCAACGCCGTCAAGGAATAGTAAAAGACTGATTTAACCTGTGCTAGAGGTATTTTAAACTTAATCTTTTTAATAATGGCCATAATTCTGCAAATTATTCTGTCATATCAGTTCGATATATTCGAACCATATTCGTTCATTAATGGCCCATCGACTCCCACAAGGTTTAAAAGCGTTTCATTTCAGATAAAAATTTGTTGTCGTCAGATTTGATAACGGATTATAGACAATTTCGAGGATTAAAAGATTTCGATTTTGAAAGTGATTTAGAAAATAAAAATTAATATAAAATAGGCAATAGTTGTAAGTACCACTTACTTAATTCTTAAAAATATCTAATAAAGATCTCAACTTAATGCCAAAACTCGTGTAGCATCTAGCTACGTCTAAACATTAGGTTAGGACCCGTTATATCTAACCAATAAGGTGTAGTTTTATTTATTTGTTATAACACAGTGTACAAATGTTTAGCTGAGCCAGAATATTCATTTTAACACTAACATTTATTCTGCACCTGTGATTTTTCAAATAGCTGAATATGTAAGAGGAAATGGTTCTACACTGATAAACAATTAGGCTTGTAACATTTGAAAATTAATGACATGTAGTCAGATGACCAAGTTATATTTTATTTTAGTCCGCTCATCGTCATGTAAAGATTACCCAATATAATTTCTAGTAAAAAATAATCTTCTTTTAAAAATTATTCTTTGAAACGGTTTAGAAAAAATAAGCCGTCAAACCGCTTTTTTTTTTTTTGGTGATTTAAACGCTCAATCACCAGCCTGGACGCAGACGCTTGTTAAATTCCTTAGAGATTACAAAGAGTGTTTTGTAGGCACAAGCCTTGTATTGATAGGTAATAAAGCCATTTATAAACAGGTAGATGTTAGAACGAGGCCCGGAGGAGCTTGTGCATAATTATTATGAACTCCTTTTTGCTTGACGTAACCAAGACTTTCGATTTAGTTTAACTTTTAAAAATGGACCCTAATTTGTGTCAAAACTAGAATCAAACCTTCATCTTTGCGTTTCCATCAATTCCACACGAGTACAGTATCAGTAACTGCGCCGTCGACCGCTGTTCGCTGTAGGCCTATAATTATTCCTGTATCTAGGGACACGCGTGGATAGTAGTAGTGTAGCAGTGTAGCACTATATAGCGACATGTAACGACAGTTCTCCCCTCACTTAGCCGGTGATTAGCGCTTATAACTTCATTACCGGCCTTCTGCATAATCACGAGTGCCTTGAGAAAGTACGGTGATAAATGTTCGAAACGTTGGCTACCATCCAACCGCAGTTGCGGCAGCGGTGGAGAAAACAGAGCCACAGACAATCAGAGCCTTGTTGTGATACGTTAGTTAAGTTGTAGTTGTAGTCACAATGGTAGTTAAATGGCACAACGGTTATTCAAGCCTCCATAAATGTTATAATAGGAACCTCGTTAAGTCACAGAACGGAGAAAACTTTTTATGTGTTCTCTATATCCTTGCGTGAAAGGATTAAGGTAAAATATATACAATGAACTAGGGCGGTTGTTAATGGTGTTTTGGCCTCTGGGGACATCAAAATGAAAAAGCAAATCGGTCCCGGGCCTAGGTCTTACCGTGCCACCTACGGTCATAGCTACTTCCCTGTAGGAAAATTCGCTAAAATGGCATTAGATTTAAAATTGACTTACCACAAACATTCTTAGGTTAGGTTAGGTCAGTTTAAGAAAGGTTAGGTTAGGTTAGAAATCAGGTCAGAGGTTAGGTTATGTTAAGGTATGTTAAGGTTATGTTAGTAGGTTGCTAAGTATACAGGTTAAGAGCCTCTTACTACATGAACTGCGTTCCTCAATCCTTGTAAATCTTTCATCGGGCCAAAATGTTACTCCATTAGCTTATTAAATCAATTGTGAAAGCGAATGGGACGAAGTGTTACTGTTTTTCTAAGAAATTTGAGTTTGGCCGAAATGTTACTTGGCGGAATGTTACAAAACCGTAGGCGTCAGAGCAGTTTAACATAAAACTTTATTTTCTAATGCCCGTTAACAGCTAACATTAAAACTCCAGAGTGTGAGAATCATATTGTTATAATGCCATTCCACCTTTGATGACTAGCAGAAGTTATCTATGAATAGTTAGTTGTATTTTGTTGTAATAGTTTAACTGTTTGTAAATTATCACAACAAGCATTTCAGGATATATAAATTATTTGACATTGTCTTTAGCTGATCCATCTTGCATGACATATTTAGTATTCTTTTCTATAATTCAAGTTTAATTGGTAAACAAATATATACGATAGATGAATAATTTTTCTTGACTTGAGCGATTTAGTACGTTTCGGAATACAACGTGACCACCCCTCTTTGCAACGCAATTACTTTCCCATCAATACCAATCAGACCAAGGAAAATATATGGGCATAACTATCACCCTTTGAAATATTATCTAAAGTTAACCAAACAGTAAATTAGCATATTTGCTTGTTAAAAGAATAATTACAAAATTACTCATAATTCTTGGGAGATGAATAAAATTTTGAAAGACCTGACGAGCAGACAGCAAACAAATCCAACGGTATACGTCCTGTCACAAATTTATTACCTTTCGGAATACAACGAGATCACCCCTCTTTGCAACGCAATTACTTTCCCATCAATACCAATCAGACCAAGGAAAATATATGGGCATAACTATCACCCTTTGAAATATTATCTAAAGTTAACCAAACAGTAAATTAGCATAATTACTTATTAAAAGCATAATTAAAAATTACTCATAATTCTTGGGAGATGAATACAATTTTGAAAGACCTGACGAGCAGACAGCAAACAAATCCAACGGTATACGTCCTGTCACAAATCTGAACTAGGAAAACTATAAAACCGCTTTAATAACCACTAAATCCGAGCCAGCCACGCAGTGTAAAGTTTTAATGCCACTATCAGCCTAAGTGGATAATTAATTAACATATATTTATGCAAGAGACGCAGATAATGAAGCGGTAAAAGTACTAATCGAATTAGCGGGGCTTGGGGCACAGTCTGTTGGCCATTAGACATTCCTGAACGCCATTAAACCATGTAGCCTCGCTGTGCTGTGTAGGCGACAACAATTAAGTGATCAACCCATTGGACATTAGACTGCCGGCCTGCAGGGTAATGGCTGATGTATGCAGCTATGATGTTTTGATCTTGCGTCTAGACTTTAACTATGGTCTGACTATGAAGCTTTTAACCCTGATTTAATAATGGAAGGGCTTGGTGCTGTGGCTATCCATTAATTTAAATTCTAAAGAATGTCATACGTTGTTCTTATTAAATTCTAAATGTCTTTATTGGATAAGGCTGGATGATTATTTAGCCACGATGAAATTTAGATCAGCATTGCTTATTTGGATCTTAGGGATTTTTTTTTTAAATGTGTAGGCATATATTCATTTTGACGTCTCTTGATTTTTTTAAGGGTAAAAAATAACCTTCTTAGGAGTTTTAATTTCAGCCAAGATCAAATTATTTTCTGACAGTAAGCTATTCTTGGGAGATGAATACAATCTTAAAAGACCTGACGATCAGACAGTAGATCCAGTAAGCCACCCGCGCTACTGACCGCTCGGAGGGAAAACAACGCATCACGGCTGTCCAGAGCACAATGGCCACTGGCCAACTCGGAATCGCCAGTTGAACGATCAATTATAAACGGCACTACATTCCCAGGCTGTAGGTGTAAAAAGCGCGGCCCGCCAGAAGAAACACACCGAAGTGAAGTGAATCCGAGGGCCGTCGCGTCACGCGCACCAGACATCAAATCGATTACGGTTGGACAATAGACAGAAGATGTCATGGGAGATGTCCGTCTGACTGTGCAAGTGATGGTCAGGTACAATGGACAGTGGGAACATTATAGTGACCACTGTGGACAGTGGACTGTGGACTGTGGACTGGAGGCTGCTACTTGGGAACAGAAACAATCATATGGAAACCCACCAAACATCTGGCCACTTGTTGATGCAGTGATTAGAGTTCAACAAGTAACCGTAGCACAAGGGCATATTTCACGTTAACACACAGACAGGCCATTCTTAGATTCATTACGTTTATGTGCCATATTAGGCAAGCCATATTTTAGTTAACTTTAGGAAATCCTCCCTTAAATGACTGGGTAACATAGGATACATTAAACATGGGATACATAATTGGCTCCTTCGCTTGGGAGGGGAGGGGTAGTTGTGCTGGAGACCCATATCATATGGGGGTCCGTTTACTTTCGTATGTTGAAATTTTGTCGTTAAAAGTTTGAACATGATGCATTAGCTGATCATGCTAATTATGGTCTGACAAACTAATAACAAGAGATTTTTTCAAATAAAAAAAAATATATTTCTGAAATATCAACATTACATTGAAGAAAAAATACTTTGAAATTAGGTCTCTGCAGAGCAAACCTTGTCTGCAGAGACCGAAATCGATAAATTTGATTCCTCAGGGAGATAAAGATGCACTCAAAGACTGAAACCACTTAGAGCACAAATCAAACCCCAAAATATACCTAAGTACGAACTTCATTGCTGAAGGAGACAGATCTAAAGACACCTCTATAGACTTGGTTGTCTAGTCGTCACGTCCGTAGTCGATGTTCGCGCTGGGTGATCGCTGTGGAGCCACGTCAAACAATCGTAGCCGAGGAGAATGATCGCAACATCTATTGTGGAACAATCGACTGTCTTCTGCTGGGCGCTGGGCACGTGAGGGAGGGTGCGTGACATGATCACAGAGCTGCGGCCTTGGTCACCCGGTGTGGAGAAGTAGGAGAATCGTATGTAGTGGTCACGGCCACCATAGACATAGCGCCACAAAAATCTATACTTATTTAATACGCAAGCAGATTTTTTGTGACACTTATTTAATACGCAAGCGGATTTTTGTGACAATTACTCCTCCGAAACTACTGAACCGATTGACATGTTTTTGGTGTCATTGGAAAGAGCGTAACGTGAAGTTGTGCAGGAAACTTTCTTTTTAGGAAAATAATTAGATAGTGAGGCCCTGAGTCCCTTTAAAGTTTCGTATTTCTCATAAGATTAACATAGGAAACAAACATTGTTATGAAACTCCAGCTGTTGTCAGAAATTAAAAGTGAGAAGAAGAACATATGTTAATTGTAAACAGTCAATAAGTATGCTAACTTAACAGTTAGTTTGCTACAAACATTTACTGACTTGCTTGAAATGAAATCTTTACTATTTGAATATGGGTTGGCGTAAATATTACAATGGAAAAAGCGAGAGAGCCTGGATAAATTGATATACTAAAAAGAAAACTGAATTAACACTGTGCTACATTTCTTAGTAATCATTGAAAGAGCCGGTTTGCAAACTATGGAAACATAGGAAAGTCATAGAACACAACCTTGGAGAAGATATAGAAATAATGGTTATTCTTTTAGAATTTATAATCGTTATTGTGGACACCCTAATGCGGCTATGATTAAAGCTATTTTTAGAAAACATTAAAACACGAGATCAGCTTTTGAAAAATGGTAAGGTATTTACAAGAAATGTTGATTTTTTCGATCTGTTATGTACATCTAGAGTATTTCCATAATCTTTGAGTCGAATCTAATTAAGTCATCAGACATAATAATTGTTATTTAAAATAACGCCTGTAATACTTAGCAAATTGCTCGAATTCGAGCAACAGGGACACTAGTATAACTAAATACATTACGAAAACAGATATATCGCACATCATCACAAAACATATCAGTTGATTTTTGATGGTTAGAAACTGGACTTATAGCTGCACTTATACATTGAGAGTTTTAATAGATTACCCTGGCTAAAGAAACTGCTTATATTAGTCTACACATATCATTCACTCTGATCTACACTCACCCTCCGTTCACATTCAGCTTAAAAAGTATGGAGAAAAGCTAAATAATTTGCCACACTGTCTTGTTTAGAGACACGTTCTCATCGACATGGATAAATATTTATATATTTCATCCATTTTATTGACAAAGAAGAAAACATAAAGTTGAACAATATGATTAGTACTGGATATATGATTATTAAAACAATATAATTGAAAAATACCGTAGAAGATAAAGTGACCTATAAATTTGAAATGTAACCGATTCTCCCCACAAACAAGTTAGCGGTGTTGGAAGGTGGGTGTTGAACCAGAACGGAAAGATTACCGAGTCAACGTGTGAACAAGTTTATTGGCCGATGATTGCTGTGTTCCGATGACCGATCTGGAAATCAATCAATCAATCTCTCGTTTAACGCCGCAATCTCCCTAGGTCACGATTCACTCATGTGTAACCTTTTGATTTCGTAAACAGTCAGTTTTCAGGTAATCAGCCTTTTCGAGGACCAAATTTAAGTGATGAATATGACGAAAAAATGTAAAACAATTATATAAAAAACGTCGTCAGCGTACAACACAAAATATATTTCCTATGATTTGATTTGGATCCAGCTGTCCTTGATTATTTGGCTAATTTTAGTCAGTAACTACGTTTTTATTTCATTCCACACTCATAGTTCACTCAGCTTCCTCCTTAAAATACCCACCTAGGTGTGTGAGCATCATACATTTTAAATCCTATCTGTTGTAATAAAATGACTCATAAAATGCACTAATTTTAAAAAGAGTGTTAAACCTATTTAAGTTAGTCAAAAGTCGGAACATGGTAAAAGTACTTTGTTCTCCTCTTTATGAAGTCCTTCGAAATACATCAGTTTTAGAATAACGAAACATGTAAAAGAAAATTACCCAATCGTTGTTGGATATTGATAACCAAGAAACCTTTAGTTTAAACATTTACAGATAAATTGTTGATAAAATGAAGTACACATGTGGGAAATTGATCTGATACATTAAAAATAACACCAAAGATCTGTGACTCTTTATCAATGGTGGATGTTTTATTTTTAAATCTTGGTGCATAAAATTTTTTTTAATCTTAACAAATAACACATTAAAATTTTAATCACATTATTGGAATCAAACACTAATTTTCATCTTGAACATAGTGCTATCCTTTATACTGTATAAAGAATATTTCTTGTTTAAAGAGATGATAGGAAGATTTCCGTGTTTTCTAAAATACGTTTACACAGTGTATTGAACGACGCCAGTCGAATACATTATTTACTTAGCAAAGTAGTAGCGTTCATTCACTTAGATCACTCTATACACATTACCATTAGACTCGTTGAACTTGTAAATAATATAAAAGTTTTGTTTCCAAACACGTATTCTTGTCTGGTCAAACAGAATATGTAAGTGAGTACGCAAATATGTAGACGCCAGTTTGAAGATCTGTCAACTTGAGTCTTTTATTCGATACAAGTAATCGGCTGAGTGTTGTAACAGTGTATAAACGTTTTATTTGTAATAGCGCTGATAGAAATATCGTTTTAGAATTGCTAATGAGTTAAGATATACTATTTTTATCAGGTATTTTGAGAGTTTGTTATCGTTCCAGTATCAAGCGATCCATAGATTTATCTGAAGATTATACAGACTGTCCCAAAAGTCCCGGACCGGTTTAATATTTTCTAAACAACAACAGATAAATCGATAAGATTTGGTACACAGACACCACACCTAAAAATCTACTTTTTTAAGGAAATATCAATTTTCTGTCATATTATAGGGACGTCCCGCAAGGAGTCAGAAGGAAATCTTAAATAGGAGCATAGGTCAATATGCACATCAAATGAAAGGTCTTTTTTAGTAGAATACAATGCCGCAAACCGCACTTCAAAAGGTTGATCCTGCGCAAAATGGCGGCCGTTAGTAGGGTACGCTGTACTTCAGGCCACCAATCAGAGAGCAGCATTTCATCCCCACCCCTCCCCCTAGGCCACGCCCCCTTTTGTCCCACGTGGTCGCCCTCTGGTGTCCCACGTGGTCTAACCTCACTTATGTTTTCGCGCCAAACATCCCACGTGGTCGCCCTCTGGTGTCCCACGTGGTCTAACCTCACTTTTGTTTTCGCGCCAAACATCTAACCTCACTTTACGTATTGCATACGTAGGTTCCCGCCAAACGAAAAAAACTTCACCTTCCCGCTAAGTAACATAACCTCACTTTCGCGCCAAACGAAAAAAACTTCACCTTCCCGCCAAGTAACATAACCTCACATTTATTTTCGCGCCAAACGAAAAAAACTTCACCTTCCCGCCAAGTAACATAACCTCACATTTATTTTCGCGCCAAACGAAAAAAATCACCTTCCCGCCAAGTAACATAACCTCACTTTTATTTTCGCGCCAAACGAAAAAATCACCTTCCCGCCAAGTGACTTTCGCGCTAAACGAAAAAAACCTTACTTCTTCTCCGCCGATTCCCGCCAAACAACGTAACCTCACCTTCCCAGCAAGCTTCACTTTACGTATTGCGTAGGTTCTCGCCAGCTTATGTAACCTCCGTAATGATCAACTCTTGCCAAATGAAATAGCCTCCACTGAGTTATATGTCCTGAATAATTACACAGATTGATTTAAAATATGTTTTAATGCCGCTACATCTACGATTTATATTTACATACGTTTAAACATATTTACAAATACTACAAATCTTCTTCTTCTTCTTCTTCATCATCACGGTTCTGTAACAAAACAAGGAAGTATTAAAGGTGTGTATCCTGGTTGCTGATTGGTTGTTATAAGCTTGTACCTGATTGGTCATAAATAGGTGATCTGTTGTGTGATTGGCCAATTTTAGCTATTTAAACTTTTCAGTACTTATTTTCTTTCACTTTGCTCTTGGCAATTGAACGTGTTGGACGTGTGCTCTTGTGTTTGATGTTTTGAGGTTATGTTTGCAAGTTATTTCTAGTGTTAAATGTTAGTCTGATTATTTACGGTACATCAGTGGTAAGTAAACTTTGTTTCTTTATTGTAACGTATTGTGCAATCGGTGTGCTATATTCAGCTTTGTGTGCGCGCAGCTGTGTCCCCACCACATCTTGTGTCTCAGTGTTGTGCAATCGGTGTGCTATATTTAGCTGTGTGCGCGCGCAGGTCGTGTCCCCCACTAGATCTTGTGTCTCTGCGTCCCTTTTACTTTGCTCTAGGCGTTTGACGACGATGGATGTTAGTATGGCCGATAACGTATCTGATGAAGTAGTTGAACCCGTAAAAGTAGTTGAGCCTGTTACTTTGATTAGTACTGATCAAACTTATGTAAATAAATTTAGATTGTATGGGAGTAAAACTGTATTTAAATTCACCAATCCGCCTCCAGAAACTAATGAGATTGATTGGTTGAGACAAGGGTTTGCACAAATTGTAAATAGTATGAAAGAACAAGCTTTTGAAAATGATCAACTTGGGTTTACCTTGGAGAGTCTCAACTTGAAATCAAAAGCACCCGGCTATGTAAATTTTCGTCCGGCTACTGAAATTGATGAAAACGTATTGTGGCAAATCTTTGGTGGTATTGTGCAATCAAACTCTGAATCTATCAAATCTACCGACACCTTTAAAGTGGAATGCACTAGAATTAACCTTCCTGTAGGCTCTGGAAGGGTAAGGCCGGGGTTTTACAATACGTTTGATGAGGAATGCAAGGCAAGACGGGGAATTGTTGTTATAAATAATAAAGATAAATTGTGTCTTCCCCGTGCAATTGTAGTGGCTATGGCCAATGTAAGTAAAGATCCTGACTATAATGCAGTTAGAAAGGATAGGGCAAATAGGCAAACAATCAGGGCCCAGGAACTTGTGCGTCGAGCTAGAGTTGAAATGCCAGAGGGTGGAGCTGGCATCCCGGAGCTTGAAAAATTTCAAGGGTTTTTAAGGGATTACAAAATTGTCGTGTACAACTATGACAGCAAAGGTCGTGATGTCTACTTTGAGGGAAATGTAGAAAATGTAAAATTCACACTAAATTTACTGTTTCACGATGGTCACTACAATGTGATTAACAGTTTGACTGCTGCTTTTGTTTGTACATATTTTTGTGAAGCATGCCATGTACCCTATGATCACAAAGGAGCCCACCGCTGCTCAAACATCTGCTCACAGTGTCAGACCATCTCACCCCCTTGTGTAGAGGAAAATGGCGGTATTCTGTGCCCTAAATGTAACATGACCTACAAAAATCAGGGATGTTTTATCGCGCATGAAGCTGATAGGTGTAAAAATGTAAAGAAATGTCTCGATTGCGGGAAACTGATTTGGATTAGAGAACGGTCCAAACCTCACAAATGTGGTGAAGTATACTGTAAACCGTGTGGTTCTTTTGAAGACCCTAACCACAAATGTTATATGAAACCTGACACGAGAAAGCCCAAGTCAAAAGATTTTCTGTTTATTTTCTTTGACTTGGAAACCCGCCAAGATGAGTCCCTGCCCTCAGATCCCGAGTCTAAATTGCATCAAGTAAACTTGTGTGTGTCACAACAGTTTTGCTATCAGTGTATTGAGGCTAAATTTTGTATGGCTTGTAAAAATCGAACAAGAGTCTTTAAATCTGAACCAGTCACTCAGTTCATGGACTATGTGATGCAAGTCCGTAAAAATTTCAAAGATGTCTGTGTTATCGCTCACAATGGGCAGGGCTTTGATTTTCAGTTTTTGCTCAAGTATGTGCTGGAGGATACAAAGTTCACTCCGAAACTTGTAATGCGGGGAACTAAGGTAATTTTGATGGAAATTGACAATGTGAGGTTTGTTGATTCACTTAGTTATTTCCCTATGCCTCTTGCTGCTCTGCCCAAGGCCTTTGACTTGCCTCCAGAAAAGAAGAAAGGCTATTTCCCCCACCTCTTCAACACCCTTAAGAATCAAAATTATGTGGGCCCTATGCCGGCAAAAGAGTTTTACTGTCCGGAATCTATGTTTGAAAAATCACACAAGGATTTTGAAAACTGGTATAATGAACAAGTTGCAAACCGCGTTACATTTGACTTTAAGAAAGAAATCCTCGAGTATTGTATCTCGGATGTTGATATCTTGGCCCAAGCTTGTTTAAAGTTCCGTTCAATTTTCCTGCAAGAGTGTAATGTTGACCCCTTTCTCGAGGCTGTGACCATTGCCAGCGCATGCAATTTAGCTTTTCGCAGGAACTTTTTGAAGAAAAATACTATCGGCATCGTTCCTAAAAACGGGTATAGGCTTACAGACGCTCAATCGGCTATTGCTTTACAGTGGCTATCATGGGAAGAGGAGAAACGTGGAGTTAGAATAGAACACGCTGGACGTGGAAAAGAGGTCAAAATTAATGGAATGAAAGTTGACGGGTTTGACGGTCAAAATATTTATGAATTTCAAGGCTGCTACTGGCACGGATGCCCTAAATGCTTTCCCTACGACCGTGAACTTGCTTTGAAAGAAGATCCCTCTGACTCACTCCATTTGCGATATGAACGGACCAAATCGAAAATAGCAAAGTTGGGCGATAACGTCGTACAAATGTGGGAATGTGAGTTTAGAAAGTTAAAAAAGACAGAAAACATGAAACATTTAGACAAGTTGCCGATCCTCAACAATTTACCTCTGAACCCGAGGCAAGCATTTTTTGGGGGTCGAACCGGTAATGCCAAAACGTATCACAAATGTGCTGAAGGGGAAACTATTGAATACGTGGATGTATGCTCTCTCTATCCTTGGGTGTGTAAATACGGCAAGTACCCTGTAGGCCATCCGACAATCTATGTAGGTGATAGAGAGTGTAGACAGAGAGGTCTTAATGTCGAAGGCCTATTAAAGTGTAAAGTACTCCCACCACGCGATCTTTACCATCCTGTGCTCCCAGCTAAAATGAATGACAAGTTAATGTTTGTTTTGTGTGCGACTTGTGGAGATGGTCAGGTTCAAAGTGATTGCGACCACGAAAGTGGTGACAGAGCACTAATTGGGACCTGGACAATGGATGAAATTCGTAAAGCTGTAGAAAAGGGTTATGTTGTACTCGACATGTATGAACTTTGGGAGTATAAGGTAGCCACATATGAAAATGGGGGATTGTTCACTGACTTTATAAATAAATTTTTAAAAATGAAACAGGAAGCATCCGGGTTTCCAGGCTGGTGTGAAACAGACGAGGACAAAAACAAGTACATTGATGACTATTTTAAGAAAGAGGGCGTCCAACTAGAAAAAGTCAAAATTATCAAGAATGGTGGTTTGAGGTCGTTGGCTAAACTGATGTTGAACTCGTTTTGGGGAAAATTTGGACAGCGTGAAAATCAGACCAAAGCTACGATTGTCAGGGACCCAAAAACACTTTTCAAAATGTTAACTAGCCCCGAAATAGATGTAAATAGAGTACAGATTGTCAATGATGAGGTTCTTGTTGTCAGCTGGGAGTACATTGAGGAGGTTGGGGAGCCATTGCAAAATGTTAATGTCGTGGTGGCTGCTTACACTACTGCCCAAGCGAGATTGAAGCTCTATGAGCATCTAGATGCTTTGGGTGGTCAAGTGTTGTATTATGATACTGATTCTGTATTGTATGTATACAAGGGTGGTTTGTACAGAGTTCCTACGGGAGATTATCTAGGGGAAATGACCGATGAGTTGGCCGAGTATGGACCAGGTTCATACATTACAGAGTTTGTATCTGGAGGGCCAAAAACCTATGCATACCTCGTGTGGGCAACAAACAAACAAAAATTGATTCCCGTTTGTAAAGTAAAAGGGCTTACATTAAATATGAAAACTTCTAAAAAGATTGGATTTGACAGTTTGAAAGAGATGGTCTTTGGTGATGCTGCACAAACAATGGACATTGAGGAAAATAGAATCAGACGAACAAAGGATAGAAATATAGTTACAATCAGTGAGGTCAAACAGTTTAAAATTACGGGGCCAAAAAGGAAACATGGTGGCAATTATGATACACTTCCATATGGGTTTAAAATTCAAAAAACTCACCAAGATCTCAACTCCTGAATCACTACTATCACTGTCACTCAGCTCCTCCCAGTCCCCAATATCCACCTCGTTCCACCCGTTCCACCCTCCCGGTCCCCAATTGACCCCAAATTCCGAATCTGTGTCTGAATCGTTGTCTTCATCAATCAAATTCAAAAATTCACAAACTCTGCGATATAAATAATGTTGAACAAAATCACTAACGACCAGCATCAGAGAGATCATGTTGGACACTGAACACATGTTGCACATGCTGCACATGTGTTGCGCTCCCCTCTCCACTATCACTACATACCTTTATGGTGGCATATTCTGTGTTTCTCGGTGGTAACGGTGGTGGCCTGAGATCCAAGGGTCGAAGTTCTTCGTAGATTGGCTCCACCGGCCTAAGAAATACCACCCTTGTCTTGACGATAAACGGTGACGGCTCGTCGCGCTTGATAGAGAATATCCAGCCAAAACACGATGCGAAACACATGGTGGCTGAGATCCAACTGGAGTGGGGCTATTTTTGAATGTGTTTGTACATTGAGGCGCTCAAATCTGGAGGGACTTGAGCTACTCCTTGTGCATGTGTGAATGATGGTCACTGGCGCGGCTGACTAAAAAGCCCGTAAACCATGTGTGAAGGTCACTGGCACGGCTGACTAAAAAGCCTGTAAACCATGTATGAAGGTCACTGGCGCGGCCGAAAGGCCCGTAAACCATGTGTGGAGGGGTGAGTGTCATTCCACTTGGAACCTTCTCGCCACCATGTTGTCCCTACTTGAGCTCTCAGCTAGAACAATTACTGATAACATGTTTCTTTTAAATGCTGTAAAGCAAGCAGCAATCCCACCTGTTATTAAAGATTACATATTCAATTACCACCATGAAAACTGTGGCTATGTCTACTACCATATTTGTTTTCTCGACAATGAAGAGTTTTGTAAGGATTGTGGAGAGGCAGCGAATATTTCTTTTCGACGGTTTGGAACAATTGTATGTGTAGCAAAATTTAAGACTCCAAGAGATAGATGCACCATCTGTGCAGCACGTCTATACACTTGGACCAGATTGAGAAGATGTTCCTGTCTACAATCCTTGATCCCATCCTTGAGAAGGTGGTAAGAGAAATTTTGGGGGAACGGAGACGGCAACTAGTTTGTTTTTGGAGGCCGTCACGAGCTGCGGCGGTGGAGGGGCCGCAGCTTTTCTGGGGGGCAAATAAAAAGACTATTCTATTTGGAACCTTCTTGCCATCATGTTGTCCTTGTCTGAGCTTTCAATTAGGGAGATTTGTACAAACGTTATCCTTTTACCTTATGTAAAAGAAAGTGCTGATCTTCCATCAACGCTAAGGCAGGACATTTTGAACTATCATAGAGAAAACTGTGGTTATGTAACCCTAAACTACTACGAGTCTTTTAGAGGCTCTAGTAGGTTATGTATTGACTGTGGAAGAATGGTTGATCTTCCTTCTCGCTTAAAGCGAAGAGGTAACTACATGTATCCAAAGTTTAAAGTCCCTAAAGAAACATGCAGCATTTGCATAGCTCCTTTATTTATCTTCCATAAAGTCACTTGTAAACATTGTAAAAACTAAATACTTGTAAAACAACAAAAAATAAACGGAGGTGGCAACTAGTTTGTTTTTGGAGGCCATCACGAGCTGCGGCGGTGGAGGGGCCGCAGCATTTCTAAAAAACTTAATAAATTATCAATACACTGTCAAGTTGTATCATTTTAACAATGGATGTCAGACGTGCTATAGCTGAAGAGCTACACAAACCTGCTAGAAAAAATTACACTAGACGGAAAGTGACTCTTAAAGGGTTGAATGATTTGTACCAGGCCGATCTCGTAGAGATGCAGCCTTATGCAAAGTTCAATAAAGGTAATCGATACATCATGACTATGATCAATTGTTTTTCAAAACTCGGGTTTGCAGTCCCGTTAAAAGATAAGACAGGTCCGGCAGTTGCCAAGGCACTTGAACCTATTTTGATAAAACATAAGATGAAACACTTTCAAACCGACCAAGGAACCGAATGGTTTAATAAACATATTGGTGCTCTTATGAAAAAGTATAAAATTAACCATTATTCTACGTTTTCTGATTTAAAAGCTAGTATCGTGGAGAGATATAACAGAACTTTGAAACAGTGGATGTGGAAAGAGTTTACCGCAAAGGGTACATATGAATGGTTGTCATTACTTCCTGATATTCTCAAACGATATAATAACTCGGTACATAAAACAATTGGTATGAAACCAGAAGATGTGAAACAAAAGAATGTAAAGGAAATATTAAAAAGGATAAACAAGAAGGGAAAAAGGGTGACACCAAAATTTAAACTGGGGGATAGTGTTAGGATTAGCAAGTATAAAAGAGTTTTTACTAAAGGCTATCTGCCAAACTGGACAAACGAGGTTTTCACCATTTACGCCATCAAACCGACAAAACCACCTACATATGTACTCAAAGACCATAATGGTGAAATACTAAAGGGAGGGTTTTATGAACAAGAGCTAAATAAATCCAAGACCGGGGATGTATATTTAGTTGAAAGAGTGTTACAGCGGAAAGGAGATAAAATAAAAGTCAGATGGCTTGGCTTTGACAAGAGAAGCGACACGTGGCTTAGTAAAAGCGACATTCTTATTTAGAGCATCCGGTGACGGCTCTGTGTAGATCAAGCAGCTGCATCCGGGCGTATTTATAAACGATAGGGTGAGTGTGCTACAATCAGTTGACTACGATGCGTGTGGCGCAGCAGAGTCCCCCTTTGACGGTAAAAAACTATGACGAGTATCTCGGCGAGGGTCTGGCATCTAAAAATAAACATGGCCATCTGCTACCAGACTCAATTCGCGGGATTCTTTCAGGCCCCAGCAACTCGGGTAAAACAAATGTTGTGTTTAATTTATTATTCGATCCAAATGGTCTTGTTTTTGAAAATATCTACATTTTCTGTAAATCCCTGAATCAGCCCAAATACCAGTTTTTACCATTGGCTCTACCTAAGGAAATTGGTTATTTTGCATATGGTGACAACAACTTGGTAGTTCATCCAAATAAGGCTAAACAACATTCGATAATGATATTTGACGATATATCCTGTGAGAAACACAACAACATTACAAACTATTTCACTATGGGTAGGCATAACAATATTGACACCTTTTATTTGGGTCAGACGTATAGTGCTATACCAAAGCAGCTTATCAGAGACAACGCAAACCTTTTAATACTATTCAAACAGGATGATACGAATTTACGACATGTATATAGCGATCATGTCACTACCGACATGCCATTTGATAAATTCAAACAGTTGTGTTCACTGGCGTGGAAAGACAATCATGGGTTCTTAGTTATCGACAAGACTCGAGACACTAATAAAGGAAGATACCGTATAGGATTTGACAGTTTCATTGAGGAGTTATAATGGTTAACATCTACACCTACAACGACCTTAGAGGTTACGATACCAAACTTCATAATGTTAAATCTAATCTTTGCACATATTACTATTCCGATAAGAAAAAGTTTTGTGGAAACTACTGTAGCAGAAAAGGACGTCATGGTCACAAGTACAATAGGTGGTGTTGGAGACATAAAGTGCCAAAACAGAGCGCTGTACTACCCCCGGTTATCTTGTTAATGATATCTGCGAGTGAACGTACATACAACCGTGAAATTTGGATTAGATTTTTGGAAAAATGCGAAGAAAAGAAAGTTCCACTTGAACTGGTGGTCTATCACGAAGATATGAACAACTGCACAGTTAGAGAGTCCCATAATATTATTTCGAGATTTAGACCGTTTCCGGATATTTTTGGTAAGGTTTTACCATTGCGCAACCTTCATGGTAGCATAAACTTTACCCAGATCTACCTCCGAATGCTCGAATATGGTTGCAATATTCCCTATGCAGCAAGATGTATAGTATTGACTGAACGGACTCTACCAATAAGATCACCTCTGACGATTTATAAAACTGCGATGGCGTCGAAATGCCATATCGATGTGAGTTATAATGTAGCATATGGTCCGGTACCTCCGGGATTACCGAGATCTCGTGGTAAACCTTATGCCGGGGTAAACAACTTGTGCCAAGGACTGTTTACAACAGAATTTCTAAAGGCTGCGTTGCCAACTTTACAACAATATAGCGAAAGTTTTGGAATAAGTTTCAATAATGGCGTGTATACGATAACTGATCGTCAACTGTTTGACCAATGGCGTGAGTTCACTGGAGCGAATCCAAGTGAATTTTGGTTATTGAACTCGTTTCTGTTACACCACAATGAGATGAAGCGTCCAATGTCTTTTTTGCAGAGGTATATGGAAAAAAGTGACGTTAGTGAGCGGTATACCGTAGCGGAAATACCACAATGGAGAGATAATTGGAAAAGAACGTTTGTTTTTCGGAATTGGTCAAAAAGGTACACTATTCCGCAATTTGATCTGGTGACAAAGAGATACTACCGAGATATAGATATTACCTCGGGCATATCTTTGAAAGAAGTGGTGCACTACCTACGTAAACATAAGAAACGTGCACTATTTTTTCGGCAGATTGAATTGCCTTAAGAGGCTAGCTGTGGTGTTTCAGGCTCATTATCAAAGATGATGCGGAAGAATAAACATCTCACTCTGCAAATAGCAGAGTTGAAAGAAGCAGTTAGGCGTAAATTTAGACAGTTTAAAGATGGTAGTGTGGAGAGTGAAAAACTGCTGGAGCAGCAATACAAACCGTTAATTAGAGAACTAAAAAAAGGCGAACCAAAAACAGATGTTAAAATTGAACAGCCCTCTAAAGAAGAGCCAATGGACTATGAGAGTGATGACGATGATTACATTGGACAACCGTTTAAACCAGAAGCCATATCAACACCTAGAGCTGAAACTAGTCAATTGGAAGAGGTTGTTTCGTCTCCATTAGGCTTTCAAACAGCATCTAAGTACATTGAAGAGCAGTTTGAGAACCCGTTAACTAGAAAATACATGACCCAGTTTATACGAGACGCCGGTGGAAAACATAGAACTATTGACCACGACTATGGTCCAAGGTTTGACGAAAGAGGAAAAACTTTAATGATTGGAAACAAGGTGATGGAATTTGACACTGACGGTACCATTATTGTTAACAACACGAGATACCCACCTTCCGAGGGGCTCTATGAGCTTATATTTAAAAGACTGCCAAACAGCGATGTGTATGCAGAGGACGATCTAAATGCGTACAAAAGTATATTGATTGCGTCAAATGCTCACAAAAAGGGTTATAATTTTGACAATCAAATCAGACGTGATAGTAGTTTGAAATACAGACATGTGATCAAAGATCTGTTTCCCGTCAGACAGGGTAGAGGAATGTCGTGGAAAAGTACAAAGTCTCGCGATATAGTGCATTGGGATAATCCCAACGAGTTGGTCGATAGACTAAAACTGTTGGTAGCATCAGCTGAAACGGGAAATACTTCACACGGTAACGAGATTGTAAACATTGTAGAGGAACTGCACGAAGCAGGATACATAAAAGGTAGCGGAAACAGTCGATACAAGTCAGTCTCACGATGGGCATAGACAAGTTTGGACGTTATACTAAGAAGGAGAAGGGTCTTGTTGGACCCAAAGGCGTAGGCTTTGCATTGTCACAGGATGGTAGCTACGATATGCAAGGTAAACGTCTGTGCAATGTCGACGATCCAAAAGACAATCTTGATGCGATGAATTTTAGATCGCATGCGAATTCACTTTTAAACTGTATGACACTGCAAAGTGGTCATTTTGATGCTCAAAACACACGTGTATGTAATATAGCTGATCCAGTTGATGTTAAAGATGCGGTAACAAAACAATATATGGATCTTCATACCCCGCTTAAGTTCTCTGACGCCACAGCATACTCGATACACCATTACCGGCTGCAAGATGTTGCTCCACCAAAGGCGGATGGAGATGCCGTTAACCTATCATTTCTCAAGGAAAACACTATAACACGAGGTGTGGGGTCTTTTGATGCAAAACAGTTGATCATACAGAATGTTGCCTCCCCAGTTGGCAACAAAGACGCTGTAAATCTCGAGTATTTCAATAAAAACACGTTGCAAAAAAATAAAAATGGAGCTTTTGATGTTAAAAATACAGTTATTCAGAATGTAGCACCCCCCAGTAAAGGGGGAGATGCCGTAAATAAACAATACTTGGACAATCACACACCTTTACAAGGCGGACTAGCATGGAATTTCAAGAATAAACGGTTAGGACAGGTCTCCGATCCTTCCCACATTCACGATGCAGTTACCTTGCAATATCTACAAAATAATTCAATTTTACCCGATAAAGATAAACATTGGGACGTTAAAAGTAAACGGCTGACAAACGTAGGTAAACCACGATGGTTAAACGATGCTGTAAATAAAGAATACGTCAAGGAAGTGGTGGCAGATCTGGCCTATACACTGTACAAACAGATAAACAGGGGGAGGGCTAGTTACCCTAGTTTTGAAGATTGGAATACACAGGTTGTCCGGGAGCAGTCTACATGGGATGACCTATTTAAAACATTATAGTACGTATCAGTCATCAGTTATAAAATGGCAGGGAAGAGGAAAACATCGGTTAGACGCAGACGAGCAGTCACAGGAAGAGGTATTATATCCTCCGTTGTAAACAAGGCTGTAGATTTGTTACCATTTGAAGCTCACTTACCTGGTTATAATTACTGTGGGCCAGGTACAAAATTAGCCAAAAGATTAGCTAGAGGTGACAAGGGAATCAACGGATTAGACGAAGCTTGCAAACAGCACGACATTGCGTACTCGCAATACAAAGATTCCGAGAACAGACGGCAGGCCGATGCTGAATTGGCCGAGCGCGCGTGGCGACGATTTAAATCCTCAGACGCATCTTTGGCTGAAAAAGCAGCTGCTTGGGCTGTTACTACAGCCATGAAGACTAAAACAAAGTTAGGGGGTGGTAAAAAGAAGAAGAAAAGCCCAGTTAAGCGTAAATCTCCCACCAAGGGAAACGGGTTGTACCTTAGACCGTACCCAAAGGGTAAAGGTTTGTACCTAAGACCTTACCCAAAACAAGGGGCCGGTAAGAAAAAGACAAAGAAAAGAGTTGGTAAAAAAAAAGCTCGATCCCGATAAGGCCTTTGACAAATTATGATTTATTACACTATGCAAAAGAACTACGTATACCACACTTTAGAGGAGTTTATATGAGAGACACTCTACCTAGCGCACCAAAAGAAAATGAATCGGCTATTGTAAACTTGGATTCTAGTTTCGGCAACGGTACTCACTGGGTGTGTTATAAAAAGGTAAAAGATATCGTGTACTATTTCGATAGTTTTGGTAATCTCAAGCCACCACGTGAACTTTTACAGTATTTTGGTAGCTGCGACATTTACTATAACTACGAGCGGAAGCAAAATTTCAATTCAGTTGTATGCGGACACTTGTGCTTACAGTTTCTCGACAATGTTTAGCTTGAGTGGAAGGGGTTCCTATGTTTCAAAAGATTACTTCCCATCTGTTGACGTTAGTGAAGGAGAATGGGAGATTGGTCTTATAGACTTGATGACGTTTCACTCGATCCCCAATATTGAAGCGGGTAAAAATAACAAATTTTATTACGGCGATGGTAAAATGATTGAAATAGCTGAAGGGGCATATGAGATTGAAGATTTAGAAACTGCTCTAAAAGAAAAAGTAGGGAAGGATGTGGAATTGGAATTAAAAGCAAATAACAATACGCTAAAATCGGAAATAAAGTGTAGCCAAGCTATTGATTTTACACAAAGTAACACGCTTGCTCCACTACTGGGTTTTGATAGTAAAACTTTGAAAGCAGGTGAAAAACACGCTTCCGACAGAACAGTAAGCATCATTAATGTAAACGTAATACGCGTAGAGTGTAATATAGTTCGAGGCTCGTATGACAATGGAGCTGAGGGCCATGTTATACACGAGTTCTACCCAAACGTGGGTCCGGGCTATAAAATAGTGGAGGTACCCAACACAATCATTTATTTGCCTGTGAACGTCAAGAGGATAAACAACGTTACAATCACTCTCAAAGATCAAAACGGTGAGAGAATCAACTTGAGAAACGAAAATATATCCATCAGACTGCATATAAGGAGGAAAAATGGGTTTGGTATTTAGGGAGGTCACAAAATCTTTACCCATCAGTAAGCGTCAAGACATTGTACGGTTAACATCAACCAACACAAAGTTTTTGCGTTCATTAGGATTTAAAGTTCAAAATGCTGGACATAGAAAATAAAGCAGAGTACAGTGATGTAATCACAGGTATTGAGTTTCACACTCATAAACCGTACGCTTCATCGACCTTTAAGAATAACGATGAAATACGTATACCAATCAGTCAACAGGACATAATAACTGCACCGTTTGACAGTACTCTCCATATCGTGGGCAGAGTTAGCGGAAAGAAACAGGATGGAACCGCTGCAGAAGTTCATTTTGTCAATAATGCTGTGGCGTTTCTTTTTGACGATATTAGATATGAAATCGGGGGTGTCGAGGTCGATCGAATAAAAAATGTAGGTATAACAACCACCATTAAAAACCTGTTATCGGTACAACAGGGTGAACTGGAAAGTTTAAAAAACGCTTGTTGGTTAGGTTCTGGGAAAACGGAGAAAATTACAGAGTTTTCATTCAGTGTTCCTTTGCACATGTTGCTGGGTTTTGCCGAGGACTATAAGCGTGTAATTGCTAATGTCAGACAAGAATTGATTCTTTTGCGGTCATCGACCGATTTAAACGCAGTGCACAGTACAAATGCTGCTGAAGTAGTTTTAGAAATTACAGGGGTATACTGGAGGGTGCCACACGTTACCGTATCTGATCCTTACCGTTTGAAACTACTAAAGATGATTGAAAAAGATACAAAGGTACATTTACCGTTTAGATCGTGGGAACTACACGAGTATCCATCAGTACCACAGACCACTTTACAATCGTGGACTGTAAAGACCTCCAGTCAGCTTGAAAAACCCCGTTACGTAATAGTAGGATTTCAGACTAGTCGCAAAAATGATATAAAAAAGGACATGTCATGTTTTGATGCTTGCGATCTAAAAAATATTAAAGTTTATTTAAATTCGCAGTACTATCCATATGATAACATTCACGGTGATTGGTCTATCTTCTATGAAATGTTTTTCCGTTTCCATTCTTCGTACTACGGGAAACAAAGCTATCCAGCAGTGGACAAAGAAAAATACAAAGACAAAGCACCCCTGTACGTTATTGACTGTTCAAAGCAAAATGATTCGATAAAATCAGGCCCTATTGATGTGCGAGTAGAGTTTGAGTCCAGTACAGCCTTTACAGCAAATACGTCCGCGTACTGTTTACTTTTACATGATACTCACATGACATATTCATTACTGACAGGTACTGTTAATAAAGTAACCGTTTAAAGAAAATTTAGTATGAGCGATGACGTCGCAGGGAGCGGATGTAAGTATAGAGCCGATGCTCATTCCCAAGAGCAAAGAACCTATAAATTTACTAACCGGGGTTTTCTTGAAATCAGACTATCATTTGGATAATGACCTAACAAAATGTGTCGTGACGGGGATTTTTCTAAATAGAGGGCTCGGAATATTATTTAAAGGCAGAAAAGGTTGTGTTTATTGGTCATACGATGCATTTTGTCAGCTCGCAACTCACTTTAATGACGTCACCCTTGCACTCGAGGGTAAGAACCAATACTCGTTCAAAGTAGATACGGGGGAGGATATTAGGGTAAACATGGTCTTTGGGCATCAGTATGCTTACGTCTCTGACGGCGAGCACTCTATAACTCTCAACCAGAATGAATGGTGCATGTTTATTAATAACCTCCCTCTAATTTACATTTCACTTAGGGAGCTTTTTTACCGGGACGATTTAATCAAAGAGTGTATCAATCAAGTCCTTTCCGGTGTGAACGAGTGTACAGATCAGTTGCCTACTTTAATAGCCGAACGTTTGTTTAACGAGATATCACTGTACAAAAGGTGGCCAAATGGCGTTTGCAGTAGTTGAGTTTCAAGCCTTCACAGATAATGATAACAAATTTATAATTAAAGAGTTGGCCGTTGTCGGCGGCTCTTTGAACTGCCAAATTATTTTCAAACCACCTTATAGTATCACAAATTTAAATGATAAAATGCAAAGAACCGCTCGCTGGTTAACTCGGCATCACGGTATCCGTTGGAATGAAGGGTCTGTACCATACAATGAAGGTTTAATTACAGCACTTTGCATTCCTTTTAAAATTATTTACACAAAAGGTAGGGAAAAGGCAGAGTTTTTGCGAGGGTTTCATCCCAACGTACGGGAAATCTCTGGCCCGCCCATTTACAATTTCTGCATACCAGGAATAAGCTGTGTCACCGGTGACCATAAAAGGTGCGCTTTCAGCGCAGCCTACACTCTACAGTACTACTTAAACCTTTCCCTCCATGAAACCGGTCAGTATGAGCTTGGAGATGGAGAACGCCTGGTCACTGTTGTCTCAGGAGAGCAAAGAGCCCCACGGGGTTCTAACAGACAAATTTGTCATGAAATTTAGTAGATTTTTAGATTGGGAAATTTTATCGTCCCATTATGATTTTTCCATTGAAATGCTCAGAATATACTTTCACAGAGTGAACTGGGCTCCAATTTTAAAGCGCCAGAAATTCCCCGAATACTTTCTTCGGGAAATGGCTGTAAACTTTGACGGATGTTGGAGTATTGTATGTAAATATCAAAAGTTGTCGGAATCTTTTATCCACGACTTTGCAAATAAAGTAGATTGGGATAATGTAGTCTTATATCAAGATGTAAGTAGTAATTTTGTAGATAATCATTTAATGTACATGGATAGAGATGTTCCTTATTAAAAAACGGATTATAGTTCGAGGTGTTTCCTTGTGTGTATGTGAGTATGTGTACTCGCCCAACAGGCAGGCTTAAAACCCATAAGTCCAGGGGCTGGTACGGAGGTTGGCCTAAAAATCGTAAAACATTGCGTTATCCTCCCTATGTGTGAGTGTGTGTGTGTGAGTATGTGTACTCGCCCAACAGGCAGGCTTAAAACCCATAAGTCCAGGGGCTGGTACGGAGGTTGGCCTAAAAATCGTAAAACATTGCGTTATCCTCCATGTCACCTAATTTCCCTCTCACCTCGGACTATAATCTGACAAAAAAATAACAAAAAATTAAAAAAATCTCTGTCATTCTTAGTAAATAAAATGTCGTAGGCTAAAATGAACGGTTCGCCTAGTAAATGGCCTGATGACTTTTAAAATGAACAGGTTGACAGAGACAAAAAAAAACATATAAAAGTAAAATATCCTTTGTCAGTGGCAAAAAGGGTTAATTGAAAGGCTTCACTGAGTAAATAACCCTTTACATTTGTCAAAGGACCAAAAATTGGGAGGTGGCAAATCAGTTATGGAGTGGCCATCACCGTAGGCTGCGATGGTTGGGGCAGCCTACCCCAGAGGTTAGGACTCTTGGTGAAGCTCTGGGTTAACAAAAAGAACGCGCTGGGACCCTACGGCCTAGCCTAACAGCTTACCGTGGTGTGGAAACTGGGTCACTTGTCTAAACTCCAAAGAACAGGTAGAATCTCTCCACAAACAAAACATTTGAGTTTGTCAAAGTCCAAATCACAGATATTTGTAACGAACCAACCACATTCTTCATCAGCACCATCAATCAAAAATGAATTACACACTCTGCAGCAAATGAATCTATTGAATATCGGATAGTACCAGAATTTCACTAAACACTGTCCGTACTCCATAGTCCACGCGGCGGAAGTACCTGGAGGGTTCTCTCCCTCCTGTCAAAAGTACCTAAAGGGGGGATCTCCCCTTGTGATTTTATATTTAGAACAAGGGTGCCTATTTAAGCACAAAACACGTGCAAGCTTCTCAAAGCCATGGCTCCTGTCAACGTGTGTGTTTTCCTACTGATGCTAGTGTCCTCTTCTGACGCTGCTCCAGAAAAACGTCCAAGAGTAAGTACTAGTAACATAAAGTACTAAACAAAACACACATTAAAATGTAAACTGATTTGAGTTTCTTTTCAGGAAGAATCCCCTCCTAGGACAAGAGACAGAAATTATATTTTAACAAGTACAACCTTTTTAAGTGACGAGCGAGCTACATCCGTTATCCAAGCGGTGGGTTTATTTGTATGATTTTTGTTAAACTTTTATCCACCATTTAAGCTGCATTTACAACATGTCTATGTTATTATTTAGATGGCTGAAGACCGTACATCTCCGATTGACAGAGCTCTTGTGGAAGCCGAGGATGCGGCTAATAATTCACGCGTGAGCTTGGACCAGCCTCCACCAGTCTACACTACATTGACCCCTGTACAAAGATCTCAAGAACCCCAACCATCAACATCTTTAGGGGTGCCAAGAGTCCTTCCACAATGGATGCGAGCTCACCCTGAACCATCAACCTCAACAGGAAGAACTAGGGTAAGGAGATCGGGATTGGGGAAAATACATATAAGTATACATTTAGGCATACAATAAACACTTACCTATGTTTCCAGATGCGACGGTCTGCTGCTCGGTGTGTATCATGCCAAGTTGAAGCCGATCGTCAACAAATTCGAGAGTTTAGGCTGGCCGACTTTTTACAAAGATGGAGTGGTAGCCGACCGGAAGGTTACGATCTAATTGACATCTTGACAGTAGTACAGACTGTCAGAGTGGAATTGCAGGACACACTATGGCTAACTAACCACTTTATGGAGGATACAAATGTCCCAGAAATGATCCGTATAGCCCCCGCAATTTGGGAAGACATCCGCGACTCGTTGGAAGCAATACTAGTTTCCACTGGAGAGCGAATAAACAGAACCAGAGATATCGATAGCGATACCAGTTCTAATGAAGAGTTACCCTCTGCAGGAACAATCAGTTGTCGTATTTGTTTTGAAAATCTACCGACTATAGTATTAATGACTTGCTGGCACACTCTTTGTAAAAATTGTGCTAATCGTATTGTTAGGTGTCCATTCTGTAGAAAGGCCGTCCTCGGCAGGAAAGAATTATTTTTCTAAGCCCCGCCCTTGCGCTCCCCACTACCCCGGTATAAAACCAGAGGCATCTGCCGAGGGGTAGACACTCTCCACATCCCCTACAACAAGGTAAATATCGCTGCTGTAGTTTACTAATGTAGCTTGTAGTATAAAAATAACAGCATAGGTCCTCTTTGCTATCATATTTACATAGTTCCCATAGTTTTTAGGGATCGACTAGGGATCGAACCAGCAACCTCCAGATTTGAAGGCAAACACTATAACCACTCGGCTATCCAGACAATATTATTACGACAATATTATATGGTTTTAGATGGATCTTTCTACAAAGCTGTCGTCTTGCGAGGTGCTCTCTTCCCCTTTGAAAGTCCCCATCAAAGATCTGACCGAGCCGGCGAAAATTCAATCTGCTAGACGAATCAACACGAGATTTGGAACCATGGTGATTGTACTACACATCACCACATCTGCCGGCGAGGAGAGGGTGACATTTTTACCCTCGAGGTTCACCAGCCTCCTCACAGACGAGGACCTAGAATTTTTCACAAACTCTAAATTATATAGTGTTAAATGTACGGGGATGGTGGGGAATTCCCCAAATGTGCTTATTTATAAACATTAGTTTTTAGCATGTAGTTCAGTAGTAGTAGTAGTGCTCAGTAGTTTTAACACTTCACTCAATTCTTTATAAATTAGTAATGTGTCTTATAGAATAAATATTTGTAACATTATAACTGCGTTTTCAATTCCAAGTGCACCCTCAAAATAAGGGAGGGGGGTATTATATGGTATAATACTAAGCCAGTTCCTCTGGATACAAGTACGATACGATATAATACCTGAACCTGGGGGTGTCCTTCAGACACTCGGACAGTCCCAAACCCTGTCCTAAAGGGTGCACAACAAGTTTTCTATATACTATTTGCTAGGGACATGGAGGGAAGTTTTTTCGTTTGGCGAGAAGGTGAGGTTTTTTTGTCTGGCGCAAAAGTGAGGTTATGTCACTTGGCGGGAAGGTGATTTTTTTCGTTTGGCGCAAAAGTGAGGTTATGTCACTTGGCGGGAAGGTGATTTTTTTCGTTTGGCGTGAAAGTGAGGTTATGTTACTTGGCGGGAAGGTGTTTTTTCGTTTGGCGCGAAAGTGAGGTTAGATGTTTGGCGCGAAAATAAAAGTGAGGTTAGACCACGTGGGACACCAGAGGGCGACCACGTGGGATAAAAGGGGGCGTGGCCTAGGGGGAGGGGTGGGGATGAAATGCTGCTCTCTGATTGGTGGCCTAAAGTACAGCGTACCCTACTGCCGTTCAAAGATTTCTGATTGAACGACTGCCATTTTTTACCCAGGCGTTCTTTTGAGCTTGAATTAATTACATCAAATTAAAGGTCTTTACTAGCAGAATATAATGCCGCAAATTTGAACTCAAAGCTCAAAAGAACGCCTGGGTAAAAAATGGCAGTCGTTCAAAGATTATAAATGGCTGATTTAAGAAATCTTTGAACGGCCGCCATTTTGCGCAGGATCAACCTTTTGAAGTGCGGTTTGCGGCATTGTATTCTACTAAAAAAGACCTTTCATTTGATGTGCATATTGACCTATGCTCCTATTTAAGATTTCCTTCTGACTCCTTGCGGGACGTCCCCATAATATGACAGAAAATTGATATTTCCTTAAAAAAGTAGATTTTTAGGTGTGGTGTTTGTGTACCAAATCTTATTGATTTATCTGTTGTTGTTTAGAAAATATTAAACCGGTCCGGGACTTTTGGGACAGTCTGTATATATTTCTATTGTTATACTCTTATATAAGCAATGTTTGATTGTTGTTTGCATGCTTGTACAACAATCTTGTAAACAGCTTCGACGATTTCCTTCATATTTTGTAATTTATTTCTGGCCTAAAATGTGTTAACTGCAGTAAAAACTGCCAACTAAATCTAATTATGAAAACAATTAATTGAAATTCAAATATTTTTAACATTGGTCTTATGGGTTGCCAAGCTACCATGTTTGTTGAACAAAATAGCAAGGACAAATTCATCAAAAGACTTATAATATGTGTTTATAACAAGCCATCCACAAAATACAGTACAAGGGAAAGACATCAGTTGTTACTATTTCGAGCAAAGATTACTCGATTTAGGTGAAAGTAGTTTCGATGAAATTCGGATTATTTTACTTAGCTCTCTCCTACCAAAACTTAATCCCCGTACTACTAAGCAATTTTTAGCAAACTTTGGATTTAACAGTGAAGTAAATATTTAATAATATAATATTTTATTTTTGTAGATTAGAATCTAAGCAAAAATTTCAATCAGCTGTTTTCATTTAAACAAATTGTCAAAACAATGTTTATGCCAGTATCTATATAATTAATACGCTACACGAAAGTTTGTCGGTTGAACTCCTCCGCCATTTCTTAACCAATTTTATCCATTGACGTCTCATTGGAAAGAGCGTGTCGCGTAGATTTGCAAACTGACCTTACATTTTTGAAAAAGTCCCTTGGGCTCTGCCCCAGTGGCTTTGAAAGTTCCCATGTTATCCTTATGAAGAACATAATTGTTTACATTTTGATCAGCTGTATAATTTTATTGCTGTTATTTACTTTTAAAATCAATGAAACACATTGAGTACATTTATTTACTATTTGAGTTTGTGTAAACATAACCCCCAAGACGGATCGTGTTAGTATGGTTGTATCTTAAATTTGTGTATTTATCGTTGTTTTGTGTCGCTATGATGGATTGTGTTAGCATGATTGTAACTTAAATTTGTGCATTTATCGTTGTTTTGTGTAGCTATAATTTGTTTATTATTTGTTGTTTATTTCTTTTAAATGTCTCCGACGCAACGACAACGAAACATAGACAGGAGGCGCAATCGTGATAACGACCGCAGCTACAGAACAGTGGCGCGTAATAGGCTTAACTCATCACAGTCCGAACCTGAACCTGGACAACTTCAACTATTTGGTTACAAATGCGCCCTAACACTACCCCAAAACGACTTTTCGTTCTCAATTGGCCCTCTATTAATGACCTGTGTTGCCTGTACAGCGAGGCTTTTTGAGAAGGAGAGAACCGTCCGGAATGCTTTAGGTTTATCAATAACGAAGATAAACAGGGTCTGAGTTACACAACGGTAATATTTGAGTTGACTCTTTTAAACTCATTGTAAAAGACTCATTGTAAGACTGTTATTCAATCTGAAATAACTCCTGTAATACTTTGTAATTGCTCGAATTCGAGCAACATGTACACTAGTAGGCTATTAATCTACAACAAACGAGTGACTTTTACCACCGACTATTAAATAAATTGATGTGTTGTACATTTCAATCATAATAAATTGAAATTCAACTAAAACTTAAATAATAAAAGACAAAATTAGTTGTAAAAAACGCGAGTTTCCTTTATATTGTTTTAAAAAAATAAATGAACTACACCGAGCCATGGCTCGGTCCCCAGGTTTTTTATTTGAAACTAATTCTAATTCAAAATAAATGTTAGTAACTCGTGAGGATTAACAACGCAAAATTTGCACTTTTGTACATGAAAACTACATATACATCGTACTTTACTTAACAAAACGTTTTATTTTCACCAATAAACCATAATCCAACAGTACATTTTATTATTTACCATATACGTTTTACATGTATGTATGATAACATAAATCTTTTGCCAAATTAATATATTTTTTACGGGAAATGACTTTCGAGGGTTCTTATACTGAACAATTGAATAAACTAAATAACTAAAAACTATTTGAATCACCTATTCTCACCACAATATGGCTCACACTGGTGGGGATTAGCGTACAACCACAAACTATAGAACCAATAATTAATAGTCTGTTATGTGTGGTACAATCTACTACCACAGACAATCATTTGTCTAAGTTACTACATGCATAAAATAAGCTGAATAAGTTAAGTCAAAGTTGATACATTGTTAGACTAGGTTTTATTGTAAAATAAACTAACGTGCTACATGTTTTTTATAACCAAAATGAATTTTTTTAGTTTTTTTCGTGTATTTTGAAAAAATGTAGTTAGAAAGTTTTAAAATTTAAAAATAATTGATATATTAGTATTTGATTATTGAGTCATATTGGTGTTAGTAAAGAAAGTACAGTTAGATGTAAATGAAACATCTATAAATTAACCCAATATCGTAATCAAACAATTGCTGATTTTTCCGAAGAAATATTTTATTTTCAAAATATCCTAACTTTCTTTTTAACTACTTATGGAAAGTACATATTTCTGAAGGACATAGAAAGGCATCTAATTTAAACCCACTTTGGGTGTTTATACTTTTATAGGCAGTTTAACAATGCCCACCCAGAAACCGGTGAGACTAAAACATAAACAAAAGAACGGAAATGAGTGAAGGTGTAACCAGTTACAATAGTGTTACAGACTCATTCATTCGTCGGTGCAAGTCATATTGTTGTGATGTGCATTGTTTCAACTTACCTTTTATACCTTCTCTGAGATGATTTCTAATTAAATGATTTCTGTAAAGTTTGGTATAATGTTTTGGTTGACTAACACCAGGTGTATGTATCTTTCCTATAACAATTGTTCAATCCTGGGTTCACCAGCTTCTTAAAATATGTTAGTAGTTATCGTTTGAGTAGGATAATTGAAAGTTTTTGGATCAAATTGTCATTTATGCGGAACTATCAGTTTTCTCGAGTTATCCTTATTATGGTCTTTGAATTTTAATGACATGAGTTGACAACGACATTTTTAGTGAGGAAAAGTGCGACAAATACTCGTAATTATGTCGTGGATTTACTCTAGCATTTTTGTCCTACCCTAAAAACAAACATGTAATTCCATACTTTACTTGGTGATAATAACTGTCGGACAACAATATAATATTCCGAGAGAAAATAAATAAATCATAGTTTTTTACAACAATTCTAAGCTGTAATTTAACTTAAAATGGTTTACAATACCTGCATATAGTAATCCTTTGTTGCTGATTTAGGCAACTAGTTTCGGTTCTTGTTTTGAACCATCTTCAGGCCTCAAGGTGTCAAGTGATCACTTCATTCGAAGGTCGTTAACAGAGTTCAATAAATAAAACATATACAAAACACACATATACACATGTACATAAACAACATATACACATGTACATAAACAACATATACACATGTACATAAACAACATATACACATGTACATAAACAACATATACACGGAACGGACACACATTACAAAAAACACGAAAAACACGAAGGGACATTGACTTTACCTCAGCCCGGTCACGATCGATTGTCAAGGTCCCTTCGTGTTTTTCGTGTTTTTTGTAATGTGTGTCCGTTCCGCGTATATGTTGTTTATGTACATGTGTATATGTTGTTTATGTACATGTGTATATGTGTGTTTTGTATATGTTTTATTTATTGAACTCTGTTAACGACCTTCGAATGAAGTGATCACTTGACACCTTGAGGCCTGAAGATGGTTCAAAACAAGAACCGAAACTAGTTGCCTAAATCAGCAACAAAGGATTACTATATGCAGGTATTGTAAACCATTTTAAGTATAATACAGTAATCCGGAGGCTAAACAACTATTTCTGTAATTTAAATTGGTTCAGTCTACCTTTTGTTTAGAACTTTCCATCATATGGCTTATATTAGAAGCCAAATACAAACTCGATGGGACTAAAATATTTTCCTAAAAGTAAAAACACCAAATAGTTTATTTTTCAACGCTCTAGTGTTAGCTTTAACTAAACTATGTTATTGGCTGAAAAACACATTAGTACCCCCTTTATTTTAGAGCGAAGATATGATAAAACAAAACAACCATTTAACTATCTCAAGGGTCGATTCTCAACGCAAATAGAAACACCATTATCCAAACTGAACAAAAACAAGATCACGTAAAAACACGACAGTAGTAAAGTAAAATGTTGTACACATTTTTATCTGCACACAATTAACTAACAAGATAATGGCCCAGTAGACAGTAGTTATCTGTTTCAACAGGTGTAATCAGGTTTACAGCAAACCCTTCTAAAATAGGCGCCGTAGACGACTGCAGGCGCCGAAATAACATACTAGATCTGCAACAACCAACGGTTAAAACGGTCACTAGAAGTGTCATTGTTCCTATTCAGTCAGTTGGAAAAGGTAAAAAATTAAATACATAGTTGGGTTATTGGTGACTCCAAAATAATATTTACCTACGACCGTTTTTGAAAGTAGCCATTTCAGTCCAGTTCTTAGAATTGAAAAGTTTCACTTTACAGCTGTTTACTTTCATATCAGCATAGTTTCATTTCATATCAGCATAGTTTCATTTCATATCAGCATAGTTTTTCTCATATCAACACAGGTAACGGACTAATGAGGTTCAAGTATTGAGAGAAAAGAATTAAAATTTTAATGCTTCGAACGTCAACTAATCAGCTGATCAGCTGATCAGTTGACCAATTTAATTGTTGATCCGACTTGTTCCTGTTGATACTCGCGTATTCTTAGCCTAAGTTAGTGGAAGTCCAAAAATAAATGAAATATTTGCCGAATTGTACCTGATACAATATCATTTATGGTAAGAATGCTGCTAGCAATGTAATATTTAACGAAGTTTAACAAACACGTAATTACAGGAAATCAGCTGATTATACAACAAGTCGTTGCATCACTTTCAGTGGCAATGACAATACACAAAAACATAACCTCTCTAAAAAGTTATCAGTAGTGATTGTTAGTAATTAAATCCAGATTGATAGTAATTAAAAAACGGTCGTAGGTAAAGTAGTGTACGCAACTCGCGTTAATAGTCTTTACGACACTCGTAGAAGTTTTTAAGGCACTCGCCAAGGCTCGTGCCTTAAATTTTCTACTCGTGTCGTAAAGACTCACTTAACGCAATCGTTGCGTAAACTGCTATTTTAACTTCGAGAAACGTTTACAGTGTAACCGTATTAAAAATAGAATGTGTTAATTATTGTAGACTTTTTGAGATTTACTTAAACAATTAAAAGCTTTTTCACCTTCGGTATAATGCATGGTCACTCTTGAGGGTTTCTATTTATCCATCAGTCCGACTCGATGTTAAAACAATATGGTTTCTACAATTAATAAATCAAGTGCTTTCTGTAAAATTTAACCATGCCTTTATTGGTTAGAATTTAGACGCCAGTTCTCACAAACGTAATCGTTTGTTGAAATTTCCCATGCGAGTAGAATTTTGATGGATTTAAGGCAATATTCAAATGACCGTGGTACATTAAGCGGAACCCAAAAACTAATTAACGTATTGTTAGTTAGAACTCTAAAGAAAGGCTCGGCACTCTCGAAGTGTAAAATTACTGCTGTATTTTCGTATTCTATTAAATGAAACGTATAATTTAAACTCTGGAAAAAGATAAAGGACGCATTCTAGATAACTACTGCGAAAAAATCAGGTGACATGCTTAAATAAGTTGAGTTAAACACAATTCCCTTAAAGTGTATAATATTCGAGTTACTGTGTATATATTTTCTATCAAACTAGACAAATGTTAAAAACAGACTGTTTCTTGTTACAGGAGTGTGCACCAATGCCACAGCACCCTCCGTCAGCAGTATCAACCGCATACTGCGGAACAGGGCGGCCGAGAGGGCGGCGGCGGAGTTCGCGAGGGCGGCAGGCTACGGGCTGTACCACCCTCCAGCCGCCCACCCTTACGCCTCCTTCCCCTGGCCACCTCCAGGGCTGTGGTCCGCCCCTACGCCGCCTCCACAACAACTCAGGGCACCGGGCAGTCCGGGCGACCTCATGCCTCGCCTCATCGGTGAGTAGTTCTCATTGTAGAATGCCAAGCTCTAGCTCGGAAGAGTTTTATACTTGAGGCTAGGTAAAGAGAGTCGCAGCCTTGATTGGCGTGGTGAGTTTAGAATACTGTAGGTGAGGTTAGAACCCTGCGATCAACTGCCGTACCAGACCCAGACAACAATTGTGTCTTTATTGTTTTGATGTTATCTACGGTATTTAAATTTTTTACGTTGATTGTAAGGAAACGGTCGAAACGCTGGTATGGCTACCGTCAACCTTTTGCTAGATAGAACAATAAATGGCTAGCCTAACGACAAATGGCGTGTGTCCAGTAACCCAGAAATCAAACCAGCGACATTCATATTTGAAGGCCTAACCTGAGATGGCATATTTAAAGTTGTTAAACAGCCGATATGAATGAACTTGAATGATCTTATGTCATTATTTTTATTAACATTTAATTATAAACGCATTTTTATGAGTTTAGGGTATCCGCGATGCTTGCGGACACCTTGTAGACACATCAATGTGACAGAGTATGACCGTGTTTTAGTTACGGCTGATAGGATCGGTAGACGCGTGCAGGATGCGCTGAGTTTCCGGCTACCGATACACGAAACACGCGTTTGCAGCTTGTATCGTGTGTAATTATTTGTGCTTTAAGTTGTTCTCATACATCTCTGTGACGGACGGAAGGATTTTTCAAACGTATTTGTTTATTCTTAGAAGATTCACATAAACTAGAACCCCTATATACTTTGGAAATTCCAGTTTGAATAAAAACGTGGTGTACAAGGTACCATGTGTTTTAGAAATAACGTTTATATTAGTTGAACATTATTTTAAGTTGTATCACAATGTTTGGCTTTTGTTCTACTGAAAAAATATCAAGCGCAACTAAAACTGTGACTTTACGACCAGGGTTAAGTTCGAAAGTGCTGGTCAGGGAGGGCCAAGAAGTAGTAAGGAAATAATTCCAACCAGATACAATATTTAGTAGCATCTTTTGTGTTTGTTAGTAAGCGGTATACTGTATCGGTTGCTGTAGTAACCAGTTCTGTTCTATGCAGGAGACCTTGACGCCAAAGACGACGAGAGTGCGAGCAGCGCGGATGGCTCAGAGCAGCCAAAGTTCCGGAGGAATCGCACAACCTTCTCCCCTGACCAGCTGGACGAACTGGAGAAAGAGTTTGACAAGAGTCACTACCCTTGTGTGTCGACGAGAGAGCGACTAGCTGCCAAGACCAGCCTCAGCGAGGCCAGAGTCCAGGTGAGGTAAACTAGAGGTTACCTTGTATAGTAAGTTAAAATTATTATTATCTCCGCTCCTCTTAACAGCCCAGACCCTAAATATTTATTTCGAAGCCTCCAAAAAAAGCGACAGCCTTAAATCTTCCTGGACCAGGATTAGCCTACCCAGCCCATTTCCACTCATCATTTCGTGACTTCTTCAACCACCTCGACCTGAGATACATTGACCAAACCCGAACCTCAGAAACTCACTGCAGCAGTTTCGTCCACTGCTACTTCACCAATCCCACCAATCCATCGTTTCATTTCAATGTAATTTAAGTTAACACGTATCAATGGTTCTCTTGTCATGAAAAGTATTTACTATATAAACCGATACCGTAACAAGAAAAATATTTATACATACAATGTTTCAGTGTCTTTTTATATATGAAATAACAGGTTATTAGGTTTAATTTATTGCAGTTCCACTTACTGCAGTTACCTCAAAACGCTTTATTACGTTTACTGTAACTATTGTAACAAAACTAGTTAACGCTTTATGGGTAAGGGATTTTAATTAAAATTGTCGGTTAATAGTTCACCGTTTAACTGCTTATCATTTACTTAAGAGTAAGGACTTTTCGTTTAAATTGTTATTAATTTATTAGAATGAAACGAGGTAAATTTAGAAATATAAAAAATATTATGATTCTTAAAAACCAAAAGTCCCCGTTATAGAGTATCCTATTAATTGTCTACGGCTTGTTCAGCTATTGAATTTATGATGGAACAATCGTAAAGCGTAGACAGGGAAACAACTCAATTATTTTTAATTGGCTGTCATAAAACGATCTAAGCGACATCTATGTAGCCTTGTAAGTGATGGCAATTAACCAATGGTCAGTGATGCCTCTAAACAGCTTAACTGTGGGAGAAAAGGTGGGTTTTACGTGCAATAAAATAAAGAAGCGTTTTGGAATTGTGGTAGTCTTGGAGTAGGTCACATTAACTTACTTTCCTTCTCTAATAATAAGTGTATATTTAATCAGCTTTGTTAGGTGAGTAACATTTTAAACTAAAAATTTATAATAACGTGATTAGCTCTACCAGCTTGGTTTGAAAATAAGACTTAGGGCTCACCGAAAGGATATTTGATCTGGTTTTATTAAAAAAGCTGCATTACAACATGTATATCATGATTTGACATTTGTTCCTAGATTTGAGTTTGTATTTTAATATATTCCCGCGATATTCTTTTTTTAACACAAAATTAAGGTCAATACCTACCCACAGCGTGAGTGCAAGATAATGAAGATGCTTTATTTTTTCATTCGTAGGCTTAAGTCCATTCGTAGGTGTCATCACTGAATTGTAAATATTTCGGGTAGAGCCGCGTCTGTCGTATCAATGAAACACACAATCGACACAGTTGGAATGCACGACATCGACTAGCCTAAGTTTAATCAATGCTCGTTTACATTTACTCAGCTGATTTACTGTTTGCCCAAACCAAAACAACATCTGATTCAATCTGTCTGACTGACAGGTGTGGTTTTCCAACAGACGAGCCAAGTGGAGGCGCCACCAGAGGATGAACCTGCTCAAATCTAGGAGAGCGGGAGCCACCAGCGCCACCAGTCAGGGACGTCAGGGCGCCACCACCTCGGAGACACCTCTGACCCCACCATGGGCGCCCCGTCACATGGGAGGCGAACACAGCGCGTTCAAAGCGTTCCCACAGACAGCAACGGAGGCTGAACGAAGATACGCTTCTTCGGAAACGTCTGAGGAAATCAACGTGACGACGGACGACGAAGACTCAAACCTCGGCGAGGACCGAGGGAGCGAAGAACTCAGCAAGTTATCTCAGGCTGACGTCAGAGCATCCATAGAGTCCTGGCGGGAGATGGCGGCGCTGAACGTGCTGAGGGGTGATCCGTCCATGTTCTCACCTCCGCCTTCGCTAGGAGAACCTCTGTATCCTTCTCCTACACAACCCTTACCTCTCACTAAACACGACAGACTGTGACCAGGACTAACGCATATCGTATGGGATAAGTTACATTCCTTTTAGCTGTTAGTATAATTTATTACGTAATTGTGACGAAGGCTTAATTCAATTATATCTCTTTTTGAAAATCAAATATATCAATAGTTGGGCGTAAAAAAAATAATGTTTTTCATACACTTCAGTCTAACGATTGTACTTAAACGAATTGTATTTACTATCTGAATGGTGTTATGGAATCTAATTGAAATAACGTGATTGAGACGTTAAGGCACGTGATAAGACACAAATGCAATAATTGTGTGAAAGTCTGGACTTATGGTTTCAAATCAAGGATCAAGGATATCTGGCCTCAATGAGCTCATAGTTTAATACAAATCTCAGACATTTAATTTTATACTTTTTAGTTTTCACATAAGCAGCCATGTAAAATTATATCTGAATTAGAGTTATTAAAGGCAGGTATGTTTTAAAAACAAATCCTAAACAGGTGTAGGCCTAGTTGATAAATACATAATGATATCATTCCTTAAAATGGTTATTGAAGCTAAAAATACACTCAGTTTAATTTTATTAGAACTTTTTTTCTGAGATTTTTTTTGTATGCTTCTACTTGAAAAACGGTTACGTGTATAACTATATAAAATAAAATTACGAATCATCCTCCGATTAAAGAACACTAGTTTAAAACTCATTAATATTTACGTGTAAATTATGTATCTAGTAAATAGTTCGGGGTTTCACATCGAGTAGAATTTAAGCACTAAATTTATACATTTCACGTACTAACATGTAGCTTTATTAGCCTATGTGAAGGTAGGATCTGTACATACGCGATTCGAATGGTTGTGTAGCTTTATATATTTAGCTTTATAGTGTTACATTGATTCCTCATTAAGTTAAGGTATTTGTTGTTATTTATTGCAGAATTTCCAAAGCACAATTTTTACGTATAGAGCAATATTTGTATTTATCACTGTACATAATAAATATACAAGTCTTCATATTATTATTGTATTTTAATATTTACCTTTAATGTTATTTGGTTTCCCAACTCATTAAAATATTATTTTCACGAACTAAGCTCGGTTATAAAAGGATTGTCAATTTAAGCTAATTAGAAAAAAATCATAAATAGTTAAAATGACAACACACACAAATCCCAATATATCTACAAAGACCTCTACGAAACACTTTTATTACATATCCTTTCCACTATTTGGTAAATTTCGGAAAAAAACCCGCACCTATGTAAGTCTACCGCACCTAAAGGGTCTGCAGCTATTTTATATATAAAGACTAATGATGGATTGGGGATAAGTATGAGCAATTTATTTGCTATCATATAGACTACAAGATGTACCATACCATGAGTTTCAAATCTCCAAACTCCAATCTTTGATAATACATAACATACACAGACATCACATTGCCGTATAAAGGTGCTGCCAGTCTCTTTGTAATAACACTGAGTTAAATTTCATTAGATTTAACTTTTGTAAAACTTTGTCATCTTTCTGAGAAATATTTTAATCGTGTAAACATAGATTAAAAATATATTTCATGACTGCGATTGAACCAACCAATATCTTGAATGAAAGTCAATATTTACTACCACTCAGCTATGTACCAAGGCAGTTTGGAGTCTTGTCATTCAACGACTTGTCTGGAGGTCATAGTCAATTAATGATAAATCTGTAGTGCTCACCTTCAGATCTGAAGACTGCTGGGAACCAGATGTCATTGTATTTTGACAGTGCCGTGATTATGTCTAAGAAATGGGTAACACTGGATAGTTAGAATACCATGTTTTGGACTTGGACAAAAACCTTAAAACTGCCAATTACGTTTAAACAACTAGAAATAACTTCATTGTCTAAAGCTCCAATCCACGGCCCAACTAAGACTTATTGGGTTGATTGATTTACACCACCGAAGGATGTTTAAGGAGTGGGCTGGACCTGCACTTCCTTGGACGGCTTCATCCCGAGTTTCGGCTGTCGCCGTCGCCCATGTTTATGTAGAAGGTTGCCCGTGTTAGTACACGCAGAGGAGGCGGCGATAATGAGGCACTCCTAAACAATTGAGCGCCAGCCAAGGTGCAGCTTTTGGACTCAACAACACTGATACTAGGAAACTTGTAGCTCGAAATGGATGATGATTATAGTTTAAACTATGCACTCCTAGTTTCAGGTGTGTTGTTGAATTGTAGGTAATGTCTAACACGGATAGTGTGATCGACTATATTTTTTGGGGATTAAGTTTACTCATTCGTCGATGAACGCGAGCACGACCTCTGAGAAGACAATTTGATATTAGATAGAGGAAAGGCAATTAAACGCTTTTTGATCGACGAATGAGTGTCCTAGTGGATCGGAGCCAACCGTAGACTGAATGAATATAAAACACTACATATTTCTTTCAAAGACTAGCCAAGGGTATTCCTTAAATGCCAGAATATCTTTTGCAGCATTCGGAAACTTCTCCACTAAAAATCTTTATTACTCTTTATAACTTATTACTGACTGCAATATATTACAGTCATCCTTAAGGAGCCGGTCTACTGCTGGAGTAAAATGGCAACGCAGTTCAGCCGGTTGCCAGTAGCTGCGCAGTAACTTACCACAATTTTCTGTCAGTCCTCTACTGTATTAAGTTTCTTAGCCTACCAAAAAAAGACGAAAAATCGCTTATAAATATGACAACCTCTTATGTAACCGTTCCAAATCCAACGAATCAAACGCCCAATCCGAATCAGACAACGAATTACTGAACATCTAAATCGCAGCGGCACCTTGAAACAAAACCCGACTGAAACGAGTTTCTAATTCGGATAACTAATTCGAATCCATTCATCCAAGCACGCGATTAACCGTTGCGTTCTCACAGCTACCGGCGTAATTAAAAAGTAGGCTTTAGCAGTAATAGCGGCTACCAACGATCCAATACATATAAATACGAGTGTTGCTCGTAGATCATTCAGCACGCTTTGGTTAATTACCCGGAGTGAGTTACGAGACGGCCGCTTTTGATCTTTGGGTAGCTAATTGCGTATTGTTAGTTTTAAATTGAAATATTCAAATATGTCCGACCAAAGGTCATAATATTGTGTTAAATCTCCATCGGATGAATAATGGTCAGTGTAATGTGAATGTTTGCTCGAGATTGTATCCGGGTTTCGTGTTTTGAGTTATGAGTTTACATGTTTGGAACACCGGTTAGTGGATGTGATTACATTGGGCAATGGATCGCGTTTTAATACGAACTAGAGGTGGCTTGTCGAAAGTTCGAGCATAAATATGTAATGTACAAACTCGTATATTTTTACCCCCCGCTGTAAATAAAACATGTGATTGGAATTTCTTTCATTTGTTTTGATTTTCTGTTTAAATTTCGTAGTTATTTCATTCCAGTATGGCAACCCATAAGGTCCATGTTAATAAAAAAAATTCATTTTTTGTACTTATCTTTGAGCCTATTTTAATTTATAAAGGGATTCTGTACATCTACAGGAAAATATCTCTCTAGCAAAATGCGTAGATTTTCCCTGCGATGCTTACTTATAAGATGCGAGAGCTTAGAATTTGAACCGTGTACTGAGAGCAACAACCAAGGACTTTATTGATACTGATAATTAATCAAATGAAATTAACCCACTCACAAAAAGTTAGTTTAAAGATGTCTCATAATACTATGTGGGCTGAGTCGGGTAGTACATTAAAAAACCTTGCACGGATCAACATTGTACGAGTTGCCTGACACTGCATAACGTCAGTCATAGTCCCTCTGTAGTTGAAATTATGAAAATGTTATCAAAACTTTCAGTAAGTAAGTTTAATGTATTTGAATTGAAAAAGTCAATATTCAAACGTATCCACGTCACAAGATTAGTTCGCAGGGTAAATATGTTTAAACATAAGAGTGCCGATTAGTTAGAACAAAAAAGTATCTACGTCACATTGTATCACTAATGTTGTTTTTTCTTTTTTTATATATTAGAATTTGATAAAAAGTTGCCTGATAGTTATCATTTGAGTATTTTGAAATTTATAACCAAATACGCAAGCATAAGTAAAACAATACTTCACAATACCACTGCCAATGTGATAGTCATCTACGATTTTTAGTTGATTCATTTTAATTAATCCAAGTAAATTGTTACTTGTAAATAGTTAAAAACCTATACAGTTTGAAATTAATTTAGTGAAAGTTCTTATATTTTTGACGAAGCTAAGCTTTCGTTCTTTCATCACGATTATAATAAATTATACAGTAATTTATATCTATAAAGTTTTTTATAAATATTATAGAAAGAACTGGTCCCAAAAGCCTGCAACGTATAAAATGTCAGAAAAAATAGGAAAATAATAACCTATCTCAAGTTTTTCTTGGTAGCCGTGATAGAGTTGGTGGCTAATAAATAAGGAAAAAATCACCAAATAAAGTACACTAGAATGATACCTAATATAATCTCTCTTCTTCACAAGTATAAAAATGATTCAATTCTGTAACACAGTCAGTATGTTGTTTGATAGTTTATTAAATTGCCTAGCCCTTTTGAAATCCTATGGAGAAAGCAGAAGTAAGTTTATCACAGCGAGTACATTTTCTCGCTTTTCGTAAAATGTTAACTAACAGGCTAACAGAAAAAATGGAAACAACTAATATAGTCCAGTCAAAACTTGTTCCACCTCCATTTTAAAACATAGTCACTTATCTCAAGTACCAGGGCAGTTCCTTTATCATCAGTCTTTTATAATTGTAATGCAAATGCTAACCTAGGCTAAAACAGGCACTACATATAACAGATTTATACTACGCCCATCCTCTGTCAATTTTTGCGTCAAAGCACGCGTTAGTTTCGTCCCTGCTAAAAAATATAGCGGATTATTAAAGTTAATCTCAGCAGCAGCGACATTTTTTCGTGTCGTAACACTTCGGCCCAAGTAACACTTCGGCCCGAAACCCTCAGATGTGGCCTACGGTCCAACTCTCTACCTGCCCACTAGTAACACTTCGTCCCAACAAAATATTTGACAGGTTAGGTTAGGTTAGGTTAGGTTAGGTTAGGTTAGGTAAGATTCCACCGATTCTCCGTCATGTGAGGTCAGAGGATGCAAGGGGTGACGGTTGGGCGACATTCCACCAGAGGGTGGTTGCAAAGTATACAGGTCATGTACCTCTTACTACCTGAACTGCGTTCCTCAACCCTTGTCAATTTTTCGTCGGGCCGAAATGTTACTCCATTAGCTTATTTAATCATCTGTAAAAGCGAGTGGGACGAAGTGATACTGTTTTTCTAAGAAATTTGAGTTTGGCCGAAATGTTACTGGGCCGAAGTGTTACTACATCAATTTTTTAAGGTTAAATATTAAAAAATACGTGATGAGATACAACGAACACCTCCTCCAGTTTCTATCTCCCACGCTGGGGGAAATGGATTTATTCTGCAGAACGGTTGTCGTGCAAAGGACAGGAGCGCTCCGCCCACTCTAGGAATGTAACTGGAGCTGGACCTGGAGTGGATTACACATACACACATGGGACGTTGCATTTAACTGGGAGATCCGCGATAGAAGTGACACTCGGGACAGTGGCAAACCTAGTGCATAAGGTGTCTGACGGAATGTTCATAGAAATGCCCTACACAGCGTATAATCAGTGATCTTAAGATACAGTCAGAATTTCAATGTGCACATGCGATACGGTTGTGTGCAATTTAAACGAAAAACAGTTTAAAACTTGTTGGATTATATAATTCTTAGAACATTAGTCTGGGAATAAGATCAGGGTTCGGACCATTTCCATAGATGAACGTAAAAAATCGCAATACATTTTAGTTTTGTTCTCATCCATAATGACGCAGTCAGCCAAAATGCCAGATAGTTTTTATAATGGTGACACAGTTTTTGTTTTTAGACAGATATATATTAAAGGGTATTTGGGGTAAAGACAAAACGAAGGTTTGCAATAATAAACAAATTGTGTGAATACTTTCCTTAAAAGAAAATCTAATATTCTTTTTCTATGATTGTACGCAAATAACTTTCAATGCATTATACTAGTTCAAACACTGGGTTCCTCTGTCGAGCATCTTCAACTTCAAACCCCCAAATGCAGGGAACTAAAGAAATCTTTACCAATTCTTCAGATACTGCATAATGAACCAGTTTCCTCTTCGAGCATTACCATCAGGCTATGCTGGACTGTATCACCCAAATAAAGACAAGATAGCTTGAACTATATAGCTAATTTTGTTGTTAAAAGGAAAGTATAAATACTTTTGTAAATGGTTGTATATCCATTTTTTCAGGTTTTGGACGATCGATCCTGACCACGTAGATATGAATATATTAAATTACTAGCAGAGTACCCGTCCTACGTACGGGATTGGCATATAAGTATAAAATGCTTATTGCAGTTATACTCAAGCATTGCGTTTGCAATGGGGGAGGACACAATTTGATCAAATTTGCCTCTTTAAATTTACGGTATACTATAGTATTACACATCCATCATAGCCATAATATTTTACCACTTCACCTAAACAATAGAGAAAAATAAATTGTTAAAGATTCGCAAAATATCACATATGATTCATGAAATTTAAAACATAAAAGTAACTAACTGTAAACAATCCTACTTTGACAGTTCTCATTGCATATTATAGTTTTTTGTTGTTGCTTAGTTCAAATTAACTGTTTCCATAAATGCAAAAAAAGTAATAATGCTGCAGCCTGTTGGTAAATCTTATAACTTTTAATGCTTTTGCATACCATAGAACTAACTTTTTAAGTTGAAACAGCTGACTAAATTCTTTTATTCCCTTTAAATATGAATACTCATAAGGTTAACATGGGTAACTGAAGAGCCACTGGGGCGGAGCCTGAAAGGATTATTGAGATAAGAATATGGCTATATGTTAATCGGGGATGTTAGCTATAATCATGCCAAATTTCAGCCCAATCTGTCCAGTAGTTAATGCGTGATTGAACTTCAAACAAATAAACAAACAAACAAACAAACACACAAACTTTCACATTTTTTATAATATTAGTAAGATAAATAATTATGGATAACTGGAATTTTAAGCTTGGTATGGACATTCCTATATTCAAAAACACTTTTCAATATCACCACCACCTCCAGCTTCCAGCCCAAGCCCAAGCCTTACTGATCGCACAGAAGGCAGCGTCAGTAGAAGCGAATATCAGCTGAGCGTTAGCGTCGCTGAATGCGTCGGGCAATGTATATAGGCTAGTAAAGCAATTATACAAGGGTTCTGTTTTAAATGAAGCCAACTCTCAGAGTCGGATTGAGATGTCAGACTGGTACTGGCGTCGTAATGGGCAGTTTTTGATAATGAAGAGAGGAGAAAAGGTTCGTACGAGGCTGAAACTCGTAAACCGAACTTACTACGAGCTCAACGCCGATGCTATCACAGGCTTAATTGATTCCTCCATTGACTTGACGAGCGACGAGCTATCTCAGATGGGCAGGCGTTTAAGTGGCTTGGAATTCAAATTTGGGAAAAGGGCGCGTTCTTTTAATGCTGAGATAATTAGGCGCTTCTCGACCGAATGGAATTGTTAAGTAGTTGATCGCTGCGCTTGATTTATTTCATTCAATTTGAATTAGTTAGTACTGTTTACAAATTTAGACAATTGTGATATATTTTAAAGCGTAATTTTGTTACTCACTTAGCATAGATTTTCGCTCCTTTAAGCTCCTTCCAAAATTTTCCTTATTCAGTATAAGTTTGATTTTTAGTTTCGTTTGCATGCACTTTAGCTTGTTGTAACGTAAATCATTATTTTGAACTTCTTAAATTTTATATTTAAATCAGAACCATACATCTTTTTTATTACGTTTTGCATTTTAATCGTATTGTTGAAGTGATTATACGCAATACGTAAGCTGCTCTCATCAAATTTTGGAGCTCTTCGTATACTTTTCAAAAACTACATAATCCAAAAATAGACATTTTAAACCGATAATGGTCTCAAGAATATTACAATTGGGAATACCACCTACAGAAAAACAAATTTTACCTCTGATTTTTGGCTGCTCAGGCAGTTTTAGGCTACAAAATACTCTTTAAATTAGTGCAAAAAGGATGTGGTAATTATGAGATCTTGTAAATTCTGGGCACGACTGATCGACTGGTTGATTTTGTACTGAGGGCATGATTCAAATCTTGTAAGACGGGGACCTTTTCTGAGTTTGAAAATCCCCTCTAGTATATACTTTGAGTTTTTAATCCGAAGATTATTTAAGAAAAATATAATTTACCAAGTACCACACTAGAGCAGTGATTAAACCACAAGGCCACGGAAGAAATGTTGTTCACAGAGAAATTAGTTAAAAGGGCCTATTATAGAGTGTACTGTTGTAAAGTGATGTTTGATAGAGACATAAACCATACTATGGTTTACGACTTTGATTACTGTAGAACAGTGTGGAAATTAGAGGTTATGATAAACATATATTTTTTTCAATGAGATAATATGTCACCCTAGTACATAACAGTTGTTGCCATGGAGGAAACAGTATTTCACATCAGCACTCACTTACTTAATTTTAAAATTAATTCATGTTCTAAAACTGCATACATGTTTAACATGGGAACGGTATCTATAGTTAGATAATATACGGATCTAACCTAATGTAATAATATCTAATTAAATCATATTAAATAAAAAAACTTCTCTAACGCAAGATCATCTACCATATCTAAGATGTACATCTAAAGGCAGCACAAACCCTCAACCTAAAAAACCTTAACCGAACACAACTGATCACGAAATCCCAATCGAATCTCAGGGACCAAACCGTTTATTCAGTGGTGACAGAACTGGTAAACTGGTGAAGTGGTGATCACGGATTCCAGCTTTTACGAGTACGTGGGCCGTGGATACATAATGAGCAGACTAGCTGTAGTTGTAAATAAGATGACCGGTGACAAAAATCACCCTCCTCACTTCCCTAGAATGGTGTTGAAACCGAAGGCAGATTCTATCTTCTGATATAAAATCATATAAAACTTTATGTATTTGTATCAATTAAGGGTAGCCCAGCTGTTAATGCTGATGCGGTCACATGCGCATACTTGGGGTTCGGGAGGCACCGTTAGGTTCAGGCTGTGTTTTAGAGCAGAAAGACGTGATAATGAACCAAAAAGCAAAATTCAACAGTATTAACTTAACTTTAGATATACTGCGCCGCAAATACGGAATAGTGTCAAGTTATACAGTACTTGTTTAGATTACGTTATTACTTCAATTACATTGCAAGTTATCACTTACATTGTATATAATATAATAAATTAAGGAACGTATATAATTTGATGCATGCAACACTGATAAAGCTATAAATAAATTAGTAAATTGTTACTAGCCTAAAGCCTCAATAGTCAATGATCAAATAACATCATTACCAAAAGACCCAATAAAAACACAATAAGGAAAAAAATTGGACAACATCAAGTGTTGTACATCAAGTTTTGTACTAGGGGGTTGTGATGGACGATAAGCTTTAGCTTAACATATTACACATGATATAACTTTGCACAACACGAACAAATATTTCAATAATCTAATTAATGATCTGATTCAATGATCGATCAATGTTTATCTAATATATTGTGCTTTTTCTCTTCATATCAAGAATTGGATAAGATAGTGCCTCCCACTAAACAGGTCGGTCGAGTTAGTTTGGGAAGCTTGTGAAGACATCACACTCGGTTGTTGAGTGCAGCTAACACAGTTGCTCGAAAGGCCCCGCTAAGCAGGTCGTGGTCAATGTAGCTTGGGATACTAGTGAAGACATCACACTCGGTTGTTGAGTGCAGCTAACACAGTTGCTCGAAAGGCCCCACTAAGCAGGTCGTCGTCGAGGTAGTTTGGGAAGCTTGTGAAGACATCACACTCGGTTGTTGAGTGCAGCTAACACAGTTGCTCGAAAGGCCCCACTAAGCAGGTCGTGGTCGAGGTAGTTTGGGAAGCTTGTGAAGACATCACACTCGGTTGTTGAGTGCAGCTAACACAGTTGCTCGAAAGGCCCCACTAAGCAGGTCGTGGTCAATGTAGCTTGGGATGCTAGTGAAGACATCACACTCGGTTGTTGAGTGCAGCTAACACAGTTGCTCGAAAGGCCCCACTAAGCAGGTCGTCGTCGAGGTAGCTTGGGAAGCTTGTGAAGACATCACACTCGGTTGTTGAGTGTAGCTAACACAGTTGCTCGAAAGGCCCCACTAAGCAGGTCGTGTTCAATGTAGCTTGGGATGCTAGTGAAGACATCACACTCGGTTGTTGAGTGCAGCTAACACAGTTGCTCGAAAGGCCCCACTAAGCAGGTCGTCGTCGAGGTAGCTTGGGAAGCTTGTGAAGACATCACACTCGGTTGTTGAGTGTAGCTAACACAGTTGCTCGAAAGGCCCCATCACTAAGCAGGTCGTGGTCGAGGTAGTTTGGGATACTAGTGAAGACATCACACTCGGTTGTTGAGTGCAGCTAACACAGTTGCTCGAAAGGCCACACTAAGCAGGTCGTCGTCGAGGTAGTTTGGGAAGCTTGTGAAGACATCACACTCGGTTGTTGAGTGCAGCTAACACAGTTGCTCGAAAGGCCCCACTAAGCAGGTCGTCGTCGAGGTAGCTTGGGAAGCTTGTGAAGACATCACACTCGGTTGTTGAGTGTAGCTAACATAGTTGCTCGAAAGGCCCTATCACTAAGCAGGTCGTGGTCGAGGTAGTTTGGGAAGCTTGTGAAGACATCACACTCGGTTGTTGAGTGCAGCTAACACAGTTGCTCGAAAGGCCCCACTAAGCAGGTCGTGGTCAATGTAGCTTGGGATGCTAGTGAAGACATCACACTCGGTTGTTGAGTGCAGCTAACACAGTTGCTCGAAAGGCCCCATCACTAAGCAGGTCGTGGTCGAGGTAGTTTGGGAAGCTTGTGAAGACATCACACTCGGTTGTTGAGTGCAGCTAACACAGTTGCTCGAAAGGCCCCATCACTAAGCAGGTCGTGGTCGAGGTAGTTTGGGAAGCTTGTGAAGACATCACACTCGGTTGTTGAGTGTAGCTAACACAGTTGCTCGAAAGGCCCCATCACTAAGCAGGTCGTGGTCGAGGTAGTTTGGGAAGCTTGTGAAGACATCACACTCGGTTGTTGAATGCAGCTAACACAGTTGCTCGAAAGGCCCCACTAAGCAGGTCGTGGTCAATGTAGCTTGGGATGCTAGTGAAGACATCACACTCGGTTGTTGAGTGCAGCTAACACAGTTGCTCGAAAGGCCCCATCACTAAGCAGGTCGTGGTCGAGGTAGTTTGGGAAGCTTGTGAAGACATCACACTCGGTTGTTGAGTGCAGCTAACACAGTTGCTCGAAAGGCCCCATCACTAAGCAGGTCGTGGTCGAGGTAGTTTGGGAAGCTTGTGAAGACATCACACTCGGTTGTTGAGTGCAGCTAACACAGTTGCTCGAAAGGCCCCATCACTAAGCAGGTCGTGGTCGAGGTAGTTTTTGAAGCTTGTGAAGACATCACACTCGGTTGTTGAGTGCAGCTAACACAGTTGCTCGAAAGGCCCCATCACTAAGCAGGTCGTGGTCGAGGTAGTTTGGGAAGCTTGTGAAGACATCACACTCGGTTGTTGAGTGCAGCTAACACAGTTGCTCGAAAGGCCCCACTAAGCAGGTCGTGGTCAATGTAGCTTGGGATGCTAGTGAAGACATCACACTCGGTTGTTGAGTGCAGCTAACACAGTTGCTCGAAAGGCCTCACTAAGCAGGTCGTCGTCGAGGTAGCTTGGGAAGCTTGTGAAGACATCACACTCGGTTGTTGAGTGTAGCTAACACAGTTGCTCGAAAGGCCCCATCACTAAGCAGGTCGTGGTCAATGTAGCTTGGGATGCTAGTGAAGACATCACACTCGGTTGTTGAGTGCAGCTAACACAGTTGCTCGAAAGGCCCCATCACTAAGCAGGTCGTGGTCGAGGTAGCTTGAGATGCTAGTGAAGACATCACACTCGGTTGTTGAGTGCAGCTAACATAGTTGCTCGAAAGGCCCCACTAAGCAGGTCGTGGTCGAGGTAGCTTGGGATGCTAGTGAAGACATCACACTCAGTTGTTGAGTGCAGCTAACACAGTTGCTCGAAAGGCCCCGCTAAGCAGGTCGTGGTCAATGTAGCTTGGGATGCTAGTGAATACATCACACTCGGTTGTTGAGTGCAGCTAACACAACACAGTTACTCGAAAGGCCCCACTAAGCAGGTCGTGGTCAATGTAGCTTGGGATGCTAGTGAATACATCACACTCGGTTGTTGAGTGTAGCTAACACAGTTGCTCGAAAGGCCCCACTAAGCAGGTCGTGGTCAATGTAGCTTGGGATGCTAGTGAATACATCACACTCGGTTGTTGAGTGCAGCTAACACAACACAGTTGCTCGAAAGGCCCCACTAAGCAGGTCGTGGTCAATGTAGCTTGGGATGCTAGTGAATACATCACACTCGGTTGTTGAGTGCAGCTAACACAACACAGTTACTCGAAAGGCCCCGCTAAGCAGGTCGTGGTCAATGTAGCTTGGGATGCTAGTGAATACATCACACTCGGTTGTTGAGTGTAGCTAACACAGTTGCTCGAAAGGCCCCACTAAGCAGGTCGTGGTCAATGTAGCTTGGGATGCTAGTGAATACATCACACTCGGTTGTTGAGTGCAGCTAACACAACACAGTTACTCGAAAGGCCCCGCTAAGCAGGTCGTGGTCGAGGTAGCTTGGGATGCTAGTGAAGACATCACACTCGGTTGTTGAGTGCAGCTAACACAGTTGCTCGAAAGGCCCCATCACTAAGCAGGTCGTGGTCAATGTAGCTTGGGATGCTAGTGAAGACATCACACTCGGTTGTTGAGTGCAGCTAACACAGTTGCTCGAAAGGCCCCATCACTAAGCAGGTCGTCGTCGAGGTAGTTTGGGAAGCTTGTGAAGACATCACACTCGGTTGTTGAGTGCAGCTAACACAGTTGCTCGAAAGGCCCCATCACTAAGCAGGTCGTGGTCGAGGTAGTTTGGGAAGCTTGTGAAGACATCACACTCGGTTGTTGAGTGTAGCTAACACAGTTGCTCGAAAGGCCCCATCACTAAGCAGGTCGTGGTCGAGGTAGTTTGGGAAGCTTGTGAAGACATCACACTCGGTTGTTGAATGCAGCTAACACAGTTGCTCGAAAGGCCCCACTAAGCAGGTCGTGGTCAATGTAGCTTGGGATGCTAGTGAAGACATCACACTCGGTTGTTGAGTGCAGCTAACACAGTTGCTCGAAAGGCCCCATCACTAAGCAGGTCGTGGTCGAGGTAGTTTGGGAAGCTTGTGAAGACATCACACTCGGTTGTTGAGTGCAGCTAACACAGTTGCTCGAAAGGCCCCATCACTAAGCAGGTCGTGGTCGAGGTAGTTTGGGAAGCTTGTGAAGACATCACACTCGGTTGTTGAGTGCAGCTAACACAGTTGCTCGAAAGGCCCCATCACTAAGCAGGTCGTGGTCGAGGTAGTTTGGGAAGCTTGTGAAGACATCACACTCGGTTGTTGAGTGCAGCTAACACAGTTGCTCGAAAGGCCCCATCACTAAGCAGGTCGTGGTCGAGGTAGTTTGGGAAGCTTGTGAAGACATCACACTCGGTTGTTGAGTGCAGCTAACACAGTTGCTCGAAAGGCCCCACTAAGCAGGTCGTGGTCAATGTAGCTTGGGATGCTAGTGAAGACATCACACTCGGTTGTTGAGTGCAGCTAACACAGTTGCTCGAAAGGCCTCACTAAGCAGGTCGTCGTCGAGGTAGCTTGGGAAGCTTGTGAAGACATCACACTCGGTTGTTGAGTGTAGCTAACACAGTTGCTCGAAAGGCCCCATCACTAAGCAGGTCGTGGTCAATGTAGCTTGGGATGCTAGTGAAGACATCACACTCGGTTGTTGAGTGCAGCTAACACAGTTGCTCGAAAGGCCCCATCACTAAGCAGGTCGTGGTCGAGGTAGCTTGAGATGCTAGTGAAGACATCACACTCGGTTGTTGAGTGCAGCTAACATAGTTGCTCGAAAGGTCCCACTAAGCAGGTCGTGGTCGAGGTAGCTTGGGATGCTAGTGAAGACATCACACTCAGTTGTTGAGTGCAGCTAACACAGTTGCTCGAAAGGCCCCGCTAAGCAGGTCGTGGTCAATGTAGCTTGGGATGCTAGTGAATACATCACACTCGGTTGTTGAGTGCAGCTAACACAACACAGTTACTCGAAAGGCCCCACTAAGCAGGTCGTGGTCAATGTAGCTTGGGATGCTAGTGAATACATCACACTCGGTTGTTGAGTGTAGCTAACACAGTTGCTCGAAAGGCCCCACTAAGCAGGTCGTGGTCAATGTAGCTTGGGATGCTAGTGAATACATCACACTCGGTTGTTGAGTGCAGCTAACACAACACAGTTGCTCGAAAGGCCCCACTAAGCAGGTCGTGGTCAATGTAGCTTGGGATGCTAGTGAATACATCACACTCGGTTGTTGAGTGCAGCTAACACAACACAGTTACTCGAAAGGCCCCGCTAAGCAGGTCGTGGTCAATGTAGCTTGGGATGCTAGTGAATACATCACACTCGGTTGTTGAGTGTAGCTAACACAGTTGCTCGAAAGGCCCCACTAAGCAGGTCGTGGTCAATGTAGCTTGGGATGCTAGTGAATACATCACACTCGGTTGTTGAGTGCAGCTAACACAACACAGTTACTCGAAAGGCCCCGCTAAGCAGGTCGTGGTCGAGGTAGCTTGGGATGCTAGTGAAGACATCACACTCGGTTGTTGAGTGCAGCTAACACAGTTGCTCGAAAGGCCCCATCACTAAGCAGGTCGTGGTCAATGTAGCTTGGGATGCTAGTGAAGACATCACACTCGGTTAATGAGTGCAGCTAACATAGTTGCTCGAAAGGCCCCGCTAAGCAGGTCGTGGTCGAGGTAGCTTGGGATGCTAGTGAAGACATCACACTCGGTTGTTGAGTGCAGCTAACATAGTTGCTCGAAAGGCCCCATCACTAAGCAGGTCGTGGTCGAGGTAGCTTGAGATGCTAGTGAATACATCACACTCAGTTGTTGATTTCAGCTAACACAGTTGCTCGAAAGGCCCCGCTAAGCAAGTCGTGGTCAATGTAGCTTGGGATGCTAGTGAAGACATCACACTCGGTTAATGAGTGCAGCTAACATAGTTGCTCGAAAGGCCCCATCACTAAGCAGGTCGTGGTCGAGGAGGTAGCTTGAGATGCTAGTGAAGACATCACTTTCGGTTGTTGAGTGCAGCTAACACAGTTGCTCGAAAGGCCCCATCACTAAGCAGGTCGTGGTCAATGTAGCTTGGGATGCTAGTGAAGACATCACACTCGGTTAATGAGTGCAGCTAACATAGTTGCTCGAAAGGCCCCATCACTAAGCAGGTCGTGGTCGTGGTAGCTTGAGATGCTAGTGAAGACATCACACTCGGTTGTTGAGTGCAGCTAACACAGTTGCTCGAAAGGCCCCATCACTAAGCAGGTAGTGGTCAATGTAGCTTGGGATGCTAGTGAAGACATCACACTCGGTTAATGAGTGCAGCTAACATAGTTGCTCGAAAGGCCCCGCTAAGCAGGTCGTGGTCGAGGTAGCTTGGGATGCTAGTGAATACATCACACTCAGTTGTTGAGTGCAGCTAACGTAGTTGCTCGAAAGGCCCCATCACTAAGCAGGTCGTGGTCGAGGTAGCTTGGGATGCTAGTGAATACATCACACTCGGTTGTTGAGTGCAGCTAACACAGTTGCTCGAAAGACCCCGCTAAGCAGGTCGTGGTCGAGGTAGCTTGGGTTGCTAGTGAAGACATCACACTCGGTTGTTGAGTGCAGCTAACACAGTTGCTCGAAAGGCCCCGCTAAGCAGGTCGTGGTCGATGTAGCTTGGGGTGCTAGTGAAGACATCACACTCGGTTGTTGAGTGCAGCTAACACAGTTGCTCGAAAGGCCCCGCTAAGCAGGTCGTGGTCGAGGTAGCTTGGGATGCTAGTGAAGACATCACACTCGGTTGTTGAGTGCAGCTAACACAGTTGCTCGAAAGGCCCCGCTAAGCAGGTCGTGGTCGAGGTAGCTTGGGTTGCTAGTGAAGACATCACACTCGGTTGTTGAGTGCAGCTAACACAGTTGCTCGAAAGGCCCCGCTAAGCAGGTCGTGGTCGATGTAGCTTGGGGTGCTAGTGAAGACATCACACTCGGTTGTTGAGTGCAGCTAACACAGTTGCTCGAAAGGCCCCGCTAAGCAGGTCGTGGTCGAGGTAGCTTGGGGTGCTAGTGAAGACATCACACTCAGTTGTTGAGTGCAGCTAACACAGTTGCTCGAAAGGCCCCGCTAAGCAGGTCGTGGTCGATGTAGCTTGGGGTGCTAGTGAAGACATCACACTCGGTTGTTGAGTGCAGCTAACACAGTTGCTCGAAAGGCCCCGCTAAGCAGGTCGTGGTCAATGTAGCTTGGGATGCTAGTGAAGACATCACACTCGGTTGTTGAGTGCAGCTAACACAGTTGCTCGAAAGGCCCCGCTAAGCAGGTCGTGGTCAATGTAGCTTGGGGTGCTAGTGAATACATCACACTCGGTTGTTGAATGCAGCTAACACAGTTGCTCGAAAGGCCCCGCTAAGCAGGTCGTGGTCGAGGTAGCTTGGGATGCTAGTGAATACATCACACTCGGTTGTTCAGTGCAGCTTACAACACAGTTGCTCGAAAGGCCCCGCTAAGCAGGTCTTGGTCGAGGTAGCTTGGGATGCTAGTGAAGACATCACACTCGGTTGTTGCCCATTTGGAAAACTCGATTCCGATAAAGCCGGGTGATATATCCTCGTGTGTACGAGCGCGGACAAGAAGCTTTTGTACTAGTCGTTCTAAAAACATCCACCGGTCGGGGCCTGGAATCGGCAACTCATTATCAATTTAAATTGGTCGGCGGATGGGCGAGCGTTGGTTTGTTTTTTATTAGGTTAACACGGACTATAATTTACCCTTTTCTTATCCGTTTAACGGTCAAACAAGAGTTTTTCTGTTGATTTTCACATTTGGGGCTTACATTTAATAGGGTAACTGACTGTTTGACTTTGAAGGCCTTTGGCTCTACAACACATGTTGAAATGACAGGTGGTTGTTGTTTAAAACATCCGATAGAACTAGCTTATAATCGTCAAGGGAATCTATATGTCATGGAAACAGAAAATACTTTGTTTATGGTCAGTAACTTTCAACACAACTACGATTCCAGTGTTATCAGGCACAATGGGTAACATAAGATAACATTTATTACTTACCTAGGTCTACTAATTAAATGGCCTGTTCTTAAATGGGTTTTGTGTACAGTTTCACTAATTTAATTGTGCTTGAACACGAAAATCTTAGAGTACTCGAGACAGTTAATTGTTGATTAAGAAAACCTATGAAGACCTAAACCCTTTGAATTAGTGCGGTTTAGTATTCGTAAACTACCAGAAATTAAGGATATGAAATATATATTTTAATGCGTTCGATAGTACAATTATTGTAGAAACACTTTTATTCCTTGATACTTGAACTATTGAACATTTATATTTTTATTTATTACTGCAACTTGTCTGTGTTATATCACATAAATGACATTAATTATACATCTACAACTTTTTACTCGGATTTACTCGGACTATTTGCTTTCTGAGTTTATTTTCCAAGAGTGATTTTTACTTAAAAAATACGTACCAACTTTTTTTCACTGATTAAAATTGTCACGTAAATCCCATCGCAGTATGTATTTTACAAGTTTTATAATTTGTTTGTGTGGTTTGAAAATAAGTCTTTCAAAAAATGTTAAAATAATGAAAATCATAATTATTTTCAGGTGGGTTTATTTCTAATACTTTTAATGAAAAGCAAAAAAACTATGAATCCTTATAATTAAAAGGAACCTGACGTTGCAAGGTTTCAAGACTGTTTAGTCACACTTTTTTCAGAGTTATGATTATGATAAGACCAAATTAGAGGTAAATACTTTGTAGGAAATATATTGGATTTATGACAGGCAGGATGTATGAGGGTTTCGTCTGCCAGCTGGTTACCACGTAAACATGGTCCTACAAAAAAACACCTCGTTACATTATTAAAGTGTTTATCGAGTTGAGCTAAACTGTAAAATATTCACAAAGATCCAAACTATGCCCTGATAAACTGAAATTTTTTAATTGTCTCATTAAGTAAAACATTTAGCAAATCCGTAACATTTCTAAGTAATAGTTAAACATAATTTTTCCTCAACCCACTGCAAGCTCTGATATGTTAAGAACACAAAAAGCGCACAATCATTGGAGACAAATTAGTTTTGGAGTGTTGAGAGCTTGTACCGCAGAGGCATGTTTGGAAACAGCATGTTTAGCTGCCATCTTGAATTGACCGGGTGGAATCCTCTTAATATGATTACCTTCAAGTAACATTTAAACGAGGGTAAGCACATTCAATGTTAAAAGACTATCGTAAAATGACATAATGTATGCTCTAACCTACTTGACCAAATTAAGTTGTATACATCGCAAACGGTATAAAGTAAAAGGTCATCTGTTTTGTTGTTTGAGTGATGGAAATACTCTATTAATTAGACTACAAGTATAAAAACAAGCATGTTACTCTAATATGGTTTGTTCTGAAAGTTTTTTTTAATAAACGAAAAATCTTAAAAATAAATTTCAAACTATCAAATGGCTACTACTAAGAGATATCTCCAAGAGATCCCTTCTTCGACCACTTTATGCAAACTTGATTCAGTAAAAATATTTCATACACACTGTCGGCAATCATAATTTAACCCAGAAAATTTACCAACACTTAATTTCCCAAATCTGTATGACTATCTAATCACCATGTACAATTTCTGTAGTATTAAAAGCGCCATAAAACCCCACCTTCCAGCAAGGGCGTGCAGAATACCTTTAATTGGAGTAACAAATTGAGAAAACACGGGATTGTAAAGGTGTAGTCGACACCTCAGAGCTCCTAATTGTCTTATTTTGTCCAATAAAGTGTAAAACTGGAAAACAAGACGCGCGGAGAGACATAAATCAAGATGGCGCCTAATGGGGCTGTGATCGCGCGTACGTGCGTCTGTGTGCGTGTGTAGGTGACTCGGTAAAATACGTAATGTCCAATTTAGTCGAAACTCTTACAAACCGAGATCAATTATGTCCAGCTTCTCCAGAGGTGTGAACTTAATAGCTCGTGGTACTGGCTGAGCTAAAAACATTAGACCTTTTAAAACAGCTTGTGTAGTGTTCGTTAAGGGTTTTTGAGTATTACCTATTATTTCTGCTTTTGATTAAATTGAAACAATATTTAAAGTACCATATATTTATGTATCACAAAGAAGCTTAGGAAGAAAGTTAGGAAATGTAATTTAAAATACTATAGAGCGGGAATATAAGAATGTGGCAACCTGAACATTTCCATTCCCATCCTTGCTTGGTTAAATAATCACACAAAAATAATAAAAAGAAAAAACTAGAAAAAAAATTAATTTTTAATTGTAATTTAGAAAGAAATTAGAAGTGAAATAAATAAAAAGAACTACTTAAAAGATTAAATCTGTACTAAATTGATCTGTACTAAAGTTACCAAAGTTACATAATTACCTTTAGTTCGGATAAAAAGTCTCAATTGATGTTTAATGGTGATATCTTTTTTTTACATCACTATTCTTAAACCACAAAGAGTCGGTTAATGCCTACTGACCTGAAACATCCTGAAAACTACTACGACCAAATACAACAACTTATTTGTGAACAGCTGGTTATTCGGTACTTTCCTGTTAAAGGGAACATTCATTATTATCGATGATTTTTTCTCGATATATCGATATTAACAAATTGAAACATATCAGCTGACAACTACGATAAATATTGTTCAGTATTAACAAACAACAATGAAAGAATCTGTTCTAAAAAAATAACCTAACATAACTAACCAAACTTGCTGTGTAATATTTAAAAATTCCGTGTTTAACTTGCCTTTTCCGTTATCAAAAGGAATTTTTAAATAGTACAGCAAGTTTGGTTGGTTATGTTAGGTTAGCTTAGAACAGTTTAATTTCTTAATCCATATAATAGACCATTTTAGCCTAAACAAGATCAGTTGTCAATTTGTAATGGAACAGAAAACAAAAATATCGATATATCGAGAAAAAATCAACGATAATAATGAATGTCTCCTTTAACAGGAAAGTACCGTTTCTTCTTTGTTAAAGGTTCACAATAAAGGCAAAGCAACACTCAAATGGTTAAATTAACCCTAAAAATAAGAGAGAAACTGAAATTATTCGATTTATACACACAGCTTCACTACGCATGAAAAGATTAAAGTGCAAGCGCATCTCACTCATTCATTAATTTAAAATTATGTCCCAATTGAAAATATCCATATGTCAGACATTCATATAAACTCTTAAAACTTAAAATAAAATCTATTAAAAACTATATCCTTAGATATCTTTTTAATTTCTGGATATTTCGTGTCAATTACGATTGCATCACATGCCTTGGCTGCCGCGCCCGGGGCTTTGTGTGTTTGTAACTTTGAAACAATTATCCACATTATTATAACTGCTTCAATTAATGTAGCCGCACGCGATCGACAAATTGTCGGTTATTTGTCCTTACCCTTGGTATTCTACTTGATATCCTTGTGGCGTGATAAGCTCCGAGGAAGTTGCGTGTCGAAACATAATGCGCGAATAAGTACAAGCTAAAGCTGGCAGTCATCGCACAGTTTAAAATATTTTAAATAAATATAATACATTACACCAACCAATCTGTCACAAAGACAATGTGGGGAATTTATCTGCAATATGTATATATAAATTCATATATATTAAAAAACAATACTTTTAAGATATTGGAACATATTCAACGATATGATAAATTTCTTACGATTTGTATTAGCAAAATTCTAACCTTAATGCTACAACGTAATTGCAACTTATGCAGTTTTTTGGTATTATAAAGTTTTATAAATAAATACGATGGAGCCTACTATTTTCATGTTTAATCTGTAAAAACTTAAGTTTTATTATTCAAATTGAGACAAACACACAACTACTTTGCACATTTTAAACCGAATATCAAAATATAGAGTGCAGTGAAAGACCTTACGCTGCTCTGTTCTTTAGTCAGGATCGTTTATTGAATGCTCCATTATCAAATACAGCTGGGGTTATTTTTGAACTATCAACAATCTGTCTTTTAACTTTCACTATCTAAAGTAGAATTTTTTGTTGGATCGATTTATAGCCCAAACACAAAATGGCGGCAACAAATCAATCTCCCTGCATTTGTAGTTATTGTTCTCCATTATGTTTACGAATGAAGAAATATTTATGTATTTGGTCATGTTTTGACCCTACTTTCATTGATAAGGTTCCAACCACCATGTTACCATGAGATGGCTATTGATCAAACAAGGCTTCTGCCATGACTGTCCCAAACTTGGAGAGGAATTGAAACACACAGGACGAGATGTTACCTCGAGACAGTCACATCTGTCTTGATTAGCAATGGTTGTCTGTTGTCCGTCACTGCGGCATGATCACTGATGCTGCGGACAAATCGATTACTGTCTTGAGGGCGACTCTCTGACACTCTCTGAGGTACGATGACGGGAGGAATACTATACAAGGTAACACATCTAAACAACTCTGGGAATGAGTCTACTACATACAACTTTTGACTGGAGATATTGGATGCACACTTGTCATCCAATAGTAAAATTGAAAGCCTGTTTTGAAGTGTATTCCATAAAAGTTTATAAAGCTGTGGTGTCGACTAATTGTGTGTCTTTATTTGTGGGTTTACATTATGCCGATGAGTAGATGACACCAGAGGGTAGGTAATAATTGACATCTGTTAATTTGGTTGAATAACAACAGGTAGTGGAATCAAACACAATCTAAGTACAACCGTTCAGAAACATATCTTAAAATGATTTTCAAGGATAATTCAATTCGATAATCAAGAAAGAGATTTCCACGAGGATATTCATTTTTAAGGACACATTAAGAATACTCTGTGTTTCCTATAATAATGCACTTAGCCTTTCTCTAATTAAATTTCCTTACTCATTGTGAAATTAGCTTTACTGTGATATGCTACAAGTAACGGTTCTTTTGAAATAATAAAAATTTAAAAAAAATCTCTTTTAAATTTGCAAGTGCTCATTGTTTAAGGTTTTCAAATAGCAACATATTTCAAGTGGCACATCATTTTATAGGTTTTGTAACTTTTACAACTTTGTAATTTACATTTACTTTGTATCTCTTTTAGTTTTGGTGTAAGTTACAAAAAAACCTATTTTTCCCATATCAAATGCATGTTATTTGGGTTTAACACTCAATGCAATAGGGCCGTTAGGGCTAAACCCAAACAACTGAAATATCATGCATTTGATATAAGAAAATGAGTTTTTTTTTGTTATTTACACTAAACCTAAAAGAAATACGAGGTAAGTGTAAATAACAAAGTTGTTAAGAATTAAAAACCCTATAAAATGAGGTGCCTTTGACATATTTTGCTTTTTAAAACTTTTTTACAATGAGCATTTGCAAATTTTCAAAATTTGTTGAATTTTCATTATTTCAAAAAAACCGTTACTCTTAGCTTATCACAGTAAAGCTAATTTCACAACGAGTGAGAAAATTCAATTAGAGAAGGGATAAGTAAATTGGTATAGGAAACACAGAGTATTAAAAACATATTGATAAAAAAAAATTGCCGCCATTTTGGAACGGAAAAAGATAATTAATTTATGTTTACAGCAAAATGTTTGTCTAATAAATACCTTTTAAACGATGTATAATATGACGTATGTTTAAATTTTCATTTTTGCATTTTCATTTTTGCATTTACATTTACAGTACTCACTAACCATTAATTAAGGAAACTTGGATACGGATAATACACATTTATTCATCATTTATATTCATATTAATTTATATTTATTTATTTTATAAACAAAAGAACACTGAGTACAACTTAATTTTATGATAATTTCCTAGGTTTAATTTAAGTAGTGGTGTAGCAAAACACAATCATTAAATTGATATACTAAATGTACTGGATGCTAAATGTAGACTTATTGTAATTGTACCATCCAAAGTCAATAACAGAAGCAAAGATAAGTAATACTATATGGGTAATACCATAAGTAATACCATAAAGGAGTATGTTTTATCTATGGTAATACCTACCCATTGTATAATTTCAGAAGTTGTGGTATCAATTGAAAATTATGTTTACAAATTTGTATAACAAAGCAAAATGTGTAAATACTAGCTTACTTAAATTTGTTTTAAATTTACTATATTGTCTTTATTTTGAAGAACATCTATGTACTATTGGCCTACCACCTAATCCAAACACTTGTTAAGTACTTCTAAATTATAAACGAAAATCCACCGAATTTATACATAAAGGTGCTACACAGTGCAATTGTCCTACTATTTCCTCGAAACTATATCAATTACATATTCATAAGTTAGACAATTTAAAAATTGAAAGCAGAGCCTGGGTTGACAGCAACGGTTATAGAATCTGTTGTATTTCCATAATCAATGACATAATTTTAGAATAAATAATCTATTACAATGTTTTAGAATAAATAAACCTACCAAATAGTGTGTAAAATATAATATTTAATTTGTTTGGATGAACGGTCTGAAATTGTGGAACAAGCATTTATGACAGATCTGCATGTTTACATTGAAATGTCAACGCAAACGTAAACATTGTGTGTTTTCTCATGCTTCAATGGGAACTAGTTAATATTTACTTTTGTAAACCTCACCTCAAAACTTTGGACATCTAAGGCGCGTAGCCTGAGAGGAACTCAAGGAAGTGAATAGGCCCAAGAAATTCCTAGGTGTGTGGGATATCTTTGTGCTTAATTTTGGCTATATTGGTTTAGTATTTTACTCGTGGCAGCCTCAAGGACAGACAGACAGACAGTCGCTACCTCAATTGTATAATAGTAGCTGCTGTACCCGTGCTTCACAATGGGAAGAAAAAACAGTTTCATCAGATTTAGAATAAATAATCCGTCATATAGGGGTAGGTAAAATCCTACCACATAGTTTTGTAAAAGATATTCAATTTCTTTGGATCAGCTGTCTGAAATTTTTAAATAAGCATTTGGCAGCTCTGATTGTTTACATTTAAATGTCAACGCCAAGTTAAACATTGTAAATTTTCTCATACTTCCGTGGTGACCAATTAATATTTACTTTTGAAAACCTCATCTCAAAACTTTGGACATCCAAGGGGCGTAGTCCGAGAGGAACCCACTGAAGTGAATAGGCCTATGACATTCCTAGATATGTGGACCATCTTTGTGCTTATTTTTGACTGTATCGGTTTAGTATTTTAGTCGTGACAGCTGGCCTGACAGACACCTCCTCAATCTTATAATAGCATATAGATAAAAATATATGGTTGGTACATTTTACAATGGTAACCCCTTACAATCATTACAACTACGCAATACTCCAGCTAAATGTATATAAACCAAAATAAAACAAACAAGTCAACAATGTAGGCTATCTAGAAAACCTTTAAGACCAAATAGGAATTTCGACGAGTGAATATTGGGTACCCAGCCCTTAACTGATACATATCCTAAGAGAAGTATCACAATCACTATTTTATCATTGGATACAATTATTACCGACCTGTTTACCAAATCGGTCTGGTCAATCCGTTATAGAAGATGTGTTTCGGTTTCATGCGATGATTTGAACATGGCCTGCGCCTTGCGTGATTCTCACCGAGTATTTGAACATTCGATCCTGCTTAAGATTTCACTTTTATAATTGGACTCACTTATATATCTTGCATATCCTCCTGAACTGTGTCCGCTTTACTTGTTCAGAGAAAATGATTTTAATGGAATTAGATTGTAAATAAATAATGTTGTGCAAATAAAACGTATTAAAAATACAGCTTTTTAAGAATTGTTACTTTTCAACGAAATTAATTTTGAAATCCACCATTAATAAATTGGTGAAAATTACTTTGGTGATGTCACTATTGAATTTATTATAAAACTTAATGTTGACCCATTTTCTAAGCTGACGTTCGAATAGTATATTTCACTACTAGTCAAGAAATGGGACTTCAGTTGTAACTTTGTTGATGTCAGGCAAGGTATTGTTTGTAAAGTAATGTTTATGTCAGGAAAAGTCAGCTGATCACTATTTTTTTGTGTTTGGAGTTTGACGATTTTTGAAGATCTCAGTTGTATGGAAATGGGCTATTTTCGAATACTGAGTGATGAAAAATAGATTTACATGTTTATAAATCTAAGCATGTTATTACTTAACGTCAAGAGACCAGCATTCAAATTGTACTAGAACCTGAAGGGGTTATTGTCATTTGACACAAGTAAGTTTTTAATTAGTTCCATTTGTTCAAACAACTTAATTTTGTATAAAAATGCTGTTTTCGTAATAGATGGCATTTCAACCTTTTGTATGCAAAAATCGGCGATTCGGAGGCTAACATCTACGATGAAGTAATTTTTTATGTTTCCTAACCTTTTACTTTGAACGACTATATGTCTTTAAGGGCTACTATAAGTCTTAACAAAACAGAGTTTTCACTATTTTGTGGGTTTTAATGAAAAATAATAACTGTTATAACCAAAAGTCTAATGCATATAGCCATTCCTCCTCAAAAGGAAAATATTTTACTTAGTCAACATAGTGAAATGTATAACTAAATTTAAAAGTTAAAAAATACCAATATAATAAATTGTCAGTTAATATAGGTTAATTTAATCGGGCTTTATTTTATTGGGAATATTACCGTTTTTGTAATTTGATGTAAAATGTTAGGTATCCTTTTTTACTTTCTTGGTTTAATTTCATATATTAGGATATTATTCATTATTTTGTATAAAATGTCCTGCTCTTTGTCTTGGGATTCAAAATATAATTTTAAAAATAAAAATTTACAGAGAAAAACATTGATATAGCCCAAAAATTCTAGAATATAGTTTTAAACTAACGATATATGTTTTATGTTTATACTAAATTGAAATTACAATCAAGGTAAAAAATATATTTAAATTACATTTATTTTTATGTGGATCTTTTTTTCCAAACTTCTTTTGAATATTAAGTGAAATGCACTTATCAAACTGCACTGTTTCACAAATATCCCTACAAATTATAGAAAAACTAAACGTCCAACCAAAACATTATAAAAAATCACCGATAATGTTTCCAATTCAACCCGAGGTAAATGGCTTAGCATTGTTGAAAACACACAATGCGTTTAACTTGTGAAAGCAACTAGGGAGAATAAAGGAGCGTTGCCTGGTACGACTCGACCCCTCTAGTCCCTAGTACGGTGAAATTAATAACTGCTCCACAGCCAAAGGTGTTGAGAACTGCATAGTCATCGGGTTTATTAAATCTGACAATCAATTTATCCCACAAGTAGGCCTAACCAGGTATTGTCTAGGGCTAGCCTCATGCAGGGGGGCCGTCGCCATCTTGCAGGTCAAAGGTGAACCGGCAACAATGAAGTGAAGAGGAATGTTGAAATGTTGAAATGTCTGATCAGAAAGTCATAGGTTGACGTAAGGGGTTCAATGATTTTCAGGATGTGTGCTTTTCTTGGTCAAATGCCTAGATGTTTTGCTAAAGAATTGATAATAACTTGATTTATCTGGAGAATCTAGGAATGCTTAAACCTATTAGTAAAATGTAATCAAATTTCAAAAAAGTTGAAATTGTCGTAACCATCAAGTTCGGAGCGTGTGCTATAATAGATCACTTGGATTTGGTACCAAATATTTTCTTGGAATAGTTGGAGAGTAAATTTACTTTTTTATGAGGGTTTATTATGTGGCAAAGAATTTTTTAAAGTTCAAACAACAATTGTGCTGTGATTGGAGATTTTTCTTTTATTTGTGTAGTTTGATAGGATATGTTGGGTGCTAAATAAAAGTGTTCAAGACATTTTTTCATAAAAAAATTCCCTTTAAAAAATTATAATTTCCCCAATTTTTAAGTTTTTAATTGAATTAAGATAATTTTTGTTCAAACTATATTCTGTCTTACCTTAAAATTTAAACTAAGTTTTATAATAATTGGTTGAAAAGATTCAAAGATAAAAATGCTTATGTAAAAAAAAATGGCAGGTATCTGGCTAACGAAAACATTTTGGAAAACAATGTTATCCTTGGTTTTTCTTTATTTGTACTCAAGAACCATTTCTTGAAATTTGGCTGTTTATTTACGGGACAACCTGTATTTTTCTTTGGCGTTAATTGAAATCAGCAAAAAACAAATACTTTCCAGGTTAATGGATACGATCTCGTTAAGTCTGAGGTTTGCATTCACATAATTATATTAGCATAATTAACTAACATGTTTTATTATAAGTACTACTTTGGAGTTTCTTACCGTCGACTCCAGCAGAGCCCCGGTCACCCGACACCCAATAGCAGTAGCACCTGTACCACAGAGACCCATGCATTATTGATACCAGCCGTCGCCACTTATCACTAACAAATTGCTTCCGCTTTCTTGCGGTTTCCAAACTTTTTGCTAATTTTTAACCAGCTCATTTACCTTGGAGTTTTATATTAACTTTTTACCACTGCTATCATTCTAATGTCGGTTATGTTTCGGCTGAATAAAAAATACTGCGGTTACTATTTAGGTCGGTGAAGATGTGGTTTAGATATGTGGCTTACTGTGATGGTACGTGAGCTTGTTTACAAACGAATTTCAAATCTTTACTAAAGACAATTTTAACACTGTTAATAAGAAATACACATTAATGTGCTATTAAATGTTAATGCAACCATAAAGGTATTAAAGTAATAAATTATGTGAAGCTTTGAATATATTTAGATAGATTTAGAATTTAATAACTTAATTGATTTAATTAAGAGTATATCATGAGGTGTGGAAATATTTTGGAATTATTGTATAAAAATCCCATGTACACTCGAAACTATTAAAAGGTTTATTAAGTACTGCAGTAAGTTTAGTAAGTTTATTAAAAATAAACTTGTTAATAAATTCTAAATTGTAATATTACATGTTGTGATTTAATTGTCTAAAACATTGTAAATATTATTAACTTTATTAACTCAATTATTAACTTAGCAGTATATTGATTGTTTAAATAACTAATTGACTGCAAAATCATTTTTTTTTAAACATTCGCAAAGGAATATTGATACGAACACTGCAATGATAAAGAGCCCACACTATCTTAACTCCCAAGTTCATAAATAAATAAAATTTTGTAAGCATTGCGAATGTATCATGGGTTTGAATAAGAATAAGGATATTTATTTTCCTTTGAACATTTACATACATTTGGAATCGTCAGTTAAGCTACACATTCTGTAAGAAAAAGCACAAAGATCTACACATACAATTTCCTTGTTTCTGCAAAACTCACGACAGTTCTATAAATAAATAAATATTGTATTTGGTTCTTCTTGCTATGAAAATAGTACTACTGATACTCAAAAGAAATGTATTGCTATGCCAAAGAATTGGCTAAACAAGTTATATGCTTGACATACGTACTTCTGAGAAATTAGGGAATTCGTATTTTATCTTTCATTAATTCAACCTTATCAGTTTTTTACTAATCGGGTCTCAAGTTAAGGGTATACTGTAAAAATTAGAACCCCAGATACTTGGATTAGTTAAAGGAGTGAAACAATAATTTTGTTTCTCACTTGGTCTATAATAGAATAATAGTTCCAAACTCGAACTTATTTGGATTACAAGTAAAATATTAATATCAAGTAATAACATTTGTATCTTTTCATATTAATCATTTTGTATTTTACCATAAACATCAAATTATAAATATAAAAATAATAATTTACTCCTTCATACAACTTTTGATTTTTAATCTATATAAAGTGAATCAGATTATAGTGGTTTTATCTACATGGAATAAAAAAAAGTATACTAACAGCAGTTATGGCTTGGAGTAGGCTTAGAAATCTTAATTTGAAATGAACTTGTTTGCATTAGGTATCAAGTAACTTGTAACTGCTATAAAATAAAATTAAACCGTAGATAGTAAAACCTTACCGGACCAAATGTAGGTTATACCAAAGCCAAACTGCATCAATAACCAGGTAATCAAGTTGAAAGCTTCTTTATGGCGTGATAACGACTCATAGCCACATTAATACTACTAATTGGTTCAGAACCGGAATCTAACTGCCTTCAATTAAATGGACAAGCTTTTTAATATAGTCTAAAATTAACTTAAAGTTTAGTACTAATTGAAATAAAAAATTAATATTGTGAATGTTTAAATAATAAAAATTAAAACATTTAAAAGTAAATCACAACGGTTATAATGGTTAATTGTTTAACTTACATACGCAAAAATACATATGTTGAACCTTTGAAAAATCAGCCATAGTTTTCTTCCATTTCAAAATTAAAGAAAAGTTAAAAAGGATTACCAAGTATAAAAAAACCCTTGCTCTTTTCATATAAAAAATAAGTTTGATAATGGTACCCTATACATGAAAAAAGAAGCACAGTTTGCTTGCATTAAAAACTAATAAGTTTATGACAGAAATTTGCTTGGGCCTTATTTGCTAAATATTAGCACACGATTTGTACAAATGCATTTTTCTTGTAAGATTGAGCTTTTAAGTTTCACCCTAAAATATATTGTTACAAGTCGTCAGTTATCTTTCCATTTGACCATTTTGGTAAACACTGTTTAACGCTGTCTGTTTCATGTTCAGTAACCCAAAAACAATTTCAAAACACATAATACATTTATTTAGACGCTTACGCTATACCATTAAGTGATTAAATTTTAGAGATTTAAATCAAGCAGTAAAACTGTTTAGCTAAGATTTAGAACTAAAAAAAAAATTGTAGAAATCCAAAATCTCCATTTGGATTCATTTACCCTTATATAAGGTCGTAGTAGAAAGTATTTATTAGTATCGGGCAAGTTTAAAGAGGAAATAGGAATACAATAAAAAAACAAAAATACAATTCCAGGCTCGTGCCTAGCGTCCGAGGACAAAAAAAGCAACGACTCGTCAGTACTACTGTAGTAAGGAACGCTTGACAGGGCAGAATAGACAAAGATGATATTGATGGGCCGTGGATAGTGGGTGGGGACTCGATGGGTGGCTGGAATGGTTTATTGGGGTTAGTTTGACTAATCGCTAAAAGTAATTATATCGATAATGGGTGATGACTGGCATATTCGACCAGTCTATGTCGGGTGGTTCTAACCTTCAATCTCCCCATTTTAACTTGGACATTGGTCGAGCCGTGCTTCTAATGGTCTCATAGAGTGGTATAGATTTTTGATACATATCTCATAAATTAAAGCTTAAACATGTAAATAGATCACCTATATGATGAGAGGTTTCATCGCTCATTTGAGCAAACCGTTTTAATAAAGCTTTTTTCAGTATTCCGTTTAAATTAAAAAACTAAACGAATAATGCTTGAAATGACACTGGAAATATCTATAATGGTTCTCTTGATGAAGAATATTCAGTAATTAACAATGTTGGTTCAACCAGCTTACTTTGCACCATCCATTAAACAAATTATTCCAAATATTATTAGAAGAAATAGTGTGATGTCTGAGTCTTTGTCCATCTGTCCATCCAACGCCCAAAATAATAATAATTAGTCTACACAATGGCGTTTATACTTAGTGATAAAGCTAGTCAATCGTCTTTACCAAACGAAGGGGATAACCAACACACAAGCTTCCCACAGAAATTGGAAGAATGCGTACAATCCACCCTTGACCCCAAATTGAATTCTAGAACCAAAAGCCAAAATGACCATAAATTCGTCTTGTAGTTTTGATACCTATAAATCCTTAGGCTCATCTGAAGGGACGTTGAGAATCGGTTAGGCCTGTCTAAAAGTCATTATAGACCATTCAGACTTCAAACAAGGGTGATAGGGTGATCCGAGCAAAGAAGGGCGGTTAGGGCACGGGATGTCACAACAAGGGCACTAATTGACACAAGGGGTGAGTTACGGTTTGGAGCACAAGTCTGGTGACCTCAGCACAGGTGTAGGGGTGGGATGAGAGACAATGGGGTGTCATTGGAGAGGTGCTTCTCATACACCTGTCAGAAGGTGTATTGAGACTGTTAGGGATGCAAAGGAAAAGCTTTGGAGAATGGTTATTTAAATAACAATACTAAGGGTGTAGTAATTACTGAGTAGTATTAATAGTGTTTCAGGGGAGGTTTTTGTCCTTACTCCGAAACACCATGTATACCAATAGTATTACCAATAGATGTTGAGTGATAGTTTTGTAAAATTTTTGTGTTTCCATTTCTTCTACAGTAATTTGAAAACATTGGTGCCTATTGAGTATGTAAAGTACGATTTATGTCGACTGGCACCTAAAAAATAATTGCATCGTTTTTTATCACGACATTTTACCACCAGTGTTTCATTTGCATCTATTCACCAGTTTCATTAGCGTTTTTTTTTATAAATGATGCAAACCATTTTTTAGTATAATAGTTCTTGGAAAGTACAGTAAATCTACAGTAAAACTACTAAAGGTTTGTTGGATCTAATTATTATTTTCTAGAGGAGAAAATAACGTCGCAGTACAGCAACCTTATTAAAAAGTCAAGTATCAAAATATATGCGTCTAAATACTAACGATTAAACATTACAAATCTATGGATACAATTTGCATCTTTGGTATGGATTACAAATATCATCATGGTCTGTGAGTATGGTGTGTGCTAGTATTTCTTTCTGCTCTACTTTGTGTGTATAGAATTTCAATTGTCAATAGTTATATTCTATGTGGGAATGTTACAATTTACAAATCAATACATTTTGACACCCTATTTTTCTCGTTTACAACACAAGACTCCAATACCGAAGTGAAACCACACAAGTTGTCAACCTACTGGTTGTTCTGAAATGACAACTCTCACAGGAAGTTCGCCTCATAAACGTCATGTCCGTATCAATATTTACACGTGTATCATATCATCTACAAATTTATGCACCACCTTTACTCGACAGCGTGTCCTTTAATTGACTGTCAAATTCGGCGAACCAGAAGAGAAGCGCCGCAGAACTCAATCTAACCGCTAAGCTGCAGCTGCCGCGCTCTCCTAACAGGCGCAGGATTGACTTTGGACATGACCACATCCTAAGGTAGAGTTCTTGTCCTTTTGTAAAATCTGCGGTATATTTTTATGCGTTTTATTTTGGTTACCGGTACATTAAAGACAGTTAATGTAAATTTTAATATCCCTAATTGAGAATAGACATAATAATTTGACATTTTATTTTTGGTAATATTGAAGGAGGGCCAAAGAAATCAAATGAAGACTGAATATTTAGATGAAATAGCTTATTCCCTATATCGGTAATTCGCTAATAGATTTCAAGTGTGTTATTGGCAAGAAAGTAATATAAAATACGCCCTGAAAGTAAACGGGCTGCACTAACCCTACAATAGTCTTCAGTGGATTTAAGGTCATACATCTAAACGAGAGTATGTTTTATGTACTTTCGCATTAAATTTCTGTGGGGGGGGGAGTGTAACTATTTACTACCGTAGCTTAAAAAAAAATCTTACTCCCCCCTGCGTCCTCTCCCACCCCCATTACGAATCAGCGGATTGTTATTAGTAGTGTATCTCTTAAATTAGGGTCTGACACACACATACTCTAAAAATCTCCATGTAAAGATTGCTTGTATTTTATGACGATACAATTTTTCACATAGAAACCCATGAAATTATACTCATAAAGAGTTTGAGACGTAAGGGCTTCTTTAGTGTATGAGTGATGGTTGCCATCAGTTCGCACCTGCATGAAGCAGCTGAATGCCAAAACCCCCAAAACATTCAATTTCACACCGCCTTGGCAACATAAACAATGCTTGGATGCAAGTCATGTTGATCATTTACAACGTCATCATTTCCAAACTATCCTTCACACTCAGGTGTGAATTGGGAGACTCGTCCATTCAGGCACCTGCTGCCAAAATTAAGATGATAAATTAGTACCTGCAGTATTCAAAATTCGTCTGTTCTTTTCTCATCTCTAGTTACTAGAGTCTAGTATTCCAGTGTCAAATAAAAAGGAAGCAGGCAACAGTTAGAAAATTCAAGAAGGGAGAAGAAAAGGGTACTGGAAACAGTATAGGAAAAGGACATCGAATTAAAGGAACACTAAAATAATCTTGATAACCCTAGAGAGCTTTGGTATTAGGTTAGAGGAGTGTTGTGTTGGTGGGCACTCAGGAGAGTGCAAGGAGTGCCAGGTTAGGATGAAAGAAAGAATCCATTAAAAGAATAACGTACAAACTGCTACACATTTAACTATAAAATAATAGTGGTTTAGTTACCTTTACTTTCGTCCCAGTTCAATAAAAAGTTGTAATATCTACAACCATGGTTTCGACGCTACTACCATGGTTTCGAAGCGTCTTACCAGTTCAGGGGCAAGCCACAACAATGAGTAAACACATTTAACGCTATGGATGTATATTTAATTTTTTTAAAACATAACATGAGATCCACCTCCTCTGATAAACACTACTTAGAAAAAATGCAAAATCCAATATAGGATTTTGGTCATCGCTTTAAAAAAGAAAGCTCATCTATAGATACACGGCTTGTGTTGAAGCGAGTGAAAGGACGAGCTGGCGAGGAGGTCGTAAATAAGACACATTTAGCGGTCGATTTATAGCGGTAGACGGAGATAACATAGCGATTAAGGCGACCTCGTGAAGTGCTGAGAGACTAGCGGTTAGCACAGGGTGATGTGGTGCATGGGGCAGTGTGAATTAGCAGAGTTTTGGGATTCAAAATCTTAGTTTTTACAACCAAACAGTTTATTGAGAAGTGGTTCTAATGAGTCAAATAAAAATAGATACCCATTTTCCCCCTAGGAAGCTAGGCACGAGCCCGAGTGTTGTTTTAGCGAATTTCCCATATAGGGAATAAGCTATTACCGTAGTACTCATGGTAAGACCTGGACGCGGGACCGATTTTTTTTTTCGTTTTGAGGTCCCTAGAGGCCAAAAACACCATCCGTTCAAATTCATATATATATATTTATATATATATATTTATATATATATATATTTATATATATATATATATATATATATATATATATATATATATATATATATATATATGTGTGTGTCCGTCAGCACGATAACTCGAGCAAAAATGATCCGATTTTGATGAAATTTGGTACAAACGTGTAAACGTACGTTTATTCGAACGAGTTCGCGATCCAGCATGATCGGACCATGGGAACGGGGGTTTACGGGGGGTTTTATGGGGTAAAAATAGGTTTTTCCCATTTTTGACCCAAAAAACATAAAATTTAGCAATTTCTTTCCAAACCATTTTGTAGAGCTTAAAAAAACAAATAATTTAGTATATTGAAGCGTTATTATGCGCCTAATGGTTACGGAGAAAATTCCAAAAAAATTGTAAATTTAAAATTTCCATGTTATTCTTATGGAGGATAAGTAAACTGTTGTAGTTTGCTTGTTTGTGAACATATTTTGATCAAATTTGGAAAATGTTTTTATTTCTTACTAACTATTCACATTTTACAAAAAAAAAAAACAGTTTTACCCTCCCAGATGCAGCAAACCTAAGTACTTGTTAAACTAATTCTATTTAAATCAAGAATAAATGTTATATTTTTAAGTAGACATTTCAGTGTAATTCCAATCAGTCAAATGGAAATTCGCTTAGTCTGCAGGTTTGCTGCGGCGGGGGTATTTTACATTACTTCAGGCTAGACCTAGGGGTTACTGCAATATCACTTGAATAAAATCCATTGGTTATTTGGCGGGATTTGAACCCGGGACCCGAGGGACTGAGGTCCCGCACTATAAACCACTGCACCAGCTCGCTCCCCCAATCGATATCCATGAAATAAAGTCCATCCAAATCGTCACTAAGCAAAGGATACTTATTGTTAAGTATGTATACACGTAATCATGGAACTTTTAAGGACTGCATGTTAGAACAAAATTGGTTAGCTAGGGTGGCAAATTTACAGCAAAGTGTAATACATTTTTACACGTCAGGATTATAAATAAGTTGGATTTTTTCTAAATGAAAATTCTGAAACCGAAATATGAAATCACGAAAATAATAACGCTGTTGCCCTCAATTTTGCACCTGGTCGTGTTGCCCGGAACCTATTGTCCCTGAACCTAGGTGAACCTAATGTCCCTAGCTTACACCATCGGACAGTATACAGCCTCCATTGCTGCCTGGAAACCACTACATGCTAGTGCTGCACCTCTAACACAACACAATAGCCTATACAGTAGCTACCTCACATATGTGTAGACCATCCCCTGCATGTGTTGCCCAGATGCACCTAGTATACCGAGCATAACTACATCGGGCAGTATACAGCCGCTATTGCTGCGCAGGCACTACAACATGCTAGTGCTGCACCTCTAACACAACACAATAGCCTATACAGTAGCTACCTCACATATGTGTAGACCATCCCCTGCATGTGTTGCCCAGATGCACCTAGTATACTGAGCATAACTACATCGGGCAGTATACAGCCGCTTTTGCTGCGCAGGCACTACAACATGCTGCACCTCTAACACAACACAATAGCCTATACAGTAGCTACCTCACATATGTGTAGACCATCCCCTGCATGTGTTGACCAGATGCACCTAGTATACCGAGCATAACTACATCGGGCAGTATACAGCCGCTATTGCTGCGCAGGCACTACAACATGCTAGTGCTGCACCTCTAACACAACACAATAGCCTATACAGTAGCTACCTCACATATGTGTAGACCATCCCCTGCATGTGTTGCCCAGATGCACCTAGTATACTGAGCATAACTACATCGGGCAGTATACAGCCGCTATTGTTGCGCAGGCACTACAACATGCTAGTGCTGCACCTCTAACACAACACAATAGCCTATACAGTAGCTACCTCACATAAGTGTAGACCATCCCCTGCATGTGTTGCCCAGATGCACCTAGTATACCGAGCATAGCATAACTACATTGGGCAGTATACAGCCGCTATTGCTGCGCAGGCACTACAACATGCTAGTGCTGCACCTCTAACACAACACAATAGCCTATACAGTAGCTACCTCACATATGTGTAGACCATCCCCTGCATGTGTTGCCCAGATGCACCTAGTATACTGAGCATAACTACATCGGGCAGTATACAGCCGCTATTGTTGCGCAGGCACTACAACATGCTAGTGCTGCACCTCTAACACAACACAATAGCCTATACAGTAGCTACCTCACATAAGTGTAGACCATCCCCTGCATGTGTTGCCCAGATGCACCTAGTATACCGAGCATAGCATAACTACATTGGGCAGTATACAGCCGCTATTGCTGCGCAGGCACTACAACATGCTAGTGCTGCACCTCTAACACAACACAATAGCCTATACAGTAGCTACCTCACATATGTGTAGACCATCCCCTGCATGTGTTGCCTAGATGCACCTAGTATACCGAGCATAACTACATCGGGCAGTATACAGCCGCTATTGCTGCGCAGGCACTACAACATGCTAGTGCTGCACCTCTAACACAACACAATAGCCTATACAGTAGCTACCTCACATATGTGTAGACCATCCCCTGCATGTGTTGCCCAGATGCACCTAGTATACCGAGCATAACTACATCGGGCAGTATACAGCCGCTATTGCTGCGCAGGCACTACAACATGCTAGTGCTGCACCTCTAACACAACACAATAGCCTATACAGTAGCTACCTCACATATGTGTAGACCATCCCCTGCATGTGTTGCCCAGATGCACCTAGTATACCGAGCATAACTACATCGGGCAGTATACAGCCGCTATTGCTGCGCAGGCACTACAACATGCTAGTGCTGCACCTCTAACACAACACAATAGCCTATACAGTAGCTACCTCACATATGTGTAGACCATCCCCTGCATGTGTTGCCCAGATGCACCTAGTATACTGAGCATAACTACATCGGGCAGTATACAGCCGCTATTGTTGCGCAGGCACTACAACATGCTAGTGCTGCACCTCTAACACAACACAATAGCCTATACAGTAGCTACCTCACATAAGTGTAGACCATCCCCTGCATGTGTTGCCCAGATGCACCTAGTATACCGAGCATAGCATAACTACATTGGGCAGTATACAGCCGCTATTGCTGCGCAGGCACTACAACATGCTAGTGCTGCACCTCTAACACAACACAATAGCCTATACAGTAGCTACCTCACATATGTGTAGACCATCCCCTGCATGTGTTGCCCAGATGCACCTAGTATACTGAGCATAACTACATCGGGCAGTATACAGCCGCTATTGTTGCGCAGGCACTACAACATGCTAGTGCTGCACCTCTAACACAACACAATAGCCTATACAGTAGCTACCTCACATAAGTGTAGACCATCCCCTGCATGTGTTGCCCAGATGCACCTAGTATACCGAGCATAGCATAACTACATTGGGCAGTATACAGCCGCTATTGCTGCGCAGGCACTACAACATGCTAGTGCTGCACCTCTAACACAACACAATAGCCTATACAGTAGCTACCTCACATATGTGTAGACCATCCCCTGCATGTGTTGCCTAGATGCACCTAGTATACCGAGCATAACTACATCGGGCAGTATACAGCCGCTATTGCTGCGCAGGCACTACAACATGCTAGTGCTGCACCTCTAACACAACACAATAGCCTATACAGTAGCTACCTCACATATGTGTAGACCATCCCCTGCATGTGTTGCCCAGATGCACCTAGTATACCGAGCATAACTACATCGGGCAGTATACAGCCGCTATTGCTGCGCAGGCACTACAACATGCTAGTGCTGCACCTCTAACACAACACAATAGCCTATACAGTAGCTACCTCACATATGTGTAGACCATCCCCTGCATGTGTTGCCCAGATGCACCTAGTATACCGAGCATAACTACATCGGGCAGTATACAGCCGCTATTGCTGCGCAGGCACTACAACATGCTAGTGCTGCACCTCTAACACAACACAATAGCCTATACAGTAGCTACCTCACATATGTGTAGACCATCCCCTTCATGTGTTGCCCAGTTGCACCTAGTATACCGAGCATAACTACATCGGGCAGTATACAGCCGCTATTGCTGCGCAGGCACTACAACATGCTAGTGCTGCACCTCTAACACAACACAATAGCCTATACAGTAGCTACCTCACATATGTGTAGACCATCCCCTTCATGTGTTGCCCAGTTGCACCTAGTATACCGAGCATAACTACATCGGGCAGTATACAGCGCTATTGCTGCGCAGGCACTACAACATGCTAGTGCTGCACCTCTAACACAACACAATAGCCTATACAGTAGCTACCTCACATATGTGTAGACCATCCCCTGCATGTGTTGCCCAGATGCACCTAGTATACCGAGCATAACTACATCGGGCAGTATACAGCCGCTATTGCTGCGCAGGCACTACAACATGCTAGTGCTGCACCTCTAACACAACACAATAGCCTATACAGTAGCTACCTCACATATGTGTAGACCATCCCCTTCATGTGTTGCCCAGTTGCACCTAGTATACCGAGCATAACTACATCGGGCAGTATACAGCGCTATTGCTGCGCAGGCACTACAACATGCTAGTGCTGCACCTCTAACACAACACAATAGCCTATACAGTAGCTACCTCACATATGTGTAGACCATCCCCTGCATGTGTTGACCAGATGCACCTAGTATACCGAGCATAACTACATCGGGCAGTATACAGCGCTATTGCTGCGCAGGCACTACAACATGCTAGTGCTGCACCTCTAACACAACACAATAGCCTATACACCAGCTACCTCACCTATGTGTAGACCATCCCCTGCATGTGTTGCCCAGATGCACCTAGTATACCGAGCATAACTACATCGGGCAGTATACAGCCGCTATTGCTGCGCAGGCACTACAACATGCTAGTGCTGCACCTCTAACACAACACAATAGCCTACAACCACCCATTACCTTGTTACCCGCTCGTGTCATGATTGTGCATTTAACACGTTAAATTATGACATCTAGTTACGGACACAATGCTGTAGCCGGCGGCTGCTGTAGCGGACCTATTTATTTTATTACAATGTTTGCCTTTTATTGTTGTTTACTACGAAATAATAACGGCGGACCTTTTGAGTCTGTTTTTATTTGCGATTGAAAAGTACGGCGTTCACTCGTCCGAGTTTTTGCCGTTTTGGCTAACCGTCGTTTCTTTCCCGAGCGCGTTTCTTGCCCGCACTTAACTCGAGACAACAGCGCATTTGTTTTGAACTTTATGACTTTACCGGCGTTTAGGTCCGTGGGACGCGAAGCGGTTAATCTTCCATTATTTTACTTAACTTAGTTCAGATTTCTTGTGCCTCTGGGGTAGAATTTGCAATGAGACGGAGTAAATTGCTGTACTCGGTTCAATTGTTTCACTTTCGCATTAAAACCTCCTGGAGTAGGCCCACAGTGGCTCTTTAGGCGATTAAAAACTTGTTGCTTAAGTTTTGGCCTTTCCTAATATTAGTCCTGTCTAATGTAATTCCATTTATTTTTAGTCTTTTTAATATGGGAAATGAATTGATAAACTACATATTTTAGTGAAAATTTAACTAAGAACCTATAAATTCAGTAAGTTTACCACTGTCAGTTGAATTTAATCATTTTCATCGATAATGAAGGTAGCAGGGGATGACAAGTTAAACTAAAATAAAGTTTTTAAAACGTCTTGTAGAAACTGTGACGGTTAGAAGGGGCACAGCTCTATAATTTATACAAGTACCGTTCAGGTAACATATTTTATGTAAAAAATTCTTATAAATTAACCATGGTAAGAGCGTTATCCATTTAATATTTAGAGGACTATAACATTATTGATACAAAATATGTTCTTCAAACAATAAATGAAATAATGTAATCTTAAAACATAATAGCACCCTTGCCTTAGGTTACCAAATGTCAACCGGATGGATTTGGAGTTTTTAAATGTTGCAGGATGTTCTTGGATATTAAAAAAAATGTATTCTATTAGATTTTCATATTTATGTACCTATTAAAGGAAATTACATAGAAATATGAAGGCATTACATAGGGATGAGTATTTGAGGATATCCTATTTTGATTTTGTCCAATCACATATTTGTTACGGAATAGTTTTGTGGGGTCACTCTAGTGATATACACCACATTCTCATTATTCAAAAGAAAATCTTGAGAACTAGGTGTAGAGTGGTTGAAAGGGAACACTGTAAACCGGTGTTTATCAGACATAATATCATGACAGTAATAAACCTTTACCAAGTGCTTTTCCTCACTAAATTTAATCTTTTAGATTATGCCACCAGAGACCACTTTCATGCACATGACATAGATGCAAGGCTAAGCAAGATTTACCCCAACGCAAGTTGGCCAAAACAGGTAATCCTTTAAAGCCATTCGTGTTAGGTTTTTCAATAGGCTCCCTCAAAGTGCAACATTTTTCTCATACAATAATTTTAAATCTACAGTAAGGAATTGGCAAGTTGAAAATCCTTTTTATTCGTTTGATAAATTTGAAATGTCAGAATTTAATGTAAAGTTCTAACCTATTGTACATAGTTTTAGTTAATTTAATGCATTAGTAATTAGTGCATTATTTGACTATTTTACTAGTTTCCTATTTTTGTAAAGCTCAAAGGAATAAAGACTCTTGACTTGTTATTCTAATAGACTATTTTATGAATTAAATAATAATTTCAAGCAGTCCTCAGACAATACAAACAAGGAAATCAGTATATTATTACACAGGAAAATGCTACTACTCTAAAATAAAATAAAACATTTAGTTTACATTACCGCCAGGACACAAACCAAGACAAGATTCTTGCACTAAAGGATGCGGAGCCTACTTAAATCTACATATCTATGTTATTTTTCTCAAGTCGTATCATTCATTTGGTAAACATTGGTTTATAAAATATAATTATAAAAACGGTAGAGCAACACTTATTCACAGTAATGCTTACGTAAACAACGCTTACGGACATTTAAAACACCTTTACCATAAATTACGTACGAGTATCATCGCTCATAATTCATTTAATATACATATAATATACAATGCTAAAATGTAGTTATTTAATCATAAACACTGCTTCTCAATCCATCTCAACCTTACACTGCCTTTAGCGTTCGAATGAACATAAACCACCTATTGCAAACCAACCTGTAAGCCAGTATTGCTATTTCTTATGTTTACAGTTCAATCTAGTAACTATGCACCTATAAACCCGTCGGTCCGGATTAAATACAACCTGGAAACCTATTAATTCAAACTCGAACACCTAAAGTCATAACTTGGTTGCGAGCGCGAATAACTACAGCTTGCTCGCGGCGATATGCGGAGATTGGCGAGGAAAGGTTATGTGCTTATAATACCCACCAGGGAGGGTTTTTGTTGGGTTTTCAAACATTCTCGTGATTGATGCCTGTTTGTCGAGTTCGACCTTGCACTCTTCAGTGGAAAGTATGATTGTCTATATGTTGAAAATCCACAGTAGATGTTGTAACACTTTTCTTATAAATTATCGTATCACCATTTGGAGTAAGGGATTTATAATAGAGGAGTATATTTTTTCTCGTCTACGTCACTTGTTCTTATCTTAAGATATTTAACGAAGAACCTTCTCTTATCTGTCGGTTTACTGCATAGGTAATAGGTCCATAGGTCCCTATAGATAGGTGATATTTGAACCCTTGCGGAAGTCCTGCGACCTAGGCTACACAGGTTAAACTTTCTTTTAAAAGCGTCTAAACCACAAATTTGTTATCGATAAACATTGTACAAGATCAGAAGTTTGATGAAGAGGTAGGGCGAAGATATCATGGATTGGCGTTCTTCTGTGTGTCCGGTGTAGATACTAAATTTTATCTGTTCTATCAATTCTTGTATGTACTTCATATTCAACTCTTGCTTTGCTTGTTACCTCTCCCCACATGCCTCTGAGTCCCATGTGGACGGGATAGTGGATAGTGTAAATATGCGCTCAAACCTTCATTATAAAAAAGAAAACCGGAAATACTTGGTAACTAGAAACTTATCGAGCCTCAGTGACAGAGCAACGGCCATGTTTAAACAGTCTATTGTTGTTATCGCTACTGTGAACATGTCCAAGGTATTTACATGTCCTAGGTCAAGGCGAAGACCTGGACCTTCCTTTCAAAGTTAAATGTCAAACTGTTTCGCAGGTTTATTCTTACCTAACTTTATTGTGATTTAAAAATATTTAGACATTTTAAAAATATTTTGCTTTTAAGTCGATATTTTATTTTAGTGGTAGTATCTGTCAATTTCAATTAATTTGGAAGCACTCGTCTTAATAATGAAGTAGTTTCCTTAAAGCCCCATGTAAAAAGTATGTGAATTGAATACTGAAACGGTATTATAAGGGGGAGTGGGGCCTAAGAAAGATCTGGAAATTTTATTGATATTGAGTACTTATTCATTTCTTAAGAAAAGCACATTTAATCAAGTTTTAAATGGGCCAACATTTAAAATTACATACCATTTGATATACATACCTTTATGTCAATAACAATATGTTATTTACGTCCCAATACCAACCAAGAATAAAACCTGAATAAAAAACTGTCTATCTATTATGTAATTCACGAGCAGATTACCCATCCTTCGTACGAGGTTGGCGTATGAGTAGACCTATAAAAAAGCTTTGCGTTTTCAATGTGGGGGACACGGTTTGGGAAAATTTACTTCTTTAAATATACGGTGGTATGCTATAGTATATCACATCTACCATAGCTATAATAATCTACCTCTGCACCTAAACAATAGAAAAAAGTAAATTATCAAACATTCGCTCAATATAACAAATTATATATTAAATTAAAAACATAAACATAACTGTAAGCAATCCAACTTTGGCAGTTCTCATTGTTCATCACAGAACTTTTTTGCTGCTTGGTAAAAAAAAATAGCTAAATGCTAAAAATAACTGTCAATCAAATAGAGCATAACTACAAAAAAAAAAAAAAAACTAATAGTGCTGCCCTGTTGGTAAAATTTGTAAAGCTAATGAATATCATACAACTTGTTTATTTAAAACACTAATTCTTTAATTTCTTTTAAATATGAATACTCATAAGGCTATCATGGGAAAATAAAGAGTCACTAGGGCGGAGTCCGAAATTTTTTTTGATATAAGAATAGGCGGGAATGTCATCATGCCAAATTTTACCCCAATCCGACTAGTTAATGCGTGATTGAACCCCAAGCAAACAAACACATACACACACAAACTTTCCACACTCATTTCTCACACATTTTGCTGCTCAACATCTCATAGAAAAATAGATTTTTAACTAAAAGACTTTATAGACCTCTTCAGGATATGTGTTTGGCCATAGGCTAACCAACACACACACACCCACTAAGGGAGTGTGTTTTATCTATGGTTTGGCCTAATCACTGGAAAATTGAACATTGATGATTCAGATGATTCAAGGATATAATCTCTGCGCATGGTTAATACCTGGTTGATATTAAAAATGACTAAACTAAGGTAAACGACACCGAGGAATAAGTAAGTTACTCGCAAAAGAGGTTCTCAAACATGCTAAAGAAGTGACACATCAATATTCAGAGAAGACCAAGTGATCAGTGCAAATCCCCGATAAAAGCGTGCGAAAGACAAATTGTAGTCATTCATCGACCCGGGCGATATGTCCCAGTTAGCGATATTAGCATGTAGGGTGCGAGTGTGTCATGTTATGGCAGGTATTATCCGAAGTGTCACATGCGAGCTATCGATAATATCGATATCGCAGATTAATCTTCTACACTCGTGATGTGACTGACTAGTATGTCGATAATACTGACACTGCATGACAAGTCGAACATCTTCATAGGTGGAGTTGGATACAGAGAGAGATGAAGAGTTTTTCATTGTATTTTAGTTTCGCTTTAGGTTGATGCACTTTTAAGAATATGACTGTTTGGGGCTTGAAAAAGTCAAGAATATATTCTAACATGGTTGTTATGTACTTATCTGTTGAATAATCGATTAAATTCAAAGTTTAAAGTAAACAGTAATAATGTATTTTCATGTTAAGTTAATTATTAGAACTGCAATTCAAAAACTAATGGATGTTCATACAACTATTATTCCTATTGCGTGTTTTCATGCCATGGTGTTTCATTTTTGAGGAGAGAATAGTAAGCAAAAATAGGTTTTTTTGAGTTTGGGATTTCTATGTTAAAACCATAAAAATGAAGGAAATTAGTTAAGCTAAATTTTCATGGCTTAAATTAGGAAAACCAACAACCTTGAATAATGTTTTATTCATCTAATAGCCTGAAGATTTCTGGTTCGTTCTAAAACTGGTGTTGTTCATTGTGCCTCTGAAAGATCGTCTTAGCCAAAGAAACAAAATCGTCTTAGTCAGTAACGAAGCTAGACAAACTATCTCATTCATTTATAAACTCAAGCTTTATTATTATTAATTGCTTGGTTAACATGCAACAAGTTTTATCCGCACCTTGGTGGGTAATATTTTAATAATACATCAATATCGCACAAGTTTGGCCCTTAAGGAAAGAACATGGTTACATTTGAGAAAATATTCACCACCCTTATCCCATTATCCGACTTTTTGGGACAGGTTCGTTGGACTAAAGAATATTTCACCCTTGACATATCTCTTGCAGCAGAATCAAGAAGCCAAACGATATATTCAACGCTAATATTTCGCACTCTGTTGGTTTACTACCCGGATTACGAGTCAGAGACATTTGTCAAGTGTTATTTTATTCCAATACATTCCTGAGCCCAAAACCCGTCCTCGCTTTCCAAGTCCGCACTGATTAAGTGATCAGAAATATTTGTAAGAAACAACCGTCGCTCGTAAAGCGGAGTAAGCGTCGTATTTATGACCAGACTGCGCAAAGAGTGGGCTTAAGGCCGATCTGACCGGTCGAAACACGTTATTAAATTATCATAAGCCGGGCGCGTTAATAACATAATTTAATGAAATTACAGTGCGGGCCTGTTGACATGAGTTATAGGTTTAGGTAGGGCTAAGTGGGGCGCCGTGGACTATGGGTCGGCGCATGCCTTGTTACAGAACACCTCGTTTCTGCGCATGCCTTGTTACAGAACACACTGTTTCTGCGCATGCCTTGTTACAGAACACCCTGTTTCTGCACATGCCTTGTTACAGAACACCCCGTTTCTGCACATGCCTTGTTACAGAACACCCTGTTTCTGCACATGCCTTGTTACAAAACGTCTTGTTTCTGCGCATGCCTTGTTACAGAACACCTCGTTTCTGCACATGCCTTGTTACAGAACACCCTGTTTCTGCACATGCCTTGTTACAGAACACCCTGTTTCTGCACATGCCTTGTTACAGAACACCCCGTTTCTGCACATGCCTTGTTACAGAACACCCTGTTTCTGCACATGCCTTGTTACAAAACGTCTTGTTTCTGCACATGCCTTGTTACAGAACACCCCGTTTCTGCACATGCCTTGTTACAGAACACCCTGTTTCTGCACATGCCTTGTTACAAAACGTCTTGTTTCTGCACATGCCTTGTTACAGAACACCCTGTTTCTGCACATGCCTTGTTACAAAACGTCTTGTTTCTGCGCATGCCTTGTTACAGAACACCCTGTTTCTGCACATGCCTTGTTACAAAACGTCTTGTTTCTGCGCATGCCTTGTTACAGAACGTCTTGTTTCTGCGCATGCCTTGTTACAGAACGTCTTGTTTCTGCACATGCCTTGTTACAGAACGTCTTGTTTCTGCGCATGCCTTGTTACAGAACACCTCGTTTCTGCGCATGCCTTGTTACAGAACACACTGTTTCTGCGCATGCCTTGTTACAGAACACCCTGTTTCTGCACATGCCTTGTTACAAAACGTCTTGTTTCTGCGCATGCCTTGTTACAGAACACCTCGTTTCTGCGCATGCCTTGTTACAGAACACACTGTTTCTGCGCATGCCTTGTTACAGAACACCCTGTTTCTGCACATGCCTTGTTACAGAACACCCCGTTTCTGCACATGCCTTGTTACAGAACACCCCGTTTCTGCACATGCCTTGTTACAGAACACCTCGTTTCTGCGCATGCCTTGTTACAGAACGTCTCGTTTCTGCGCATGCCTTGTTACAGAACACACTGTTTCTGCGCATGCCTTGTTACAGAACACCTCGTTTCTGCGCATGCCTTGTTACAGAACGTCTCGTTTCTGCGCATGCCTTGTTACAGAACACACTGTTTCTGCGCATGCCTTGTTACAGAACGTCTCGTTTCTGCACATGCCTTGTTACAGAACACCTCGTTTCTGCGCATGCCTTGTTACAGAACACCCCGTTTCTGCACATGCCTTGTTACAGAACACCTCGTTTCTGCGCATGCCTTGTTACAGAACGTCTCGTTTCTGCGCATGCCTTGTTACAGAACACACTGTTTCTGCGCATGCCTTGTTACAGAACACCTCGTTTCTGCGCATGCCTTGTTACAGAACACCCCGTTTCTGCACATGCCTTGTTACAGAACACCTCGTTTCTGCGCATGCCTTGTTACAGAACGTCTCGTTTCTGCGCATGCCTTGTTACAGAACACACTGTTTCTGCGCATGCCTTGTTACAGAACACCCTGTTTCTGCACATGCCTTGTTACAGAACACCCCGTTTCTGCACATGCCTTGTTACAGAACACCCCGTTTCTGCACATGCCTTGTTACAGAACACCTCGTTTCTGCGCATGCCTTGTTACAGAACGTCTCGTTTCTGCGCATGCCTTGTTACAGAACACACTGTTTCTGCGCATGCCTTGTTACAGAACACCCTGTTTCTGCACATGCCTTGTTACAGAACACCCCGTTTCTGCACATGCCTTGTTACAGAACACCTAGTTTCTGCGCATGCCTTGTTACAGAACGTCTTGTTTCCGCGCGTATCCTGTTACAGCGCAAATGTTCGTGGGACCCAATAATTCAGATTTTTTAACTCCAATGCATATTGTAATAATTTGCGAAAAGACTTGTGCTGTTGCTACAGGACAGATACATGAGCCTTGTCACTGCGCATGTCCTGATACTGCGAAATTAATGTTTGGTCATGATGACTAAGTTGTTCGTCATACGACACCATCTCAAGTAAATAACGAAACTGAATTAAGTACATTTATAACATGTATAAGCTAACAAAATAACTTCCATCTTCTTTGTATTGTGAAAATGTGTTCATGGGGTGTACTGGCCGTCCGAAGAAAGTTAGATGCAACGCATTTTCACTCCATCAACTAAACGTATTATATAAGAAATAATATCACTCGCTCGTCTTTACATGAAAAAATAATTTATATATATAGAGATATACCGGTATTTTTATGTAGCCTAATATAATATATAACACAATAGAAAAGGTACAAATAAATTTTAATAGTGACATTGTATTACCTTAGTTTATTATAACGAGTTTTTTTCAATAAAATATGCTAATTAACGTCTGAAAATGTTTGCCATAGTGATTAAAAGAATTACATTTACATCCTCATTGGGTGCACATCAGCTATTTTCTCCGCAGTATAAAGAAAAATTATATGAATTTTAATAAAAAAAAAATAACATTTACAATTTAAGAGAGATATTTCTATGGAATTTACATTTGAGATGAATGTACATGAGAAGAACCCATATTTGAGGGATGAATTGGGAAAAGTAAGACAATTTTATATTCTTCAAGATGTTGAGTTTTTCCGGAGCATAACACAGTCACATTGACGGAAAACTAAATAATTTAATAACCAAAATTACAATCCTAGCCAATGTTAGATATCATTGTTTTTTATTAGTGCTGTTTAAATAATTTAGCAAATTTGGGCTAGGAATATAATGTTCATGTAATTGATTAACTTATAAACATATGACTATTGCAAAGAATTAAAATTTAATTGTAACTAAGGCTTCGATAAAATATCTTTACTGTTCACAAAATGTATGCAGCCATGTCTCAAACTGCATTTAGTAATTTTTAATATTGCTAAGTCTATTTTGTATTTTCTTGTAATTTGACATTCTGGAATCCATTAAGATTAGAAAATAGCATGTGCATAAACTTCAAAGGAATGAATATCATATCCTATACGTGTTATTGGTTGTTATTACACGATCAAGATTCCTTACTATGACTAGTTTTTTAATAAGTTACTACCTTGGTTGGTGTATATGGCACACTTATTTACAATACGTAGAAAGGCACCTCATAAGAGAGACCTTAATATTTTTCGCTTCCCAAGATGATTAAATGAAAAGGTCTTAGTCTCCTGGACATAAGTCCTGCATTCCCCTCGACCAGCTTGCCCGTAACTCACGCCTTAATGATTTGAAAGAATCGTATTTTTGAAAAAAGTATAAACATATTGAGAGAATTTCATCACGGTCGTTTATACATACAATCCTCATACATACATACAGACACATCCATGCTATGTTGTCCATGCTATGTTTTGTAAATTAGGAATGATCCACTGTACATGACGCAGTTTTCTTTTACAGTTTACAGTGAATTAATTAATTACTGTTATAACATAAAAAACACAACGGTTTTTAGTGTATTTCCCCTATACGGTAGTTACAATGAATAAAATATTGCGAATTTTCCATATATTTTTAGCTATTAATGTTATAAGTAGGGGTACTCCACACCACAGCATATGCAACTAGGCCTACCTTTCTTCATGTTAAGTTTAGGATTTTTACTACGTATTGGGATCCCAATTGGTTTGGATTGTTACTGTTAACCCGATTTTATTTGATTATTTATTGGCGTATTTGATTGCGTTTTTGGAATGAAAAATTGACTAACACAACTTTATTAAATGATACAAGTTTTGGGACCGGTTTTCTGAGCTTAATGCAAGATTTAGTGCAGAACTATAGATTTAGTTTACATACAACTTTTTTAGTACAGAACTATCGATAGTTAGTTTCGAACTATTGATACTCGCCCTTACAGTAGATATAGAGATTTCAACGATGGACGCTAGAGTGTAGCACTTTACGAGGAAATCATGTCGGTAAGGTAGATTCAAAATTGAATCTCGTGGATCTTTGGATTGATTATTAGGTGTATTGCCAATACATTTTTGCTTACGTTAGTCACAAAATAGATTCGAAAAAAAACTTTGCTAAAAAAACTATTATCCTTAAACATAGCCAAGTTAAGTAATTTTAACCATTTAATGGAGCAATTTAATTACAGCTATTTGAAGTGAAATATTACCTTATCATAAATGTTTCTTTTTTTAATCAATGAAATGAAATGTTTGTTTGTCACACATAATTTACAAATATGATTATGTACATAATATAGGCTACAATAACTGATTCTATTCTGTAGTAGTTTTTTTTTTCAGATTATAGGCTATAAATCAAAGAATCAAAATTATTGATACTTATTGCTGTGAAGAAATATTAACCATCGGAATGCTCATTAAATACTTCGATTATCAATTTATTATTATCATTAGTATTTAATTTTTCAAAGAAGTCAACTGGAGTACGAGTATTATAAAGTAACAAAATAGTTTTTGTATAGTACTATTTAAAAAGACAACAAGACCAAAATTTGAGTAAAAAAATCAATGAAATTATTTTATAGGACTAAATTGTTTCATAAGTTAGTACGATAGTTTAGATAAAACCACTAAAACCATCACCACAAAACCAGATTAATAAGGTTCCCCTGATAATATTGTATCCATTACTTTTATATTACGACTCTTTAAAAGAATCTGGTAAAACTAAAGCAGAATAAATTTAAATGTTCAAGTTTATAGATTCTATTTATTACAATCTTCCTGTTTTAGTTTAATTATAAATTTGTAAATTAACACATATTTTTAGTTTCGTATAAGACTAATGACTACACAGAAACGTATAAGAGTTCATATACATTGTACTATCCATAGTCCACGGCTAGTTCACGTAAATGAAAGGTCTATTTGCAGTATGGTAAATGGTTTATTTGGATCACAAAAATTGAATGTCTTTTTTTTAATGGTGCGTTAGCCTAATATATTAATCATATTTTAGAAAATCATGCTCAACGGTATTAATTCAACTTACTGAATTTTGTAATGTTCTAGTTTAGATGATTTCTTAAAAAACAAAAAAAAAAACAAAAAAACATTATGTTAGACTCTTTTGTTAACCCTTTTTATTTTTATCTTGCAAATACTGTAATGAAATGGTGATCAATAAACCCATAAGGCCAATGTTGAATTTGTAAAAGTTTCGATTTAAAAATACGCATTATTTGTAATTTTTGCAAAAAAGTATTTATTTATTTTTATTTCGCGTGTTTTACGTCAGTGGCATTCTTTACGTTTTAAAAAGGAACGATCCAAACCCTGGTCTTGTTACTACCTAACGTTGACCTTTTTCCTAAATAATAAAATTAATTCATAGCCCAATGACAAATAACATCTGGGGAATGGAAACGATCTCGCATGGATTCGAACCAGTGACCTTCAGATTTGAAGGCGAGCACTATGACAGATAATAAAGTAAATCAATAACCCTAGGGCAAAGTACCCAGGCATGAAGTATGTACTAAACAGCCAAAACAATCAACATCAAAAGTTGAACACAAGAAATTTTAGATTAAGTTTTAAATGTAGAAAGGACGTAGAGAACTTAGATAGGGAACACTATTCTTACACCATAGAGGGCCTTTATAAATACAGTATTGGGTGCGTATGACTGACAATATAACCTAGTAGGAACAATACATATGACTAGTTGAAGTATTTTAATGATATTGATATTCTAAAGAAAAAAAAAACAAAACAGAAATAATTATAACTCTAGCACAGGTTTGTGTCGGCAAAGCAGATTTATATACACTGTAATAGCGAACGCTACTGCGCTCCAACGGGTTTCTTTGGAAGTTGAGGTATAGGTGCTAAAGGTAGTACAGTATTGAAGTTTAACTACAATAATAATTATATGTACGAGTACATTTAAAAAAAAGATAATAGTCTATTCAAAAAACAAGCTCAGTTCCGAATGATATTATAAATCAATTTATAAGAGTACATGATACATTTTCTTGTATGAATCTAAAAATGGTAAATATTATGTACCTAAATAAAAACCACGTTTAAGAAATAAAAAACAAAAGCTCTCATGAAACCCCTAAAAAAAGTCAATTTCCTAACACACAAATTTTTTAAATGTTAATTATGTGAAAATATTATAATAAGAATATTATAATATTTTATAACATTTCAATAATCACGTTGTAAATATTATTATTAATTTGTTTCCGTGGGAAAAGTAAGAATACTTTTCCCACGGAAACAAATTAATAATTTCAGTGACATTAACTTGCTAGTTTCAAGATCTCGGATGGCAGCTCACCGTTATACTGCATAAGTAGATTATTATATCGTAAAAAAAAAACTTTAGCTTTGGTCCCATGCTTTATGTAGGGAAAAGGCAGATATAAGTGAACATTTTTATAAAGAAGATGTCAAAATTTCAATTCAAAATTTAAATTATATTGATCCAGAAAAAGTGTCAGAATCCTGATTTACTTTGTAAATGTAGGACAATTTTACTAGTATACTAAACATTTAAATCAACGTTTATAGGTCGTTGGAACACAATATATTCATGTACTAATTGTATATACATTCTGCAGAGGGATGTACTCTGACAGGAAAGTGCATCATCATTTGATGGACAGAACCCGGTGTGATAGTAATAGAACAAAATAGTTGTTTGGAAAATAATTAAGTTATGTTAACAAGAATAATTTGTTATAATGATGATATTATTTTTGTAGATCTGCATAGTGAACACCTTGAATCGTATACAATTCGCTGGTGTAAGACTTACCTTAGACTTTTGTTTCCATGTTTGTTACTATTCCGATATAAAATAAAATAAAACCTAAACTATACTAACCATACACAAATTATGTCCTTATTTTAAAGTAATGTTTGAGGCATTTAATTTCTTTTCAGGCATTGAGGCAAATCTGATAAAAAATAAGCCAACCTTTACTAACCTAACCCTACAATAAACAAAATATTTCAATATTGTAGAGTAAATTGGTTTTTAAAGAATTAGCTTGATTTTATACTTTGCCTGTGGGCATTCCTTAAAATGCCTAAGCATTATACCGTTGACTGTAAATACAGTCAACGAATATACACAATGCTTAGTCAAAACGTAGAATATATTATTACACCATATCATACTTTGCCTAAATGCTTCATGCAATTTATAGAACACCTAGCCATTCTATGGATTGCCTGCATTATATACTTTTCCGGTAACATAAATATCTTTATTATAAGTGTCCTTTGTAATTTTTTTTTTTATATAAATCCCGTCATGTTAACTCTATAATATCTTTTTCATGTGTGCTTACTTAATTCAAGTTAGAGTATTATGTTTGGAAAGTTTAAAGTTGTAAATATTATGTTTAAATAAACACATATTTAAATTTAATATTATGTGATCGCTTTTTTTTGTTAGCATTGATTTTCTCACACTAATCTATATAAATAAAATTAGAGTTTTGTCTGTATACTTTTTTAATATTGGATTTTTATAAGGTGTGTTATAACTATAATAGTTTGAAATGTTTTTTTTCTTTGCGGTATTAATGTCTGTGAAAGTCTTGTTTTACATTCAGTTGTGTTCCTTTGTTAATTCTGTCAAGTTGGTAACATTTTCTTGGCTATTTTTGAAATTCAGGTCCTTAGCAGCTTCAAGTGTTAGTTCTGATTTTAAATGTGCATTCATGATGTTTGACTTTACGGTAAGTTGTGTTCTTCGTATTCACTTTTAAATTACGACCTGTTTAGCCATTATATAATATACATATGCATCTTCTACTGAATTATCAAATATACAACACGAATAAAATATCCTTTATTTTACGTTAGGCTATTTTATTTAGTTAATGTCTTATAACAGACAGCATTGTTATTAGAATGTAAACACACTTTATGGTATTATGTTGTGCTATTAAAACCACAATCAAACCATTATTTTTTGTAAAGGAAAACATTAAATTTTATAATTTTCTAAAGCTTAACGTAATAATGCATTGTAAAACTATTAAATGAATCCAATGAGTAAATAATTAAATGAAAAACAATAAAATCGTCACGATAAGCAGTATTAAACACAACAATATGTGAGTATTAGTTGTGATAGTATATAAATAGTGTTTTACATGGAGTAGGAAAAGAAATAGCAAAAACGTTTTTATTCCGCTCATGGAAAAGCTTGTGGTCGATATAATACCCAGGGGGTTAGGCTTAGCTTTATGGTACATTATGGCGACAGGTAAATAAGACTGGGATATTTAGCACCACATATGTTCACAAGGTGGTTGTGTGAGTGTGTGAAAGACTGAGTCAGTGTGTGTGTGGGGGGGAGTTCTACAGTAAGCTCCAAGGGTAGTTTTACCTTTTATTTTCTTAACCAATGGGATGCAGACTCACCATCTAGTAGTATTAACGTCTTATTACTAAAAGTATAATTGAATCACACACTCAACATTTAACTATTTTATAAAGTTGTTAATGTCTTGGGGTCCATTAAAATACCATGTTTTCAAATCTGAAAATAAGTTTAAACAAATCAACGTGTGTTTATTGTTTTTTATAATGTATACATTCCTATGGGTATTTTAAGGAGCGGAACTGTTTAGTATAATGTTTTGAGTATGAAGTTGAATTAAGTATATCTATATATTAATAGGCAAGCATGTTTCTTTAAACAATTTTTTTCTCAGCTCGTGTGCATCGCAGGGAAAATCTACGCATACTGTTATAAATATATTTGCCTGTGGATGTGCAGAATACATTTATAAATTGAAATTGGCTCAAAAATAAGCACAAAATGAATGAATTTAAAATTTAAAAAAAATAACATGGGCCTTATGGGTTGCCATGTTGGTGATGAAATAACAACGAAATATAAACGGAAAATTAGAACAAATGGAAGAAATTCAAATGACATGTTTTATTTACAGCGTGGTGTGAAAATAGAGAAGGTTGCACAATACATATTTTTTGGTCGAGTTATCGACCACGATTCGACCTCTAGTATTTATGTATTTACCAACAGCCCGTTTTCACCAGTTTACAAAATGAATACACAATATTATAAACAAGATAGCTGTAAAAGCAACAGTTCAAAAGTGGCATAAGACAGAACATGATGCAAATCATTTCAAGAGTAATAAATTAATAAAGAACAATAAAGGGTACTTTCCTGTTAAAGGGAACATTCATTATTATCGATGATTTTTTCTCGATATATCGATATTAACAAATTGAAACATATCAGCTGACAATTACAAAAATATTGTTCAGTATCAACAAACATTAATGAAATGAAACTGTTCTAAAATAAATAACAACCTAACATAACTATCCAAACTTGCTGTAGGACCTAACATTTAAAAATTCCGCGTTTATAACTTGCCTTTTATATTCAAACCCAAACAGAATTTTTAAATGGTACAGCAAGTATGGTTGGTTATGTTAGGTTAGCTTAGAGCAGTTTCATTTCTTGTTGTCAATTTGTAATGGATCGGAAAACAAAAATATCGATATATCGAGAATAAAATCATCGATAATAATGAATGTTCCCTTTAACAGGAAAGTACCCAATAAAGAACTAAAGAATAACAAAAATAAAAACACATTATTCATAATCAGATAGTGTAGTAGTTTTATAGTGGTTCATGTTTTTTAACGGTCTTAATTATTGGAATTGAAAAATGATCCTGGATAGCCAACTGATATAATAGTATAACAAAGCTACACAGATCATCTCACTACATTCTACACTCATTTTGCATTCAAGATCAGCCTCAAATACGTAGGTGTTCGACACTACATGAACGATAATGATAATGACAAGGTTCCGACTAATAATGAGTAATATTACATTTGTGAGTTGTAATGTTTGTACGTTATAATACTTCAAACAGCAAAGATATATGTAATACAGGTAAAAACAACATCTAACCATATATATATATAAAAAAAACGTTAAACGTAATGTAAATTAATTATTTAAGTATGCTAGGAAAATTGGCTAAGCAATCATAAAACTAATTAGTTTAATTAACCGAAGCAAATTTCTTTCTTTGGGAAAGAATCAACATTTTCTAGAGATAGAACGCTCTACTTTAGGAAGGTGGACAGTTTTAAAACGTCCCGATATTGTACCCAGGTCACGTGGTCTGAGGGCACACCCTGGGGCCTTAGGGGTGAGAGGGGAGGGGGTTATTGGTTCTTGATATCTTGGTGGCTTTAAACTACTCCGGGAAATGCCTTTGGGAAGGGCATTTACATAATATAATTATTGCTTTGAACGCCGATTATTTTCTTTATTTTAAACCGTTTGGATTATGAATACACACTACTGTAATATGTCTTGAGGTAGTTAACATATTAACATCGTGTAAAGGGGTATTATACAGGGTGTCCCGGAACTCTCTACCAATATTTTAGGGCATTGCTCCTGGGTAAGAAACATACCTAAATATCATATTTAAATTGTCCGGAAGTCCTTAGTTACTCACACAGCCACCAATTTGTTTTTTCCAGTTATTAATTTTTTTCTAAAGAATGGTTAAACATACGAAATGGAAACTTTGCACAAACATTAAGGACAACTAGAACAAGCAACAACAAATTATGAAGATTTTTCAAATTCATAAAACAAAATGGCGACCATTTTAAATGTTGTTTCTTAAATAGCTCAAAAACCGTTGATTTTATAAAAATTTTAAATGGCCGCCATTTTGTTTTATGAATTTGAAAAATCGTCATAATTTTTTTTAGCTTTGTCTAGTTGTCATTAATGTTTGTGCAAAGTTTCCATTTCGTATGTTTGACCATTCTTTAGAAAAAAATTAATAACTGAAAAAAACAAAATGGCGGCTGTGTGAGTAACTAAGGACTTCCGGACAATTTAAATATGATATTTAGGTATGTTTCTTACCCAGGAGCAATGCCCTAAAATATTGGTAGAGAGTTCCGGGACACCCTGTATATACGCCGTTTCAATTGAGTTATATCCGAAACGGCCGTAGTGCTCAATTATCAGGATTGCGAAGACTGTAAGCAGCCTTTATATATTTACACGCAATCTGCCACACTGAATAATCTTGGGTATCTTATACAAAAAATATTTTTCTCGCAAACGAAAAATTATAATTGGTCACATAGTTACAAATTTAATTTTAGGGCTAACCTTTAGTAATTATTTTTCAGTATTACTTATTACTTAATAACCTGGAATTTTTATCATCCTAACCAATGCATTGTAAATCCACTACATTCTTCAATAATACAATATTATATAGGCAACTCTACTATATTCGTAGCTATCTCAAATAAAATGAATAAATGCTCATTTCATGTATGTTTTTATGTTGGAATGTTCTAATCAAACAAACGACTGTATTTTCACGTAAACTTGTACTATTTCAAGGCTTAGTGTATTTCATAACCACATTTGTAATTTGATTTCGTTAGCTTTGCATAATTCACTGTCACAATTTACCTTCAGACTAGTTGTAGGGCAAATAAAAAATATGTAGCTTTACAGTTAAGCATACCGTAATCTTTTTACAAGGTTTTACTTAGCTACCAATTTATTGATATATGTTGCCATATTATTAAATTACACTTATTGCCTCAGTATTTTATATCTTTATTCTTATATTTCGTTTCAATTTATCGACTGTGATCAAGGAATAAAAATGAACCGAATTAGACACAGATTATTAAGAATTACGCACTTTAAACAGATTTGATCATTTTCGGGACATCTTTAACTAAAATATGCACGTATATTTTCATCTCCATCAGCTGTAATTCAAAATCGAGTTTGGATTCATTTCACCGATTCATGTATGTGTTTAGAAATAAAAATTACCAACCATAGACCTCAAAATTATATTAACTGTGTCAAAATTTAAATAATTACTAAATAGATTTACTTTGTAAAAACATGAGATCAAGTATTTTAAAACCAGCAGAGTTAGATTTGATGACAACCACGGTCTGATAATATCGATATGTCGACATCATTGAGCCTCAATGGAGCAGAAAATTGAATCTTGGGCAGCTTCTGTGAGGGTCTCCACATAGTATGGTTATCGAGGGAGTCCTAATTAAATTAGAAAAATATCCTTTAGGCGTCTAACAAATAATTTATTCCAATTGCTTTTACATAGTATTCTGTACTTCTGTATTCTGTACTGTAGTATTCTGTACTGTAGTATTCTGTACATTTTTAATTATAGTCTTTATTGCAGGTAAAACTGTATTTTAAGCTACATTGGTGTTAAAATAAACTTAATAACTTCTTGATCAGCATCGTACGTTATTAAATTACCTGAAAGTACAAAAAAAATCATCATCACCAGACCTAATAGGTGAATGACCAAAAATAAACATCCTATCTCGTACCATTTTATTTATTGAGGTTTTTTTATAACTAGAGTTTTGTAATTTATATGATGTTGAACTGCATATCTGCTGCGTAAAATTTCACTCTGTCTACAATAATTTAATTTGTAGATTTTATTACAACTGAAAGAAATACGATGAGCTCTTTAAATCCTTATAGAACGAAGAGAGAAGTCAGAAGGTGTAGTAAAGACAGGGATAAGTAAAACTTACAACCTCGGTAATGTCGTAATATCTGTCACCAGCCGGACGTTGAGACATTTATATCCAGGATTGTGTTGGTACTATTTCTACTGGCACAAATATAGCAAGTATTTATGCTTGGGAAAACTGAAACAATGACCTTTATCAATATCCATACAAAGAATACATACCGATGAAAGGAATAAGTACTTTTGCCTAAAGGTAATTATTCATTAGTTGGTATTCGTACTCACAGTATGTGATAACGTAAAATATTGTCTACAGTAATGCATTTTGTCAACCGTTTGAATATTGAAATAAAACATTTATATATTAATTACGTAAGCAGATTCTTTGCGTCAAAATTGTGGGCGACTGAGAAGTCGTAGAACGACGGGAGAGGGCTCAAATTAAAGGTCTCGATCCCGTGACGGCGGGAAAAATAGTGAAATTCTCAAAATAGATATAACGTAAAATTGTCTCCATAAGAATAGCATTAGAAGCCATTTAGTTGTAATAGTACGGGTAGTATTAATGTGTTCTTGTATGGTAGCCATTTTAGGAAAAAGAAAATAACATCATTTTGCTTAAGACATTAGACAAACAAAATATTAATAACAAGCCTTGAAATCTTACCAAATACTGCCAATCCTGAATTTTTCATTTAAACGTAGTCTTATACATTCATAATGAATTATACCAAAAACCTCTTCTGGGCTTCCCTTGACCTGATGAGATGGGATGAAATGTATAACAAATCTATTAATAACTTTAAATAATTTTTATGGATACTAGAACTCTTTATTTTGTGAACATGTTAAAATAAATTGAGCTTCGTTATTCTACATAACCAGCTATATTATTGAGTAGTCCAATGGGGTATTATTACTATATGAAATCCCCAACAGGGTTTTCTACATGAGAAACCTAAAATTGAAAAATGTGGCGTTTATTTTAAAAACATGAACGGTTTTTGAGACTTTGACCTGTTACATTTTTAGATATGGTTGCTGAATACTTTTTAAATATAAAATAGCTTTGACATAAATATTAATCAAAGAATAATAACATCCATTACACAGCATGATCAAGATTAGCTTCTTTTTAGAAATGTCCAAATAAACTATACTCTTTACTTTAATGAGTAAGCATGAAAACACTCCAAAAGAGTAGAACGAATTTTGATGAGGTAAAAGTCTTCTCCTCAAAGTGACACCGATAAAAGCCACTTGTCTCAACAGTCCGATTGTTTTCTCAGCTCAAAGACACCTTTTATCGTTCTCTCAATAAAGGGTTGAATGATCTTGTCTGAGACAACAATGGTTTGCTCAACAATATAGATAACTACCACTTAATTTTATAGCAGCAGTGTTAAAGTGTACCCACAGTAATAAAAGTAATACATTTTTATCGTAATTACATACAAAAATTAGTGGTAACATTTATTCAATGGATTGTTGCATTGTTTACACTGCATTGTGTAGATTCTTTCTTCTGCATTCTCTTCGGCCTTTCTTTTAGTCTCATGTTTAAGATTGGCAATAGCAACTGCTGTACAAATCCATAGAAAAGACCCCATTTAAATGCATTGATGAATCTTTGATAACGTTGCAATCTTTCTCTAGCTTCAAGTTCCTCCTTGATAGAAGTTTCCTCATCGACTATGTCCACGGAAAAATCATTATAAGAGAAGAGGTCTTCGTATATTTCATGAAAGCTTTTCATTTCAGTATGGCCAAAAGTAAAAATAATAAGTACTATAATTAAAAGAATATAAGCAATATTTTTCATTGCTCTAAATAATTAAGAATTTTATGGATGCTGAATTAAAAAAATATGGAAGATTCGTAGAGGTAACCATGGTTATAACTCGGCCACTGTATCTAGTGTGGCCTTGTCACTGTACGAAAAAAGGTTCGAGCATGTTGTAATTCTTAAATATACTTTTGAACTGTTAAAATAATTAATGAGTTTGAGTTTGGTCATAAAAATGATTTATTTTGGAGCTTTCGTCCCCACACCTTGTAAATTTCCTTCAAACTAACCTGTTTGAACAAAGCCATAAGTAAACCGAGTAAATTAGCGTCAGTGAGTTTTGTTGATTCACATTTTAGATTGGCTAATTAAAGTACATCATCCCCAATAGTCAAATTACGAGCTGCTGATAGGGAAAAACTAACTTTTTGCCTGGTAAACAAAAATATCAAAAAACTACTTGAGTTTCACTTACGAATACTGTCCTCATCTAGCGTTGCATAACTATTTTAATGTTCTGAATTCTACACTAATTCCATTAATTTCTTGTTGACACAAGAAACATCTACATTACAATAAGCTACCTTGTATATATAAAATCTATCTATCTTATCTATCTTATGTATAATATCTATCTTAATATATATATACAATATCTCTATTTTATAAAATAGACAAACTCGAATTTTGTTGTCAGAACTGCTGTGTGGATTTTCAATCGCTTTTGATAGTTTATGGCTCATTTGAAAGATCTCATTGAGTATTCATATTGAATTAGATTATTCAATACTGCCATAGTACTTTAAATTTAGATTTTAAAAAAATATAGCGAACATTAAATTTTAGACGTTTAGTATAGATTTCCTTCTTTTTAGAATTTACACTAATTGTCCAAAAAGCCAAGTTAAACCGAGCAATGCTTTTGAATAAAGACATTTTTTGTATATATTTCTAATTATACAGTTCTACCATTGTTCTGCAAGTTTATCTTTAGCATGATGTGATTACATTAGCCAAACACAAGTCTCCCCTTGTAGAGGCAAGTTTCGTACAGTACGTGCTTAGTGAGTTTACCGCTCGAGTTTGGTCAAATCTTTGTGTAATATAATTATCGGACGTCGCCGTTTGGGGTGGAAACTCGAAGAAAGAACATTCTAACTTTGATCACCCCGCAAAATTTACTGTTAAATGGTTTTTTCTCCTAACTATTTTCGTACTGGTAAATTGTTTGATCAAATTTCGTGTGAATGATTAGTTATTCGCAAACGAAATAATAGATGGATAAGTCATAACTATAAGTTTATATGAATGTATGAGTGAAATACCTTTTCCTGCTATGTTTTAAATAATGATAATATTAGTTATTCAATTCAGTTGAACATTTGTAAATTTTCTAAAAGGTCGTCTGGGGATGTTATCACGCAATATGATTCAAAATCTTACTGTAATTCTGCATACATTATATATTTTTTCCAATTAGTCATTAATTAGCATAATTTATTGGTTTTGTGAATTTGTGATTTTTTTCATTTATGCCAAATATTTATGTGACACAATTTTTTTTTATGTTTCTACTGTGTCCTAGACTAAATATTTAATTTTATTTTATTGACTAAAATAGGATTATTACAACAATTTATGCTAACCAAGTTTGGAATTATAATATTCACAATCATTAAAGTTGTGCCGTTTGCCTTAAGCCTACAAGTAAAATAACACAAAAAGTTTATAGTAAGTAATTCCACAATGGAAAAAAATTCTCTAATATTATGTACCATTATGTTTCTCATACAAATGAGATCAATTATTTATTTATATTTAGAAAATATTTATCTTTTCTCATTAGGTAAAGAAAAAAGAATTGAAAGGAGTTGAGATTGACACATCCATTGCTTAGTTCAGGAGGTAATTCGGTCTCTTCCAGTAACGAAAACAATCGGTTTGTCGAGACGAAATACTTTCACAGTGTTTTTTTCAGCTCCTCTGTATCATTTTGGGTACTTATTCTGTGTTTTTTTCAATACATAAGTTGTCTTTACGTGGATGGTGGTCGTGGCAAACAAAAAGTTCATGATATATTTTGTATTTATATCAATACACTATCAATTTTAAGTTTCACAATATCATTTATCAATTATCACAATGAATAAATTAAGGTTGTTGTAAAACTTATTCTTATTCTAATGTCAAAACTGATTGAAATTCCGACGAATTACTCTTTTTTATTATGTTCATAAACGTCGAAATTTTCATCTGATTGTCATGGATTTTACCTATTGTTTAATTTTTTATATCTTGGGGGTGTGATTAAGATATTTTACATGTTTACACAACAACAAAAAAAATTGGAAAACAAGACCAACTTAAAATTATGTTACGTTTTTCAACCCGGTTGACCAACAATAAGTTTGTTTTATTTTAAAGCATTATCAAGGTTTTATTTATACTCTTACGTTGTTTTAAATTCCCCATGAAAACTCTGCGGTGATGCTTTTTGTCAAAAGAAAATAAACAATCATTCAGTTATCGTATACATATTACGTGAGCCTTAACTTATTAAAATACAAATAGTTTGATAAACGTATTTACTGGCATCCAAGAAATCATCTTCTACTTGTAAAATTGTAAGGAACACTTTATTCCATATCTTATGAGTGTATTATGAATAAAATGAGCAGAAATCAACCAATTTAAACGCTTAGATATAATTGTTGTAATCAACATCATTATCGTTGGGTTTATCTCAATAAATAATAACCAACCAGAGATTTAAATGTAATGGAAACATGACCTATTACCCCTCATTGCTTAACCACACTTTAAAATACTAACAGTAACAGTAAGGCAGTACTGCTGTGTTGTGCCTGTTGTCCAGTGTAGTTATCTCACCCCTGCCTCGTATATCAACTGATGACACACTGCAATCATCACCTCTCTTACTAATTACTACAGAGAGTGTTCTGGTCGAATATATTTACAAAATTAAAACTAACATCTTACGAAAAAAAATACGTTTTCATGGTTTTATGTTAAACGATTTATAACATAAATCTAAACTTAAAATGGTTTACAATACCTGCATAAAGTAATCCTTTGTTGCTGATTTAGGCAACTAGTTTTGGTTCTTGTTTTGAACCATCATCAGGCCTCAAGGTGTCAGGTAATCACTCAATTCGAAGGTTGTTAACAAACAGAGTGTTTTGTATATGTTTTATTTATTGAACTCCGTTTGTTAACAACCTAAGGGAATGAAGTGATTACCTGACACCTTGAGGCCTTATGATGGTTCAAAACAAGAACCAAAACTAGTTGCCTAAATCAGCAACAAAGGATTACTATATGCAGGTATTGTAAACCATTTTAAGTATAATACAGTAATCCGGAGGCTAAACAACTACAGGGTGTTTTTAAAAGAATGCCGGGATTTTAAATGGTAATTGCTTGGATACTATTCAAGGTAACTAAACGTTTTATACGTCAAATTGAAGTTAAAATAACTAAGTTTTGTTTCCCGTGCAGCAAGGGGAGAAAATTTGACCTTGGTATGCGTAAAACAGTTTAGGCGTGATAGGCCGCTATTGTGGCTCATATGCCTGATGCCAGTCGCCAGTACGACGTTTACGGCGCAACAGAAGGCACAAATTGTAATCTGTAGTTCGCAGAGGTTATATCCATTGCAAAATTAAACTAAATTTTAATCAACTTGATGATAAAGAAACTTGAAGCTGGTTTAATGAGTTTCGTGGCACCGAAGTGTTTTGAAAAGACATTCACCCGGCCGGCTAAAAACAAACAATGACATAGTCGAAGAAATCCGACATTTCTGCATCATAAGCCCATAAAAATCGATCGCCCGACGAAGTCTTCAGTTTAAAAAGCCTAAATTGGTCACTTTATGTTCTTATCTGTAAAAGATAGAGTCTTTGTGCCGAAAAAGATTCAGTTAAGGCATCAGATAAACATGTCGATTGCCCTAAGCGTACAGACTTTGCCAGTTTTACGCTCATATAAGATTGTTGAAAATCTGAATGTTGTTAAATCATTCGGCATTGTATGAAAGAATGAGGAAAAAACTTTATTCTTTTCCCTTCAATTTGACGTTGAAATGGTGTAATTATCTTAAATAGTCCCTGAGCAACGACCGTTTGAAATCCCGGCATTCTTTTAAAAACACCCTGTATTATAAAATAAATGTAAAAACCAAGTTTGGCTGTATTTAACATAATTTAATGGTAGTTTAGAAGCTAGGTGTGGTGTTGAAAGTCTTAGGACAAGACGGTGTTTTACCGGACACCATGTAGCCCTCTACTACATCTCCTGTGTCGTTGTAACTTCTAAAATAACATTATAGCCAACTGCGGGATATCAGGGTCTAATAGATTTAAACCATTAACAATAATAATGGGCACTGCAACAATTCAGCTGTGATTTTAGTTGTTTAGTAAACATTTTTGTCAAGTAAAAATGAATGCAAATATGAATGTATAATAATTACAATGAAGACAACAAAGATTTTTATAGGCTAATATTACTATTTAATGAAACGTTAGAGATTTAATGAAACGTTAAATCTCTAGGTTTTAATGTCTTATAAACCGGTACTAAATGGCTACTTTCTAAAATGTTTTAAATGCTTTAATTTATTCGGGCAAGGTTGTTTTATAGGCGCCTCACATTTATACAAAAATTTTACAACACTTACCTATTGAAATACCAAATATGCAAATATGATAATTAGCTTTAGCAACTGGATTTATTGGTATTTTGGGTGTGCACAAGAACAAGCAGTGATTTAATGAAAAGATGAAAATTAAAAAAAGTTTTGTATATAATTATAATAAATAATATTAATATACGAGAATAAAAATATATAATTATAATATATATTATATATAATAAACCACCCAGTATAACTGAAAAAAATACAAAGCCTCATGGGTGTAAAGAGGATGGACTGTAAACAACGAATGGATCCAACAACTGCCATAACATTGTGTGGTACAGGATTCAATCAAATACTGCCCTTGTATTGGGCCACAGTTTAAACAACTTCAACTTTATTGTAACGTCCAACAACCGTGTAAAATTTATTTACATTTAAGAAGTAGAAATATTGTTTGGTAAATATTTAATCAATTATATGTTATAGTTTCAGTATTATAAACATGGTAAAAATTGTCCAAAAATGTGTTTTTACAGCTTCAGAGTAAGTTCGGTAGTGTTCTTGAAAAAATTGTAACTAATAAAAATTTTCTAAAATTTGACTATTTTATAAATTCTATTTCTAAACGACATGGTATTTTTATTTTAGTACTTTTTATGAATGTGTATGTGCAATGAACTGTGATATGTGATATGACAAGGACTGTTTCCTGATTTCAATGAGGTGAGTGATGCCCAAAAATATTTATCATTCTGAAGTATTTTATAAGTGCTACATTATAATTTAACATTATATGTGATTAAATGTATATGAATAATATTGATTTCCTGTAACAATAAGTATATAACTAAAAGATCTAACGAGTGTATTTTAGAGAATTCCCCATATAGGGAATAAGCTATTATCGTAGTCTCATGGTAAGACCTAAACCCAGGACCGATTTAACTGTTCGTTTTGATGTCCCCAGAGGCCAGAAACACCATTCGTTCAAATTCATGTCTATATATATACGAGCACAGTATCCGTTCTTCGGGGGGGGGGGGGGGGGGGGAGGATACGGTTTGAGAAAATTTGGTTCTTTAAATTTACGGTATGCTGTAGTATAAACAGTCCTACTTTGACACTTCTCATTGTGTATAACAGCTTTTTGATGCTCCTTACTTCAAATGAGCTATTGTCATTAAATTGAAAAAAATACTGCTGCACCCTGTCGGTAAACCTTATAACTTTTTAATTCCATTGAATATCATCGAACCAACTTTTTTAGTTGAATTAGCTGACAAAATTATTTAATTCATTAAAATATAAACACCGGTTAACATGGGAAATTCCAAAGCCACAGGGACAGAGTCCGAAAGCATTTTTGAGATAAGAATATGCCTATATGTTAATTGGGAATGTGAGCTATCATCATGCCAAATTTCTGCCCAACCCGACCAGTAGTTAATCCGTGTTTGAACTTCAAACAAACAAACACATCAACTATCAAATTTATTAGTATTATATATATTATAATACATATATACATATAGGCTATACGTATATTATAATATATATTTTATAATAATATATATATTTATATGTGTGTGTGTCCGTTGGCACGATAGTTTGAGCAAAAATAATCAGATTTCGATGAAATTTGGTACAAACGTGTAGATCTACGTTTATTAGAACGAGTTTTTAAATATTACTGGTATCTGGTATACATTTTTTTCCAGTTAAATACATTTGTTGCATTTAGGAGCAACTAAATTATATCTGGTTATTACTCCAATAATTTGCTATATTATGTTTAGCCTATCTATACAGGGTGGTAAAAAAGTCCCTGGACAGTTGAATATTTTAAAAAATAATGCAGATAGAGCTATAATACTTGGTACAAAGTTACAGGGCATAAAACTCTATTTTAACACATATTCAGTGATCCAATAACCCTTCAGGGGTTCTAACCCACAAGGAGTCAGAAGAAAATCTTAAACGGAAGCATAGGTCAATATGCACATCAAATTAAAGGTCTTCACTAGTAGATTACGATGCCGTAAATTCAAGCTCAAAAGAATGCCTGAGTAAAAAATGGCAGTCGTTCAAAGATTCAAAATTGCGGATTCAAGAAATCTTTGAACATCTGCCATTTTGCGCAGGATCAACCTTTTGAAGTGCGGTTTGCGGCATTGTATTCTACAAAAAAGACCTTTAATTTGATGTGCATATTGACCTATGCTTCCGTTTAAGATTTTCTTCTGACTCCTTGTGGGCCGTCCCCCTGAAGGGTTATTGGATCACTGAATATGTGTTAAAATAGAGTTTTATGCCCTGTAACTTTGTACCAAGTATTATAGCTCTATCTGCATAATTTTTTAAAATATTCAACTGTCCAGGGACTTTTTTACCACCCTGTATATATTTCCATTTACTTCACTCTTCACCCTTGTCCCTAACGTGACCACATGCACTAATTTACCCACAACAACAACAACACAAGTCTTCTTTTCTTTGGCAACTTAACAGCTTCTGTCTACAATGTTAGAACCTATATGTGCTGTTTAAATTATGTTTAACTTTAATTTGGTGTAAAAACCAAGTAAAAGTAATAAAAACTACACTGTTTGAATAGAAGTTCCAGCATCCCATCCTTAGGGACAGCTGACGAATTGTTTGTCCAAATGAATAAACGTCCTCACTGTTTCCTTTGTTTGTACAAAAGATTGTCCATTTTTACCACTGTTGTACGTAGGGATGTGGGTAATACCCAGTGGGTAGGTATTTAAATTGGGTATTTACCTGAGGCTCGGGTAAATACCCTAAAACTGGGTATTTCTAATATTTTTTAGTTTAGAGAAGATAAGGTTGTTTTTGCAATCATTATAATTATGATAAAGACAATAAAATGTGCATAACATTTTTAATATGGTCAACACTAGCATTTTTCTTTAGGGTATAGTTGCTATTAATACCCAGGTCTTGGGGTATTTATGTTATTCTCTGTTTTCTTGGTGTTAAATGAATTTACCTTAATGAAAATTATAAAGAGTTTATTAAAGTAAATTATTAATTAAGGAGAGGGGGGATTGACTAAGTATAATCTGTACATTTATAAAAGGAAATTAAAAAAATCTGTCTGTAGGATCGTAAAATTCAATAATTATTATAAAATAATTTTTGTTTAAGAAATGTTCTTTATTACTGAATCATACAAAAGCTTAAAAATTAAAACCAAACAAAGAACCAGAAGGAATTCCCAAATAAGGTTTATTCAGATTGGAAATAAGAAGCAACACTGAATAGTGAATTCCTCCATATTTACAGTTTAACCTTGATAAAACAAACCTCGCATGTTTAAAACAACAAAAATGTTACATTTTACGAACAAAATACCTTTATATAAATTAAGTAGTTGAGCAGAATACCTGGGTATTCAAAAAATACTCGTAATTTACGAATACAAAATTATCAATTTTTTTCAGTTATTTTGTAACTGTGATCTCTATATTATGTTTTCTTACAAAGGTCAGACAACGAGTAACAGTTGATGCCAGCAACAGTCCTGATTATTGTTTATGTTGTGGGATTAGTTGGGTCATAACAGCCGTTTTTAATTAATTACACGCCTCAGTAAATACTTCCTTTATTACAGAACATGTTAATGTGTTCAATTTCTATTTTTTTAATATAAAAACTGCAAATGTTATGTAAAATGTACGTACTGCTAAATATTATACAAAATAACTGTATACAACAATACGATGATTACTACTGCAGAAGATAAGACTGCAATATTCTTTAATTTAATATAAATCGTCTAATGTTTACAATTTACCTAAAAATTTTAATCGTTTTCTAAAATGAGGGTGTTTTACTATAAATAATTATGATTGAGCTGGCATTTTATAATTTTAAAAAGTTAATAAGTAATAAAGAATAAATGTTAAAAACACCATATTTAACAACTAAGCCACAAAAGTCCAACATTTTTTCAACAGTTTCCAGTTTATAAGGAACAAGTATTTTAGACAACAAGTAAATCCCCTCATGAAGAGAAGTTTTGAAAATCATTTGCAAATACAAATTGATGTAAAAGTTCGATACCGGCATTTTTTAATTTACTGTAACTATTTTTTACCTGTCAGTCAAACTTTTTCTGCATCATCATTATGCTGAACTCCATAAAATATTACAAATGACATACAAAGCAACAATTAATGCTTAGGAGAATATTTAGATTTAAATAATTATTTCAATTAAACAAAAGTCTACTCTGTAAAAAAAAATATCTTAAAAATGTGTATCACAGTAAAGTCTACAATTAACCACATTTTAACCAGACCACATAAAATATATCAAACATGTAGATTATATTAATTAAGCCTACTTAAATTTTTTTAGTAACACTTAATTAATTTTTTCTATTGAATTTTAAGTCCTAATAAAAGGAATTCTTATAAAACGAGATGGTAAATGATACCACTTTGTTTGATATTTTGACGTGTTTGAAAGAATTGGCACTAAATGGAAAGAAAGAGCAGAGTAAACAATGGTAACATTTATTCAATCGGGCAAACAATTTGTCTGCTGTCCCCTAAGGATGCTTGTCCTTGACGCCCTTTTAAAATTCCACTCTTTAAAAAGAAAAAGAGAAACCAAATCTCTACATAAAAGTGACATAAAATAACGATACCTTAAAAGCCTTTACTTTTTTAAAGAAAATTTTATAATAACTCATCAAAAGTCAAAATTTACAACATTAAGTACCTAGTAACTTAATTTGTGATGATGCAATGACATAAAATAATCGTTAGATTGAATGTAATGTATGTAATCTTGACATATTATAAAATGTGTTTTTCATGTTCGGTTAATATTTATACATTTGATTTTATATACCTTTCCTCTTAACATTTCCAGAAAGGGTGTACTGTATTATACCGTGTTATCCCAAGTGTAATGCTGCTGACACCACAAGTAGAGTTGTGGTAGTACTGTTGTTTGCATTTAAAACTACAACTCTGGTAAATTCTTTAACCAGATTGGGCTTTCCTTGTTTTTGTTTAGAAAACTACTATTAAATGTTCTACGCAACTCGTCATTTTTTTATACTCATATATCAGTTTACGCGTATCTATAATCTATATATGTGTTTTTGCTATACATAGTTACATTGTAAATGCTTACGATTATATTCGGAAAATATTTTTGATCAGGTTTTGTTAGTTCTTATTTTTGATCCCAAGATTGTTTTAGATAAAATATGTTTATAATTGCCACATGTATTTTATAAAGGCCGACACAAAAAAATGGAGAAAATCTTGGTTGCCAATATTTTAAGAAATTATTTTGTACTTTTGAAGATTATTACAAAGTTTTATATATTTTATGCGCGAGTTAGATCCTGGAGGACGAACAAAGCTTTTGCCGAAGTGGGTTTGGTAGCGCTGTTAAAGGACAAGAAATGTTTCCATTCCCTTAGTTACGGCACTACTACCTTAAATACCTTTATATTTATGAAAATAAAACTATGTTGTGGGAAAGACGCTACAAATTTCAAGATTGTTTTCAAAGCAATATATGGTTTCAGAAGGATCTGGTACGAGTAGATTATCACATACATTGTAAGTGTACATATGTATGCTATATTGGAAATATATACATTGAAAATAAACCAGTCACACCGAAGACAAAAAATAAGAAGACAGTAGTTCGAGTTGCTATGTCTGTTTGTTGTTAACAGAACAAGTTCAGTCTGGTGGTTAGTGTTGCTATGATGGACGTTGTGTCTAAACAAGCAAACGAACAACCACCCGACCATTGGAGTATTGGCAAACAACTAATGTGATTACTATGTAATTAAAATAAATATTGAAGTAGGAAAAGTAAATAATAATTTATGAAATCAATTAAATATTAGGTGTACAAATCACCATATTATAATTTTTGTAAACTACAGTTTACTACATGCATACAAAAACTACTCAATGAATAGTAATCTATCGCAAACAAGTAGGCTATTATTATTAGTTTTAACGTTTTTTAGGAAATGAAAAATAGAAGCCCCTCTTTGGTTGGAGACACACGCATCAAGAAGAAATAAAATTGTCTATTTGGTGGCTACGAGTATTATTAAAATCCTGTTTAAGAAATAAAAGTGTCATCAATAATTTACTTTAATGTTAATGCAAGTACAGTGAGTTAAACATATTTCTTTCATAACAACACGTATTCCTTAGCAAACATACTGTTAATGCTACGTAAATAATGTTAGCAATAACGTGTATTAGTTAATGATACTATTTGGCCGAATATTTACGTGATTTATAATTCAAAATGTATGAAGATTATTTTAAAATAATCTAGCACACCTTTATTACCATAAATATTGTCTAAAGCAATAGGATTAATTTATACATTCGTAAATTGCGAAAACAGTTTTGTTAAAGTGTTTGTTGTTTTTATCTTGGTGACTCATGTTAGTTAATCGGAAAGCTCTGGTGTGACTAAATTTCCCTCATTTACTTCCGGGTTAATTTTAAGACTAGTTCTCTACTCTTTCGTAATAATAAAAGATTACCATTTATAGTGTAAAAATATACTGTTAAATGTCATCAGTCATAATTTTTTAGAATGACGGGTCTTTTCAAACTAGTGCACCGGCAATGTTACTAGGTTCAGATTTAATGTTTAAAGGTTTTAAGCTATTATACGTCAGGTTCAGTCTAAAATCATTAAATATATTAGATATAAATAAATATATTAAATATATAGACTAAATATAAATCGGTTTCTGAAAAAATACAAATAAGGAACGAAATTGATGATTCAGTATTTAAATTAGAAGATAAGCTAAACAAAAATTACACACACGTACACACAACATCTCCAGCCGCAATCTCAAAATTCAATATCTACAAGATATTGCTGCAGAAGTTGTCATGTTTATATTCTGCTTGTATTGTGAGAGCACGTGTTGCTATAACACACACAGCTGCTTATAAATGTTATATACTCGGAAATCATCATTTAGACGATATTATTTTTATTAATTGATCATTAAAATTTTTTATTAACCAAGTGTTTTGTTACCGTACAGTATTTGAGTTGAAGTCTTATTTATAAGTTGTTGCTTTAAGTAAAAAAAGGGAAAAAATATCGGTACCGATTTTACTTTTAGTCATTGTACGCTTATACTATTTTGTTACATTTGTAGTTTCAAATTGGAGAATTTTCTGGAAGTATTATTCTCTGGGAGTATTAGGTTGCATTGTAATGGAATAAGTATCGTCGTTAAAAAGGTAACAAAAACTAAAAGTCATTCCAATATTAAAATAAGGTCATCAATATGTTCTAGTATCACAATAGTCAATGGTATTACACACGTATAGCTAAAACCGTGAAGAAAAACACATCCTAAGCTACGACGCGGTGGAAAGATCATATGCGTTCTCGTTACCTACATTAAAAAACCTAAAATTTTGTCACAATAATGTGAAAAAAAACTTTTAGTCACAATTACTGCTGAAAGTGTTATATCATCCAAACAAAACGATTTTCAAAATATAAAACCATGGGTATTTAGTGTTAAAAATAAAAAATAAAAATGTATGATACTAAAGACTTACGAATTCGGTTTCTTCCTTAAAAATACGGAAATAAGATGCTCGAGTATAATATTGTACTCAGGTTTTGTTTACATCTTGACTTAAGTATAAGTTTCTATTTTCATATTTTTATATCTATTTCTTTATATCTATTTTTTTAATTTCTTTATAGTGTTTATATTTCCTAAAACATTAAAGCGTAATTTAAATGTGAAGGATAGTAAAAGAAGTATTTGGGTTACAATAGTGCGAAAAAAATAATACTAAGTCAATGTGAAATGTATAATAACTTAAAATTGATGACTGTCTGATAAATTACTTCTTTGTTAGCATTTTACGCGCTGTCTCTTCCAGTCTATGATTGAGCGTGATAATATTTTGTGAGATTGATCGAAATCGATTTCGATTGTAAACTCGTTTATGTATATATTAGCTTTATTTTAGCGCATGTAGATATATAAACAATATTATAATGATCTTTTTTTATTATATATCATAATTGTATGATTCGTCTAATGGTTTTGATCTGTGTTAATAATATAAATTTTATTAGCAGCTCCCTAGTGTAAGATGCATTTATTTTAATGGTTTTTATTCTCAATAAAAGTTAACAAACGTTTGAAAAACTGTGAGTGACAGTACCCGATAAATGGGTTGAATTGTCATTTAAAACCTTCCCAGGTTGATGGCTGTGGATCAGTCAAAGTCCCCATCTTCAATGCTATTAATATCTGCATTTGTTTGTATTTCACATAGGTCCAATGACAAGTCTATACTGTATTGTATAGTTTCAGCTGGGCATATTACCCTCAAACATAAATTAATTGCTTATCTCGTATATTCATGCATCGTAATATTTTAGAATATTTTAAAGCTGCTCTGAAACCCTGTTCTTTGAATTGAACATGGTACATTGTTATGGCATACAAACATTAAAAGTGATGCATACAAAGTATTTTATAACTTGTGTTATGCAATTGTGAAGATGAATCAATCTGCATTTAAATTTGAAATAAAATTGAAAACTTATACTCAATACAGTATACTTATAAAAAATGCCACTAAGAGTGAGAAAACGTGTAAAGGTTTATTCAACTTAGTCAGTTTTTAGTACTATTTATTTTTTCTGTAAGTAAAGTTTGCAACATTGGTTAGGTGTAATATCTGTCAATTGCTATACAGTGTGATACTGTAGGTGTATTCTGGATTGTTAATCCAAATTTTCTGGGTTGTTCAATCTTCGAAATGCTTTACAAAGTAAACGGATACTTAGGTACTGCAAATCATATTTTTGTTGTGTGAAATTTTTCTAGTCCTGAAAAGTCTTAGTATAAATTATGTAGTTTAAATATATTTTAAAATAAAATTGGTTGTTACTTTATAATAGCCCAAATAATAAAGGATTGTTGAATTTTTGTATTGTATAAACAAACTATAAGGTGAAAGCTTAACACCAGCTTTATATTAGAAGTGTTTTACTGAGAGCGGTTCATCTAAGCAGCCGATTTTTCTTGGGACTAAGCCCACCATCATCCTCTCATCAGTGGATTCGGCAGCTATGGTGTCAGATTTTATAATTTTGGATATACACAATTTGAAAGAAAAGTATTTTTTTCATATACAGTAGTTGTAATAGTCTAGGCGCTAGACCATGTCTCATGTGCAATTGGGAGGGCTGGAACTGCACTCACGGTCAGTCCCTGGTCCTAATCCAACTACGGAACTGCACTCACGGTCACTTTGAGCCTTTCTGGGGGTACCAGAACTGCACTCGCGGTCAGTTTTTAATTAGCCTATATCACATTGTGCAACACCATGATTGAATTGATTAAAACTTATTAAATTAGTTGAAATATATTGAAAAGTTTTGATTAAATTAATCTAAACGTCAAAAAATAAACTTACTACTGACATTGTAAAAAATACACATGTGTACAGAAAATTCTAGCATAGTATTTACGATAACATGATAGGCTATATTCTTATTATAACGAAGCTTCTTTTGTAAAGGTTAGGTTAGGTTAGGTTAGTTATTGTTGTATTTATTGGGACAGACACTAAAACGTGTATTAAATAAAGTATTGGATAAAGTAAGACAGAAGACGGAATAAACAGATGACTAAGGGGCTAGTGAAGCGTTCAGCCGTGAAAGACCGATTTTTGACCGTGAGTGCAGTTCCATATGGCTTAGGCGGGCTACCCTTCCAACCCTTGTAAATTCCTTTGACCGTGAGTGCAGTTCGTTGTCAGCCGTGCAATTATGTCCCCTAAGTTTTGTTGTGGGGCTTTGTTTAACCCCTATGAGAGCTAAAAAAACAAAAAAAACAACTGGTCACGTAGTTCAGATCATGGTCGTTTGACCACCATATTGGAAAATGGCCACCAAATTGCTACATTATTTGCTAATACGTATCTCCATACCTAGGGGTCCAATTTTAATTTTATAAAGATCATTTTACTCCCTACCGAAGGCAAACAAACTTGGTCGCTAAACATGTTTTTTAAACACATTATTTATTGTGATATATTAACATTTTGAATCCATGTGCTAAAAAATATTGGGATTTCTTCTCCGAGTCGGTTTAGCTTTTCTACCAGATCGAGTTTCATGACTTTGGTCTTACATTAATGGTATGCACGCACATAATTCGCTATCAAGCACTGGCATTCATTTATCTGACGTATATTATAAGCTGTGCACAAACGCAACTTCCTCCCTGTACATTTTTTATGGGAGTTAAATTTCCTTTTTTTCCAAGTTCGTTTGGCTCTTCGATCCGTGTGGGGCTCCTTCCCCATATTGGCTAGCGAATTTATCATTTACTAATAAATAAAAATACACCTGCTAGTATAATTATCTTTTTGCCTTAAATCAAAGTTAGTTTTTTCCTCCATTCAAACCTAAAATGAGAAAGTTATAGTAATTGTATTCTAGATAGCTTCATATAATTATTAGATGAGTTAAAATCACCAACGATCAGAAACTAGATTTGGTGTTGAAAGTTTCAAGATGCTCACCACAGGACAGCATGTGGCCTCCAATATATCTCCTCTTTGTCGTTATAACTTCTCAACTGTCTTTATAGCAAACTGCGGGATATCAAGGGCTGATTGATATTTCCTCTGTATCATGATGAAATATTGGATGAATTTTAATCTCAAGCATGGAATAAAATTGTTGTAGTTTTTTCATAATTTGTCTTTAAGACTAGGCAAGTGGTTTAGATTCAAATTGCATATTTTCTTACCTTGGAAACATGCATAACTGTAAGTCAATATCAAATTTATGTTCCAAATAATTTATTATTATTTTAAAGTCTATCCAAATAGAAGAAAAACCTTAAATATAACTAGCCGATAATTATAAAAAGTTATTACTTATTAAATGCATTTTAAAGCTGGTAAAAAAGTGTTATGGACATGTTCATAATACATGATACTTTAGGGTATGTACCTAATAATTTGAAATTCTTAAACCAACGTGAAACGGTCCTTAATTTTACCTCGAAAGGCCCAAAAATTGTAACTATTGTACATAGGCCTAAATAGTCTAAATCTATTACAGTGAAAAGTGAATTTAGAGTTAAGTGTTTTTTTTTTTAGTGGGCTACGTGCCATCTAGTGTTTAGCACTTCCAAACACCTTACTTAAAATAGTATACTTAGTAAAATAGTATAGGTTATACTCTAAATGCTCTTTAGTGAAGAAATGGCGTCCAACAGTATAACACAAACCATGCGGTATAATTAACTAGGACACAATTAACATAAATTATCCTTTGTCTCACCTTTATAATTTATAATCTAATTAACACATTAGCTTAAGGCTTTGTTACTATACATATTAATTTTGTTAAACTAAAGTAAAAAAATAATTTGTTTTGAAAAACAAAATGATCTAAAATTAATAAATCAAAGCACCGTAGTTGGAAGAGTAAAGGGATTGCATAAATGAATCAGTATAGCCCTATGGTAAATTCAAGTTATAATATTATAATTTAATACAATTCCCAATAGTTGGAGATGTGTAATGTAATGATAAACACATATCTTTGGAAAATAAACCCTCTCTAGTTACTCTTTTCTCTCCTAATACGTGAGCTAAAACCTCAATACTGTTTGAGAAATCTATAGATTTACAAAAGTTTGTTAATTTTTATTTAACTCCTAATAAACCTGTAAGATCCAGTAACACTTCGCGCAAGAGCCTTTATCAAGTAACTTCTGATCTCAAAGGATAAAGAATTTACGAGATTTGAACATTTAAATGCATACAGTAGCACTACCTCAACTCTACTTGTGGCGACGGCAGCATTACACTGGGGATAACCCGGTAAACACAACACTTATAGTTATTATGGGGTTGATTGTAAAAAATAATAGTAAATTTGCTTGCTGTTAAACATGAGTATACTGTTTTTGAGAGTATTCGGAGTAGTAATACAAGGTATATTCTAAGAAGGTTTTGAATATTGTTCACGTTTTTATATTCGTTTATATTTGAAGGTAATGAACTGCAATGCACATCGCAACAACGTGTTATTGTATCATTAACTGTGTCATAGGTTTTGTGGACAGCATTTAAATCACCAGACTGTAATTGAAACTCATTCTGTATTTTTTTATATTAATAATAGCATACTTCCACTTCCACATAATTACCCTTTCGAATTGATCGTACTCTTGTGAATACGAAGGAGGTTCATAAAATACAGAACTTTGTAAAAACCCGAATAATAGTTCCGAGTTTTAGTTACATCATAAATGTTTTTATTTGATTTACCTATAAAATTTTTACAAATATTTTATAACATAAATAGTCATTTCAGGATATATCTAAAATATTAAACATTTTATGTTATTTTAAACTGTAATTTACGAAGGAGAAAGTAAACAACAGTTTGTAAGAAGAGTACTAAAAAAGTGGAATGCAATCATCTGAATTTGAAAAGGACATCGCAACATCCCGTCCTTAGGGGACAGCTGACGAATTGTTTGCCCGATTGAATAAACGTTCCCATTGTTGTCTTTGCTCATCGTATCAATTTAGTGTCCACTTTTTATTCCTTTAGGAAATGCAGCATTTGATCGGAACAAATACTTTTCGTATTAATTTAATATGGTTAGTAAACAAATAATATATTACGTAATCAAATAATTTATTGATTTTAAAAGTAATTTATAGTTTCATATTACCTAGTATTAGTGCCAAACCAGCTGGCAAATAACTTTATAAGCATGGATTTATAACGTAGATTATCGGAAAGTAATTTAATTATGAGTGAAAATACATGACAGGGAACGATAGTAGTAGCAAACAATGAACTCTTGCACATAAATAAGCAATGTGAAATCATGATTAAGATTTTACATGGTGTTGAAAAAGTTAGTAGTTTGGATGTTTTATACGTAACTTTTAAATCTGCCAGAACCCTTTTTTACAGTCTAGGATGGTGAATAAAGTAGAACTATTCAGTCTAGCTGAGATATCCTCTAATGTAGCCAATGGGTAGTGTCTACGCTTTACATAAGCCCCCTGTATGGGGGATACTTGCGTGTCCTGAGGTGATTTTTTAAACTGCCTAGCCACAACAAAAATTGTTCTCTCTCTTTTATAATCCAACTCCTTTTGGTGTGTAGTTTAGAAAACTAAAGACATTTAACTTTGTTATTTAAAAGTCGTAGGTCTTTACTTAAAACACTAACAGGACTATTCAATAAGTGAGAAGTGATTAGTATGAATAGATATACTATTTGATTTTAATTACTATACAATAAAAACTGTGGGAATATTTTAGGAAATGATGTAATTAAGAAGGAGGAGTATTTTATTCAAATCATTATGGAATTTTTGATAAGCACGTAAATACGCATCATCTCCCATTTCCATATGATTAAAATATGTAGTGAAGTTTGTTGGATACAAATTCCGCGGCAACATTTCAGGGCGTAGCGTCCAATCACACCGGTTAAAGAATTTACTAGAGTTACACATTTAAATGCATAGGCCCACTACAGTAGCACTACCTCAAGTCGACTTGTAGTGACAGCAGCATTACACTGGGGATAACACTGTAGAACACACATATTCAGAAAGTATCCAGAGAGAGTTGAAGGTTATCGGAGTATTTCCATCTTATTCTAGGATACATTTTACACTTTGGTGATACACTCCATACGTTGGTTATAAATCAAAGAGAAGCAATAGTTTACAAAGAAAACGAATGGTTAACAACCAAAATCACTTTACCTGCACTATTAAATAGAACAATTGACTATTATATATTCAATGATAGAACATATTTGTAATAAGTTGTAATGAGTAAGGATGACAAAATTAAGGTGTTAACATTTTAAATGTCAATATGGTATAACCTAGACATTAGTAAAGGTATATTTATTATTTTATATTCAGTATTGAAATTATTTTGCACCTAATCGTAGTAAGTTTTAAGTTATTACAGTCACTCAGACTTACACATATTTGCTTAAAATTCAATTTTCATATGTGTATCAGGAAGATGCATCTTAAGTCTCAATTAATCAATGAAAAATATTTTTTTAAAATGTAAACTGGCTTTAAAGTTTATACTAATATGAAAGCTTAAGGCCATTACAATATAAATTTCATATGTCGATCTTTCATTTTCAAAGAGAGAATTATAAAAGGGCATCACGGATATACATCCTTAGGGGACAGCAGACAAATTGTTTGCCCGATTGAATAACCGTTATTAGTATTTACTCTACTCTTTTTATCTGTTTAGTGGTAATTCCTTAAACCACCAGAAGGGAAAATAAACTGAAATTAACTAAGAATCGTCTTATGTGTTTTGGAATGTATTTAATTATTTTAAGCAATCTACGTGCTAATACTCTAAGTGTTAATATTTACTCTGCTTTTGAGTAATTACTAAGTGAGTTTAGCTCACATTTGTATAATATTGAAAACAAGAAATTTGTTTTCTTATCTTGTTTATCTCTAAAAGGAGAATTTACAAAGGTAATTATGATAGAATATAAAATCGGTAATTTAGAAAATAAAAAAAGGCTGAAGTTTTTTGAAAACTGTTTATTTAATCAAATATAAATCAATACCTAACATTCAATTTGAAAAGTTGAAATGCTTAAACAACTATTGCTCTTTTAAGCTATTCTATAAATTGTACTAGACACTTGAAAATGCTTTGTCTTTTTATAAACTACTGAAATCTGGAATTTGTAATAAATTGAGAACTTCGTGCAGTAGTTTTGCTTAAAACGAGACAGAAGTGCTGCTATAATAGGGCTATTTATGCTAATCAATACTTCTATAAATTAGAGAATTCATTGTTATATTCGATTGTGTAAAGCAATAAAGCAATGTTTTATGTTGTCCAAATGTCGTAAAGGTGAGAAAACACGATTGAATTAAAACTTCCACTGTTATACTTTTAAACGACTTGTATTTGTATGCCTATATAGTGTTCAAGGCTTGCTTTCAACTTGGGTTTTAAGTACTTTACACCTTCATAAATTGTTTAAAAAGCAAAAAGCTTATCTTGAAGTATATTAAAGAGGCACTTAAGAAATAGCTTATCAATTATTAAATACATCGTTAAATATTCTTGTCAAAATGTTTTGCTTATGAAAAAGGAATTTATTAATTTATTATTAAAAACATATTTTGATTTATAAAAAATACAAGAAAAAATATCATCTGGGATGTAGTTCATGTGATGATTTTGATATAATATAGTAATTACAATATTTTTGATGTAAAAAACATAGATACGTTTTTGTTTGTCATAAGTATTTTTAATTGTACTTTATTGAATATGTATAGGTTAAACATAAATTATTCTACATAAAACTTTATGTACAATATAAATTAAAGGCTTTAAATGTGCTGTAACATGTTTTGTATTGCAATAAATATTTGCCGAGGTATGTTTTTAATTAAAATCAGTTGATACGACAAAACTAATCCCACAACATAAACACTAATCAACGCTGTATGAAAGCATCAGTTGGCATCATTGTGTTAAGCCATAGCCTCCTCTGTTAACTTGTTTGTTTATAGTATTATTTTTGGTTCGTACTTAAGTTATCCGTACATTTTTAGGTGGCACAAATATAGTATAACAATCGGTGAAAATAATCTTTAAATCTTTTTAATATTTATGGACAATGAAAAATAAACAGTGCTAATTTTGCTTTAAAATACAAATGTTTTAAAGAAAAAATAAGACGAATTTACATTTCAAAATGAACAAAATAAATTTATAAGTAAAAATTTCAAATAACTGATCTTTGAATGGGACCGTTTGATTGAAAATTTAAAACAAACCAAAGAGAAATATAAATTGTATAACAGGTTACGTACCTTGACGTCCACAATTCCTCCTGTATAAATTTTTGTTAAAATGATATAGGATATTTCATAACAAGAGTAGAAAGTGAGTCATTACATATTTAAGATCGTGTTTGAAGTGCGAGACTTATAAATAATGTTACTTTTGGTAGTAAACAATAGAAAGCTGTTGGAAATATGATGTTTCGGTTTTAAACACATAATGAGAACAGCTCAACTCATAGTAATTTAGTGAAAAACTTGTTTTACTTTCTTAAATTTAAACCTGAAGGAAACTTGGTTATAAGTACCAACTGGTGAGCCAATTCAGAATTTCTTAAGACCAGTTGGTTGCATTTAGGGTCTTGATGTGGATCTTATTTGTGAAGAGCAGCCTTCAAAATCTTGGTTGTGGTGAGCGGAATGATATAAATTGGATTTTTTTGTCTTCACTTACCACATTGAATTGGTCAATATACTCTTATGGACAATATTCAAACAACAGTTTATAAATCACATTGTGAGGTTTACAACTTGATTGACCAACAATCGGATAAACCTTGTTTGTTTTGCTATTGAATTAATTCCTAAAAATAACTTCTGGAAAATAATTAAAATATTAAATGTAACTTTCATTACACTGTTAATTTTTTAACACTAAGTAATACATTTAAAGGTAACTTATTAATTATAAGGAAAATACAAGTAAAAGTTATTTTCTTGGTTGATTTTTTTCTGATTAGATACAGTATTAGTTGGTATTAATGCCTTTTACAACGAAAGCAAAGTAAAATTTAATGATATTTTTCAAAATCATATCTTACACTTATTTAATGGCCTAAATTAAATTTTCTTTTAATTAATCTTAACTCCCCTTCTTTGGTTAAGATATATAGACAATCACTTAATCTTTTGACATCGTGGTGTCAATTCATTACAAAGTTTAATCCAATTTTTTTCCTTGAAATTCACTTGGAACATTAAAATACCTCAATCATTGAAATATGAGTTCATGTAAATATAGTGAGTCACAGTAGTTACATCAAATGTTTAATGAGGTCTCAGGTTAATTAAAATTAACTGATCCTGCAAAACTAATCCCACCACTCCGATAACGTTATATCAACCATTCTATCCGGATTTGTATTGAAACAGGAGGATTGTTTATTCAAACTAAATTCTTGCACTTCAATTTGATCACCTGATGGAATTTTACTTTGCTTTGCTGTTAATATTAATATAAAAACATTATTAAAATTTGTTTATCTATGAGTATAAAATAGGATGTCATTTGTATATTTTTTTGTATAGTTATATATTATTTTGTCAGTGATAAACCTAGACCACGAAACTTGGTAAATATATGTAGAATTGGAGTAGGTTTATACACCATCAATTTCGTGACAACATTCAGGGCTAAGCTCTGGGACCGTCTTAAATGTACCCATGTCAGGGATTTTTAAAGAATTTCAGTAGATTTTTTTCCTATCAAACATGTGAAAGTAAAATATAAAACAGGTAATGCAAATCGATGGTATATTTCGTTCTGCTATTTAATTGTATTTGTTTGTATGAAGGTATTTTTGTGCCATTTGGTAATTAGTCTTTTGCATATATTTGAAATGCAATCCACTATATAAAATAATGTTAATACATAACGAGATCTTCAAGTACGAGCTAGCTTTGCCTATATGTTTCCTGGTAAGTGTGTTGTAACTGTTTCTTATAGTAGATTTAAAAAACCTAATTATTCTTTTCTGCGTTCTCACCCCGTAGCGAAGTACGGGCAGAACAACTAGTATTAATAAAAACATGATTTGACATATAAATTAAGTGTTTAGGGGGTTTCAGTAATTTAAAAATTTAAAATTAGCCTTTTAAAGACAAAAGTAATGTTAGCAATGAAGCTTTTAAATCTATAAACTTTTAACCTCTAAAGATCATCAGTTCATATGAAAATTGAGGCCATGCAAGAGCATCTCACCCTAGTATAGCCTGCTTATAAATAAATGTGACAATAAATGTACGCTTATCAAAGTCAAATAGCTCTGTGAAAGAAACAAAACATGTTACTATTCAGCATGATTTACATATGTTTTTGAAGTGATAACCTACAACTTCACACAGTGATGGCTCATGATAACTAACAAATATTTCTAGTCCAAAGTGTAACTGTAATATTTACCAACAAAACACTGAGAAAAAATAAATACTGTATACGTTAGGAATCAGGAAAACAAAAGGAATTCAATCGGACAAACAATTCGTCAGCTGTCCCCTAAGAATGGGATGTTTGGAAATTCTATTCAAACTGCAATTTGTTCTATCTATAATGCAAACAAAAGTTGTACAATTGTTCATTGTCTTTGAAGTAAAACAAAAATCTAATGTAAAATATGATTATAGTAGGTAATAAAGATCTAGGTCGTGATGGTTAATTTATTATGATTCGAGAACTTAGTAATAAACAAAATCATTACCTATATTTACCTAATTGAGTACGCAAAAATAATAATGATAATTAATAATATTAGGAATGTAAATAATTAGTGGGATGTGTAAAGAACTTATATCAAACGAAAATATAATCAAATCATAACACTGAACAGATGACGTAATTTAGATGATTTATTATACTAAATAGTTATTAGGCCTACTTATTGTACTCACAAGAAAATTGGTTGTCCATGTAACTGAAATTACTTCTAGTTAAGCTATGTGATGTGAAAGCTACTATCAGTCCTGCAGAAAAACACCTCGTAAAGTAATTCTTGTTTTGTTCATACAACTAAATAGTAGCTTAAAATGAATGGAAGATATTTTACAAAATTGTTAAGTTTTCTTTTCAATTGAAAGGTGTCTTTCCCCCATACAACTGGATTTAAATAATGCTATAGAAAAATAAAGTTGCGCTGGTATTAGTTTTCTTTTACTTCTCAAAATCATATTAACTTTAAAATACCCCCGCCGCAGCAAACCTGCAGACTAAGCGAATTTCCATATGTCTGATTGGATTTACACTAAAATGTCTACTTAAAAATTTAACATTTATTTCCTATTTAAATAGAATTATTTTAACAGGTACTTAGGTTTGCTGCATCAAGGAGGGTAAAACTTTTTTTGTAAAATTGTTAATAGTTAGTAAGAAATAAAACATTTTCCAAATTTTATCAAAATATGTTCATAAACAAGCAAACTACAACAGTTTACTCATTCTCCATAAGAATAACATGGGAATTTAAAATTTACATTTTTTTGGAATTTTCTCCGTAACCATTAGGCGCATAGTAACACTTCAACATACTAAATTATTTGTTTTTTTAAGCTCTACAAAATGGTTTGAAAAGATTTTGCAAAATTTTATTTTTTTTGGGTCAAAAATGGGAAAAACCTATTTATACCCCATAAAACCCCCCGTAAACCCCCGTTCCCATAGTCCGATCATGCTGGTTCGCGAACTCGTTCGAGTTTATCCCGCCTTACACCTTCAAACCAAATTTTATCAAAATCGGACAAAAATTACTCAAGTTATCGTGCGGATGGACACACACACACACACACACACATATATATATATATATATATATCTATATCTATATATAGATATAAAAATTTGAACGAATGGTGTTTTTGGCCTCTGGGGACATCAAAATGAAAAAGTAAATCGGTCCCGGGCCTAGGTCTTACCATGAGACCTACGGTAATAGCTACTTCCCTATAGGGAAATTCGCTAAAAAGAAATAGCTATATAAACGCAAACTTATTTATAAACGCAAAGTATATAAACGCATGGCTGAGATAAGCTGAACAACATTTTCAATACGAAAATTACTTTAAGATATACCAAATATTTAACTAAGTTACCAGAATTTCACGCAATTTTACAAAGTTGTCAGCTACCTTTGTCTAGTTACTAAAAACATTTGATTGAGTTAACAATGCTGTTGCTATTCAAACCTTGGTTCACACAAGGGCAGTATTTGATTGAACCTTGTATCACACACTGTTGTAGCAGTTGTTGGATCCACTCGTTTTTACGGTTCAACTCTTTTTACATCCATGTGACAGAGCTATATTGTATTTAGTTAAATCACTCACAATATTTATGTAATGCTTTTTGTAGCTATAAAATAAAAATACTGTTGTTTGAAACTCTAGCTTATTAATGCAACACAAGTTTACCAACATAACCTCTGTCAATTCACCATATACTTATGATTTTAATTTGTATTTATAAAGGTAAGTTTAATAAAATATTGTCTATAACTGTTATAGTATGGTCACAACCGAGGCCGAATAAATTTACATAAAGCGGATTAATATATTTCATAATCTAAGAACATAAGGAATTTATTAGACATAACGTAAGTGATTTATAAAACATGATAATCATGATGGTTCATATTTCAATTCGTTTGACATTAAACATTACTGTTCTTATTGTAACCATTATTAACTGATATTGTAATTAAGTTTGCAAAATTACAGTTTTTTTACGAATAATTATGTATTCATAACTCCTCCTTTTTTTAAAAAAGATCACATTATAGTAGCTAAAGGTTTAAAATCAATCAGCCCTTGATATCCTGCAGTTTGCTATAAAGACAGTTGAGAAGTTATAACGACACAGAGGAGGTATATTGGAGGCCACATGGTGTCTGTCTTGTAGGGACAGCTTTATGAGACGTTCAACACTTCTTGTAGCTTAAATTATATGTACGAATAATATAAAAAACCCACCAAATTGTAATGAAAAACGCCTCTTATTGCTCATGTTATTCATTTGTTACCAAACATATAAAAGTCAATGCCCTTACTCAATCACTGACTGACTGATTCATTACTAAATTCTCGATCTTCCAGACTACCTAGAAGGCTGAAATTGGAATACTCATTATTCAGGTCATAAATAGGAAAGTTAAACAGCTTTCATAATTATTTAACTAAAGGGGTAACGCCTACAAGCCCTTAAAGTTTCAAATTTATTTTTATAAACATTTAATTTATAAGTAAAAATCCGGTTTTTGTACTTATTTTCAATTTTTTATTAATGCTTTCATAATTTTCCTCCTTAATTCATCAATTGAGATGTTTTGTCTGGTAGAATATGTCCCTTATTTACCACAGAATAAGGATAACCCCTATCATAAGGGGCGATGTCGGTAAAAGAAGGAAGTTAGTTTGTTTGCCAATCTCACCTCTTTTATCTGGCATTCAACTATTCAAATTTAAGAAAACAATATCTACTCAGATGACCAAACTTGCCAACAATTGTGTGTAAACCTAATCTGTGGTGTGTTCCCTAAACAACTGACCCAGGTAGAGCATCCATCGTACGTTAAAAAATAACAATATGGCTTAGGTATGAAATTGTACTAATCTTTTGTGGACACCCTATATAAATATTTTTTATACTATTTACAATGAACAAATCAAATACTTATAATTAAAGGGAGTTACCTACAAAAGCATTTGGATAAATAATCTATCATCATTTCTGATATATTATTTTGCATAAAAGCCATTGCAAATCAGACAAACATTATCAGTATGAATTCAATTTACAAAATTGCATTTCATTTACATCGTCAAAACAAGCAATAAAGCCTAATTTCAATGATTATTTTTTAAATGAAAAGGGCATCCTTCGTCTGTCCCATTATCAACACACACATGTAAATGAAGACCTAATGAAGGAAGACGAACGAAGTAAGAGACACAATGTCGAGTGATGGAAAACTAGAGTGGGAGTTTTGTCGGCGATAAGCTTCTCGCAATGAATGGCGGATAGTAATTAGGAAAAAAATATATGTGTACGCACACCTTTGCAAGTATAAACCCACATGCCTCTTTAACTCTGCCTATGGTGTCATTGCCGCCTTTCAAAGTGCTAATTAATAATTGGCGGTTAATTATCATCAACTGATGACTAATCAAAGTTTTTGTAGTTGCATAAAAAAATATTTAACAAAAAAATTACAAAAAATAATATATGTGTATATCTTATGTATGTATACGTGTAATATATGTATGTATATTTTTTTATATACAGTCCTGTAAAAATACGTAATTGTTGAATCGTGAAGTATTAATACAATTTTAATTACATACAGTTCCTCTCCCAGAACATTAGTAAGGAAGGTGATAACTGCAGTGTCAACAGTTGATTTATCTAAACGGGGTGAGATAACTGATGTTGAGGCTGCCACCTTACTTTGTCGTTAGTATTTTAAACACTGCAGAACATTTCGGAGTAAAAAATAGTATCGTTTTTGGATTAGGAGTTTAATTAATTATGTTTATGGTCAAAATAGTACAGGCCAATAACTTTTCAATTATTTGCCTTGTTTGATTTTTTTCTTTCGTTGAGGTACGTTAACGGGGTTTTTATATCTAATAAAAAAGACGATATAAAAATTACAATTTTGTCAATCAATATCTAAATATGAAATTATTTTTGAGAACATTACGAGTTATAGCTTTAACAAAACTATCATGACAAAGTAATAAACTATTAACTTATTTTTCTAGCAATTTAAATTTAAATGTTTACCTGACTGTTAATTATTTCTGTTGATTAATTGCACGAGTTAATGAGATAGTTTTTGATTGGCTTTTAATGATGCTTAACGCTTAAAAAATCTAATCATTGTATGAATAGATTAATAAATGTTAATATTTATTAAAGTAATGTATTTGTTAAAACACTTACGCATATTTATGTGGGCACTATCAGAGTTCTGTCTTCCAATGTAAATTTACAATAACGAAAATACTATTGGATCGTTTAGTCGTAATAGAGAAGAGTAAATTTTTAAAAACTAAATTGCATACGTTCATATTAAAAATATGAAAATATTTTTGTTCTAAGAGACTCAGTATTAGATCCCGGTTTTCACCAAAACAATCAGTAATATGATAATGACGTTGATCTTTACTAGGAGCTCACTTAATGCTTCAAATTAACCTAAAAAAACTTTAATATTTGAACATAAAACTCATAAACTAAAAGTAGAACTGTCAATTATCCCATGATTAGTTAGTCTTAACCTCTTAACACTCAAGACTCTTAAAATTTGCAATAATCTAGTAATATTAAAAAATGTAACATTCCCCCACAGACACCCTCCCCCCCCAAAAAAAAAACAGGTAAAACCTTTAAATGTTGTGTTTTGCCCGTACTTTATTTTTGCTAATTACTTAATAATAATACTAATTTATGGGCCTTTTAACCCAAATATTGTACAAATTATCTTTTACCACTTTTTGAAATACCCTCGTAAACATTATATATGCGAATGATAAAAATATACATCACAAAAACTAATACAACGTAATGACCCATATACAAGTAGTTTCTAGGCAAGCATAAACATCTGTTTCGGCGAAGTGGCAGAATGTAGGACTAAAGGATACAGAGAAGCTGAGAAAACACTGTGAAAGCCTTTTGTCCCAACAGACCGATTGTTTTCGTTACTGAAAGACAGAATTATCACCCACTGGACAAAGGATAGGTCAATCTCACATCCTTGACAATTCTTTTGTATAGACAATGTGGGTAGAGAGAACCTCAAACGTTACAGAACAAATTGTCTATACTTTTAAGCTACTTGGAAGCTGTTGTAAACTGCTGATTATTTTGTTTGTTCCACATTCAACCCTAGACCTATATGGACAGGAAAATTTAAGGTAAGAAGGCCGCAAAACTTTTAATTACCACGGAATGTTACCCACCATGATTTGAAATAGGGCCACACTGTTTCCACAGAATGCAGCGCAGAAAACTATTCTACTCTTGGATAAGTCCAAATACATTAAACCCCAATCACAGCACACCTGTGCACTCAACAACGTTTAAATTCTCCAATATTAAATGTGTTGGTAAACATTTTTATTATTTTTATCGTAAAAAAACAAAATTACCATTTAAAATAATAGTTGTTAGCGCATCAACGCACGCCGGGTGACTCCTAGTACAGTAATATTATAAATGTGAAAGTAATGTGTAAGTTTGTGTGTAACTCTGAAGTGCCATCACGTGAAAACCACTGGACCGATTGAGCTGACACTTTACAGAGAGTTACTTGGTAGTCTTGAGAAACTCATAGGCATATTAAAGTTGTGAAAACTTCTATAGGGCTATACCCCACAGTGGTTCAAAGTTTCCATGTTATTTCTATGAGATTTCATATTTAAAAGGAATTAAAGAATGTTGCCAGCTGTTTCAACTAAACAAGTTGTTACTATGATATTAATAGTATTTAAAAGTTGCATACCAACAGGTTGCACCCTAATAATTTATTTTTGCATTAATGACAGCGGCTAATTTAAACTAAGCAGCAAAAAATAGCTGTGATAAACACAATGAGAAAAATTCTAAAAGTAGTATTGTTTACATTCATGTTTATGTATTCAATATAATAAATAATTTGTGATGTGCGAATGTTTAATAATTTACTTTTTTATATTGTTTACGTGCAGGTGTAGAACATTATAGCTATGGTAGATGTGTTATATTTTAGCATATCGTAAATTAAAAGAACCAAATTTTATCAATCCGTGTCTTCCCCCATTGCAAACGCAGAGAACGAGTATAACTGAAATAAGTATTTTATACTCGTACGCCAATCCCGTAAATTAAGATCATTACTCAATTTTATTTATTAACCAAAATATAATTATGTCCATATCAAAAAAGTATATTTTACCAATCAGATGCTACATACCCTAAAGGAACTAAACGTGGACACTAAATTGATACGATGAGCAAAGAAAACAATGGGAACGTTTATTCAATCGGGCAAACAATTCGTCAGCTGTCCCCTAAGGACTGGATGTTGCGAGGTCCTTTTCAAACTCATATGATTGCATCCCCTTCTTTTTTGAGTACTCTTCTGTTTCAACTGCCTTTTTTATTGCTCAGCAAAATGTGTTTAAATGCAATTTAAAATATGAGTTATTAGGTTTTTAGGTTACAGTGTTTTAGCGTGTGTTAAGTTGTTCTTTTTTGCAACAAATTTGTAGTTTATATACCCACTTCTTACCCAAAAGAATATTTCGGTGGGGGATATAACCAAGGCTACATGTTGCCTGTTGGCCAAAAGTTTAGAAAAGGAATTTGTGCACGCATGATTTTCCATTCAAGAACTGGCATTATGATCTTGGAACGTACTTATAGCCGTAAATTTCAACAGTGGCTCGGGTGGATTCTTTCTTGAGATTAGGTCACATAGAGTGATTTTAGACTAATGAAGTCATATTGCCAATCCGTTGGTCTTTAAATACCTAATATACCAAAGGCTAAAAGGAGGCAATTTTATCGAATGAATTGTACAAAAAGGTTTACAGAATTTATTACTATACTTATAAGTTACACTACGACATAAAATGTATTGGTAATGTTATCGTATATGCACTAGCATAGACATTTAAAAAATGTTGTTTTAATATGTTATTAGGATAATTAAATTAAATTAAATATGGCGTTTTATCATCAAATATAAATAATAAAGCCCATTATTATGAACTAAATAACACACACAAATTTATCATGTACAATTAATATGAACATATAAGTGTAAAATATATTTTTACAAAAGTCAAAATATAAAAGTCTACATAGTCAGGACCAGAGCGTATACACGAGATGTGAAAAAAATTATATCAATAGGAAGGTGCATATACAAATGTTTAGTTATATTTAATATATATATATATATATATATATATATATATATATGTATATGAATTTGTACCCTTTATGTTGTCTGCTTAGCAGAAGTCTGTATGTTCAGCAAAGCAGAAGTAAAAAGTGAACTGGGTTGCTTCATAATTGTACAGTGGCATAAATGCAATAAGTATGTTCTTAAAATCAATACACAATTTTTACTAAAAAATGATTATTTACTTCACAACAAAGCATACGTGTGTGTGTAGTACAGTGTTATCCCCAGTGTAATGATGCTGTCACCACAACTAGAGTTGTGGTAGTGTTGTTGTATGCATTTAAATGTTCAAATCCCGTAAATTCTGTAGTCGATTGGATGGCACCTGCTGGATGCTCCTTCTGAAGAATCACACTTATTTATACACGTTTTGCTCTCATCTTAAAAACATTTTGTAGAATTTATAAATATATATATATTATATACAGAGCATGTATAGCATATAATAATTTCTAAAGTGCTTTTTTGTCGGTTTGCCTGAACTTCCTTATTTCTTCTCTAATGTTCATAAATGAGATGTCATTTTAAAGCTTTTTTTACCCACTACACCTGAAAAATATACAAATGAATAATTTTTCAGTAGTTTTTTTTTTTCGTAAAACCGTACTATTATATCATTGGTCTTTTCAACCTTCACTCATTTTAAGATCTCAGCATCTTTGTTAAACTTGAGCTCGGGTTGAAATGAGTCACTTTACGCCCTAGTGATTAATTATACTGTTTTTTGGTATGCAGTGCACTCAGGTATATCATATTTACTTAATGACAAAATCTTTGATTAACAGATTGTAACTAAATGAAATAATTACTTCATTAATATTAGTTGCATATGGAAAACATATCATGGTAATTATTATTAAATAAAAAATAAACTATAGGACGTTTGGTAAAAGTATTAAAGTATTAAAGTATTCTCTTCGCCGGGAAATGTTTTCTATTTAATTGAGTATAATTTAAAAACGATAATCATCCTAAATATCATAGCTTCTCTTGTAAAACTCCAATAAAAATACTTCCAACAAATCAAATCAGGGCTGGGTCTTGAGACTTTCAACACCACACCTACCATCTGATCTTTAGTAATTAAAGCTAATCATTAGAGAGAAATAATTGACAATAATTGTCGTGGCCTTGTGTGTGCACGCGTATTTTTCTTGAGATTGATAATTGAAAAAGGTTGCTTCATTTAAAAAGATTTATTTTACAATATATAAATGATTGATAAAAAATGTGTAATGTTGTTGATGACTTATTTAACACTAATAATTAACTAATAATAACATATGATAGATATTTCCTTATTGCCAACATAGGATATTGAATAATTATAAAAAATGTGGTTGGTAGGCTTTGCTATATTTAATATTATTGAATGTAGGTATATGTCCTTTCGTGTTCCTTCTCCATTTCTTTACTTCTTCAAACAAAACAAGTTTTATCAAGTTGGGATTCAAGGCTATGTATTCGGAAGATTGCAGAGATTATAGAGTGTTTTTAAAACGTATTACTTTGGGTAAGCCCAACTTTTATCGCATCTACATCCAGTGCTAACTATACAGTTTACTTTGTACGATATATTCTACAAGAAAAACTATCACGACGATTGATCTATTCTAGAATATGATAGGTAATTTAAACTTCAATGTATTATTATTGTCTCAGACAAGTTGACCTAAATTTATTAACATTTGTCATGTTTCAATACATCATCACAGATGCAATAAAAGGTTAACTTATGAAACAAATTTGATAATATTTTTTGCTTACAATAACGAGGTTTGGTGTATCCGTTTACCTACCTTATTTGATTTTACACTAAATACTTTAAGGTCACCCAATGTTGAAAATTGTTTTAGTTTTGACGTCGTAAAACTTTCAGCAGCAACTGCGACAGAAAGTTTTTTCATATGACACTGACCACAGGTGAGGTGTAACTTTGTCAATAAAGGTCCCATGAAACAGCATGTATGACCCCTTAACGCCGCGGTTCTGCTGCTTTCTTATTATTACTTAAACAAGCTTTTAATGTTTAATGTTCATGTTGAAATCGATATTTGTTTTTGCTAAGTTTGTTACACATACACATTCTATTATATTGAAATATATTGTTTATAAGTAAAAAAAAATGGAAATGCAAAAATATCTTGGAAAATAAAATACAATGCCGGATTGGAACATTATATGTAGCTTGTGTGTAACAATCCTCACTCGTTCAGTCAAACAAATTTCTTACCTGAGAAAACCCCCTAGAATGACGAGAATGTAAGATTGGAAAGTGCTTCGTAAAAGGAACTGTATACTTAGTATTGCTTTCAGGTTTTCCTTGTTATTTTACCAAATGTAAAACAAATGTTTTCATAATACATTAAAAAAATAAATGAACCTAGTAATTTATTTGTAAACAATCCTATAGTAAGATTATAGCACAATTTTTGAATGCCTAAAGTAAAAGAAATGAATTTATTTGACGCCCCGCGCTTAAACGTTACCAACATCAAAACAGAATTCACGTTTTCATTATTCTTCCACTATATAAAGACAATTTATAGGGTGTTAGAATTTGTTCTCTTATTAGCCTACCTTCCTTTTATAAGTTAAACAATCGTGGGAATTATAACTTTTAAAATAGGAAGTATAATAATAATAAATCAGATTTACTGTTACAAAACTTAATCTGCTAAAAAATATTTAAAACCCCTAAATATTATCCATTTCAGTATCTTAAACAAGTAGCTCTTACACAATCTTAGCCCAAGCTCGACAGTATGTTCAAATGACACACGTTAAGTTGGTGACGTGGCATAGAACACAAGTTCAATCCAATACATTCAATATCAAGGTTTACGAATGTTACTAAAACTGCCTTCAGATGATGTTGCGACGCATATTCTATTCATCCAATATCTGTGATGTGATTGGTTTATTAAAGCTCCGGATTGAAAATACAGAGTGATTGGGCTAGAGGTATAAAGAAATAGCTATCTCTTATGATATTAACATGTTATTGTAATTAACTATGCCAACATGTCATAAATACAACCAAGATTATGTGAACAACGTTTAACGGTCGTAATTCAAACACAATGCCTAAAATCTACAAGTTAAGGAAAATGCAGTTTTCCATGTGATTTTGTTACCTTACAATATACTTATTTGTCAGGTACTACTAACTACATGTTTCGTGGCAACTACCACTTTATCAGGTTCATCCTCTTCTACGATACGTCATACTCACTTTTCATGTCACTAAGTTAAATCATTTTTGGCCTTTACAACAATTTAGCCACTAGTTTTAATGCAACTTTTCACCTTGGTGGAGTAGCAAACAGACACGACTCCCGTGTTATGGGATCAAGAAATCCAAATGCTTCGGAAATGCACGAAAGAGACACATCAAAAGTGAATTTTTGGTTGGGACTGATGCGTAATGCAATCATTTGGCCATTTTACGGAACGAATAGTAACAGGACACATTTATTTGGACATGATAAAACATTTTGCAGTGCCAAAAATGGCAGAACAAATTATAATCCGCCACAACAATAATGTTCGTGAATTTATTAATCAGGGATTCCCTGGATTAGTTGGAAAGGGCCTATTGCATTGCTGACAGGATGGTCAGGTTTCGCCTCCCCCTGGATTTATTTGCACGGGGGTTTATCAAATATAAATAGAGTTTCAATTTACTACCGCCTTTTACCCGTGCTCGCTTCAATCTCTTAAGAGAGTCTTAGTTACTCTGACATTACCATTGATGTTGTGAACGAGAATTGAACCCCTAATTCAATAAAATAAATTCATAAATAAATAAGGTCTTTATTCATGAGCAAATTTCAGTTACAAAACTGTTTTAACTGTATTTTTTCCTCAAGTCAGGATTAAACTAAAGAAAACCTCTTATAGCTACGAAACAAAATAAGATTAGTCACACAACTCTTTAGGCGATTCTTAAAATTGTAATAGGACAATTTAACGTGCAAGGAATTGAATTGTACCATTTGATTGTACTGAGCCGGCCCGAAGTAAGAAAAACCCCTTCTACCAGCATCAAGAACAACCCTTGGTATGTCAAGCAACAAGTCCTGTCTAGTTCTGCGCTCTCTCACGGCTGACCTCGCTTTCAGTTTTTCCTACAAGTACTGTGGTGCCTGAGTGACCAGTGTTTTGTAGACGATACATGCAACCTGCTCCCGGACATTACAGAAATGTCCCAACAATTCTCCCGGACTAGAATTTAGATTTTTTTTTTTAGGGATTAGAATTTTCTCCCGGAGGACATTGTATTTGACAGCCTACGGTGGTGAGGTTGTATTCGTACCTTAGGGAACAATTCTGAAGCCTGTGGAGTATTGTGATCTGTTCCTGTGTTAAACTGTATTCAAAAACAGGTAGGCAGTAATTTAAAGTAGAGAAAATCAGGGATTTGACCAACCTCAACTTGATGTTTGCTGGGAGCAATGTTCTAAACCTATAAGGCACTTTTAATTTTCCAACAACACAATTGCTTATTTGTTTTACATGGCTAGAAAAAGTCAGCTGTGAGTCAATTGTCACACCAAGAATCTTAATGCTTTTGACAATTGAAAGCTCTGAGTTATTAACTGTGACTTTGATGCTGTGTTTTTCCAGCTGTTCATAGATTACTGCATTGGTAAAGTCAAGTAAAAGTGCATAGCGGAACATTTTTCAGGGTTTAGCTTTAATACATGATCCTTAGATTATTCAAAAGCGCATATGCTGTAATGCTTCCCCAACCAAAGTAGGCTGGTATGATAGGAAGATTCATCAGCATAAGAATAAATAATCCCTAAATCCAAAACTGATTCAATACCTACTATATACAGGTTGAACGAGATAGGACCAAGACAACTTCCCTGGGTAACAGGAACACCGACTGTCTTTGCCACTGACGACGAGAGCTGATTGCCCACCTTTGTAATCTGTGATTTGCCACTCAAATATGTGGCCATTCACCCTAAAACCGTACAGTCAAACCTGAAATATTTATCTTTGAAATCAACAAGTTATGGTTTACAGAATCAATCGCATGTGGTTTAGCATATCAGGGTTAATATTATTACCAGTTCCCATGGTGGGAAAAAGACGATTCATGTCATCTGGAGCTAGCTTACAAGAGTTATTGTTCTTTTGGTTCAATACAGATGGACCATCTCTCCGAATTGACTTCCAACACATTTTAGAGTTCTTCATTTCAATATTATTGTTGTCATGGTTCTGATTTGCCCGCCTGATTGCATCATTTAACCTATTTCTAGCTCCACAGTACTGCTGCCTAGACTCAGGGGAATTTGCATGTAGATGCTCCTTCTTATATATTTTTTTGTTAGAAATTTTATTTCATAATTCCTCCACGTAGCTTTTCGTTTTGTGACTCTTTTCCTAACTAAAGGCGCACACTCATCATAAATCTGAATGATTTAAGATGTAAGTTTGCCACAGATTTCCTCTAAACTATTAATCCTGGCTATCGCTGCCCAGTTGGTTTTTGAAGCTAATGAAATAAACTGAGGCATGTTAAACTTTGTGAAATCTAGATATGCTATTGCATATCTAGATGCTATTGCACATGCAGAATATATTTATTCTGCATTCCTTTTTTGTATACTACACGGAAAGTCACAAAAACCAGTTTATGGTCAGTTCGTTTTTTACCATAGCTAGTTAAAATTAGGGAAGTGTCAATCACTCCCACCTTGCTCATCTTCATAACACTTTCAGTAATAATATGGCCTAAAAGGGTCGATGACATTTCTGTGACCCTAGTTGGCTCCATTACCAACTGTGATAAGCTTAGAGATTCCAACAGATTACTTAAGAACTTGCCATCACTCTTTTTTTCTCCGAATAGAATTTAAATATGTAAATAAAAATGACAAGTGAACAAAATAACATTGATAGAAGACTAATAAACATTTTTTAAATTGGAAATAAAATAATAGTTGTTTGAGAAATAAATGAAAGCGTATGCATTGTTATTTATGTATTTTTTTTATTGGAAACTGCATATGAGATAGCAACACATGTTCTCACAACAGAATATAAACGTCACAACTTCTGCCGCAATATCTTGAAGATATTGAATTTTTAGATTGTAGCTGGGGATGCTTGGTGTTTGTGAATATAAATTATTATCACAAAGGGAATCCCTCCCCTTAGATTTAAAATATTTTGTTATTGGGGCTATACTATTCAATTTGTATGGTTTTTTTTATTATTCATACACATTTTACAGCCTTTACACAGTTAACATTAGATTTTTCTCACCACTATTATTGAAATACGACGACTAGCAATAAAAAATCCTCTGAATATAGGAATTATTAGGGCTTAGACCAAAATAAAATGTAAAAAAATCAACTCTATTCCTGACAATCGACTAATTTGTAAAGCATTACAAAATTAAACCATTGATTTTATTAAATTATATTCTGCAGCCGCTTAATTTGTCCATGAGAGCAATTAATTGAATTTGTGTTAGTAAGAGCAATATGTCTTCGTATGATCCCATATAATGATTTTTCAATATTATCATGTATTGCTAGAAAATTATTTTTGGAAATCATAAAAAAATAGTAAAGACTACAGTATTAAATAATACTTTTACATGGTATGGGTTAAGCATAAAAAGTAAAGTATATTAGCCAGTACGATTACACATATTTCCATACATATTGTTGTGGGTCTACTTAGTTTGACTCAATCTCTTGTTTACAAGTTTTGCATATCATTAAATAAAGTCATGATTGGGGAGAGTACTTTCAAAGCCTTCTTTGTCGTCATACTATCGTATCAAAAACAAATAACTAGTAATTTTTTATATGTGCATTTATATCACCATTGTTAATACATTAATTATTATTCTAATAACTAAAAGGTTAAAAGTGTAGGTTTTCAATAAAAAAACATATTCGATGATGCATTGTGAATGGTTATAATTTTGCCTTTAGATTATTATATAAAGAGGTTCCAGTCCACAATTTACAAGTATTTAATCGTAGCAAATAAGGCACTGTATCTCAAAATGAACATATTTAATCATCGGATAATCTATAGCTAATCAAAATATTCTCGTCTAATAAACATTACCATTGATAATTGTTATAGTGTTGAAATATTGTTCGAGACATGTTTTAACTGTAGATGGCGACGGCAAAGATCACAAGTTGAATTCAATATTTAATATCAAGGTTTACGAATGTGACTGTTGCTGCCTTCAGATGAGGATACGACACATATTCTTCACATCCAATATCTGTGATATGAAACGTGTGTTAAATCTCCAGTATTACTTTCTTCAGTAATTTAAGTAATGCTATTGATTACCGCACAGGCTTAAATTCTATGATAACAGTCAGTTGAGTTTTCAATAATAAAAGAGACATAAATAAAACTTGTATGACCAATTATTATCACTTCAAATCGTAGTTGGTGACTAAAATTTAAATACACCAGCCCTAGAAAACCTGCAGACTAAGTGAATTTAAACTTTACAAAGTATTTCCATAAATAAGACACATTTATTCAATTAAATTCAATTGATTCAGAAAAAGAAACAATACAAATAACTTTTTACATCAAATACTCTTTTACACACATATTTATTCCCCATTTAAATAACATTAGATTTCACAAGTGCTTAGGTTTGCTGCTACGAGGAAGTAAAAAAGGGGGTTTTGACCAAATGTTTATAGCATAGGATGAATTATATAAATTTGCTTAAAATTTTTTATTATATATCCATAAACAAGTAAACTACAACACTTCATTTTCTCCATAAGAATAACATGTAACCGTTAGGCATACAACAAGACTTAAATATACTAAATTATTTCTTTTTTCAAGCTCTACAAAATGGTATATAAAGAAATTGCAACATTTTATGTTTTTAAGGCCAAAAATGGGAAAATCCAAATGTTATTCCATAAATCCTCGTTCCCATAGTCCGAACATGCCTTTTCGCGAACTTATTTTTAAGTTTATCCCGCCCTACACCTCCAAGCCAAATTTAATCAAAATTGGACCAAAAAATTTTCTAAAGTTTTCGCGTTTATGTTCACATATATAAAAATTTTTACGAATAAAGTATTTGCCCTCTAGGGACATCAAAATACAAATTTATATCGGTCCGGGTATATTCCTTACCGTACCACTTACGGCAATAGCTACTACCATATAGGAAATTCGCTAAAATACAAAATACAATACAGTATGTTACTAGTACACAGTATGTTTACAGTAGTAGAATTCAGTATGTTGAGTATTTAGAATTCGAACCTTAATTCGCCGTAAGGAGAATCTTCTGTGCATGTATCGCATTTCAATTCCAAGTTAAACCAATTTAATTTCCGTTAATTCTCCTTAGTCACAAAAGCCTTATGTGTACTTTTTTAACAGATTAGATATATTGATAGTAGATAAACAAAACATTATAACTAATTATGGTAAAAACCTTGTCAGACAATCCTTGACATGTTTTCTAGTGTCAAAATTTAGCTTGCTACATGTTTCGGTGGTTCTTCAATTCCACCAATGTCAAGCACACAAAAGGATCCACTTCTTGAGGTGTCGTCAGAATTCTTACACAACATTTAATACAAACACAAAACACGAAACGATTAATAACGATAACAGATAGGCCTATTAATTTACGCGCGTACATTGCCACGGGCAGGACTGGAAGTAGACTGAATCAGGTTATGAAGGACCGACGTGGACTCTGGATTGTACACGTTTTTGATTTGAGAGCTTTCAAAATAAGATATAAAGATCTTTGAGCTACACTCAAATTGCAGAAATCCAAATTCGCTTAACACATTATTGACAATAACCATGATATGCTGGCTATAAATGACGGTCTCGACATTCTACATTGCTGTGGGAAAGGAAACTTATTAAACATCTTGGATGAGTTTGAAATATATAAAGACATAAAAACCAGGGACAGCTTACAAATTTTAAATGAAAAACTCAATTATGAATCCCATTATATTTTCAACACTCTACTCCGTCACTAAAATAGTCCTATATCAGCTGTTGATAGCGCAGACGACAATCCAGAGTCCACGTCGGTCCTTCATAACCTGGTTCAGTCTACTTCCAGTCCTGCCCGTGGCAATGTACGTGCATAAGTTGATAGGCCTATCTGTTATCGCTATTAATCGTTTTGTGCTTTGTGTTTGTGTTAAATGTTGTGTAACAATTCTGACGACACCTCAAGAAGTGGATCCTTTTGTGTGCTTGACATTGGTGGAATTGAAGAACCACCGAAACATGTAGCAAGCTAAATTTTGACACTAGAAAACATGTCAAGGATTGTCTTAAAAGGTACGTTTTTATCATAGTTAGTCATAAAACGTAATCGTGGGGCTGTAAAAATGAATTATAAACATCATAAAATTAAAGGTAAAATTAAGTAAATCGTTTAAAGGATTATAAAGAGACTTGACTGATAAAAGTTACATTGCTCAATTTGAAAACATACTGCAATTGTAAAAAAAACTTGAATAAAATATTATTAAATAAATAAATGAATAAAAAGTCCTTTGTTAAGCGAGCGTTTTTCATCCTGTTTTCAAAAACAACTCTTGTCCCTAATCCTTATAAACTATGCATATAAAACAAACTATAAAACAATCTCTATGAAAACATGTAAAAACAAAACACACGATATATAAAAAATCTATTAAAACAATTTATAAAAAAAACCTTTGACAAACATTACTTTAACATGGCCAGAATCTTTTATAAAAAAAATCAACAGTAATTAACAATAAAAAAAACATTTAATTTAACTAATAATTATTTTACCGCACAAATGTTCATTTATTTTTTTGTGTTCACAGCATTGGCTCCCTTTACTTGATTAGGGAGATTATTATTATATTCTCCCTTATCAAGTAAAATTTGGACCCTCCTTGTATTCAAGGTGGGTCCAAAGGATGACAAGGTGCGCCTCCCCACTTCATGTCTGACTCAGGGAAAGTGCAACAACTTGTCCTACCTCGTGCTGCTGGCAGAGACATCTCGGTGAAAGAGAGGTTTCTCACATAGGTACTGAGGCTGGCCGAGCTATATTACGTATCAGGATGCAGGTTAGGTGTTTATACTATACAACTCTCTTTATTGTACTTATGTGTCCAGCGTTTCTGTAATGGGTTGTGTGATCTCTTCTCCTACAGTTATAAATTAATCTTATTGATGCGTTTTGTAGTCATTGGATTTTATGGCACCTGTGGTAAATAGGTTCCTCCCTCAACTGCAGACTCTCGTGGACCGTACTGTAGGAGATTAAAATTTACGGCAGTAGCATCAATGTTAAAACGATTGACGTAAACTGTATTTTGTATAATCTATTTAATACATTTTCTTTATGTACGGTATCTAACTTGAAAACACCCTAAAAAGTGATATGATGTTTTAGAACAAGAATATTCCTACCCTTAATATCCGTGTTAGAGTATCCGTGGTAAATAGTATCTTTAGACTGTTTAAAACACAATAAATTATTTCTGGCATAGGATAACTGGGTACTTTCCTGTTAAAGGGAACATTCATTATTATCGATGATTTTTTTCGATATATCGATATTAACAAATTTAAACATATCAGCTGACAACTACGATAAATATTGTTCAGTAATCAGTATATGAAACTGTTATAAAAAATAACCTAACATAACTAACTAAACTTGCTGTAACATTTAAAAATTCCGTGTTTAACTTGCCTTTTCTATTATCAAACCCAAACGGAAGTTTTAAATGGTACAGCAAGTTTGGTTGGTTATGTTAGGTTAGCTTAGAACATAGTTTAATATCTTAATCCATATAGACTATTTTAGCCTAAACAAGATCAGTTAGTTGTTGTTGTCAATTTGTAATAGATCTGATCGGAAAACAAAAATATCGATGTATCGAAAAAAAACATCGATAATAATGAATGTTCCCTTTAACAGGAAAGTACCGATAACTGTAATTTGGATGCTATAAATTCTTCTCGTGTATGTTTAGTCAGTGATAACATTGATTTTAGATGGTAAAGGAAATAACAGAAAAACGTTTAAGGCTGTGGCAAAAGCTATAAAAAACATAATTATACTAAACTACTACTAAAAAGTGAAAGATTAAATCAGAGGTATTAAAAATAAAATTACAATTTTACATAGAATACTTGATTTGAAAGTATATTATTTATCTACAGATGTTTACCCTTTGAAAAGTTACAAAAATTGTTTATGGACACAGTCATAGGCAATACACATTTATTATTTTAATTTGGAGTATCCTACAATTTGATCACTGTGTTAATCTTTTCGCTTCTCTAGAAGGGTTTCACGTTGAGGTATTACTTCTCAACACGCCAAGACCTCGTCTTCACCTGACGCCATATTTTCTGCCGTTTCCTCCACAATTGAACATTTTAATTTTTTCCGTTTTTTTACCTGACAAATTTCAACAAAAATGGACCATATTTTTTAACTTAAGGAAAAATTCCAAATAACTTTTTTCATCCTCATAAATACACTTATGTTTGTTGGGTTTATTTTTATGGCATACTTAATATGCGTTTGAAAACCACATATATGTACAAACTTCACTGTTACGAACACCAATTATCTTTTTAATAATTGCCACAATTCCCTAAAATGATCACTAGCCATGATCATAATAGTATATTCATGGAATTTTAGGAGCTCCTTCTATGAGGGATACCACAGTTATTGCATTTTAACATGTTTTTTTGCAGCTAGAGTACTGCAGGCACTCAGGAAAATCCATAGTTCATAGAAAATCAATATTCAGCCACAATCAGGAATTGAGTTGAACTTTGTTCACCCCACCCCTCCCCCCTTTGAAACATGTTCATAACATAAAACCTGCAAACTGGACTGGAGTTGTACATGAACAAGGAACAGTGTGGAAATTTCCACAACTAAATAGACGACATTGATGTGATTTAAAGTTAAAAGTTAGCCATTTTGGGGTCAGCAAGCCTAGAAGAAAGTCACCAGCAATCTACAAGCTATCTACCCATATCATTCTTTCCCTACTGACTAGGGTTTTTTGGCAGAGGTGAGAATATTTATAAAGACTTAAATTGATTGTTAACCAATTTTGAAATCAACTGAATTATTCAATTAAACTTTTAAAATATATTTTCAGCGAAACTTGTTCATGATTAAATCTTGGCTAGACATGCAATGTAGGAGGCTTTGGAATATTTTAAGTATTATTATTTAATATTGTTACCTTTAATTTTAAGGTGATTTAGTCTGATCAATATTGTAGTTGATGTAGAATTCCCTTATTATATGGTATTTATTGATCAGTAGTACAGTTTATTTCTTAGTAACAGTGGAAAATTTGGCCAACTAAAACCTGTTTTGAGGATGAAACATGAAAGCTGACATGTTCTCAAATCTTCATGTAGACAAATCTTCTAATTTGTCTCTTTATTCAAAATGTTAACGATTATGTTGTAATAAACTGTAAATATAAATGTTTAATAATCATGTTCCTGTAATATAGCCGTTTGTTGTATTTGTATCAAACGCTCAATTCATATTTTCACACAGACCAGCACACTCATTATGGCTGAATCACACCAGAAGCAATTTATTATAGAAGTTGCAACATTTTAAAATGCTCAATTGAATGCTATATTTATATAGTTTAATCCAAAATATTGTTTTATTATGTGTTTTAATGAAAAGTCAACCTAATTAAATATTCAATGTTATCGGTGAATTTTGAGTCTAACAAAATGATGAATTAATTTAGCAAATTTATAACTGGAAAACAAAGTGATTTATTTTGTACAGATATACATAAACGTTCCAAAGTCTCACCAATGTATGTATTTAAATGTTTAATAGGGTAAGATGTGTTATTTTTAATAGTTGAAAGTGTTACATTACAGTTTATCATCTCCGTGATTGTACATGAACTTATTTAAATATATTAGCAACTAGTGAGTCTCAATTAAATTGAAGCAACCTATGACAATGTTTGGGAGCTAATTTAGACAGTGAATCATATTCTAGTAGTGAAGGGGTCCATACAAGAACAAAGTGAATTATTTTGGGTAAATATTTTGAATTATAGCTCATGGACTTTGTAATTTAACTTGTATATTCAACTCAAACTCACTTGTTCTTATTTAAATATATTTAGCTCTTCACTTCTTGTCATTGTATGTAAATATCATGTTTTAGGTTAGGTTATGTGAAAATTTATTCGTATGGATGAATGAGGTTTAACATTCATGAACTTTAATCCATTTAGTGAAGATTTATTGAGCATTTCATGTTTGAGAAATGTTGTACTACCAACAAAATCAACTAGGAACATGACTACTATATTATTAGACATGAGTACTAGCTATGTGTATGGGTTTTGTACAGGGAATTTTTGGACCCTAGTGATTACTTGGAGCTACCTACTTCACCTGATGTGGTCTTCGGTGCTAGACTGTTGTGTTTCTGGTTCACTTCTACCTTTTGGATATCTACTTACCGTGTTGGACTTACTTTTCTGGACCTTGGTGTTCACTTGTCCACCTGTGGGTATACCGTGCTCCGCCTAACCGTCACAGACTTAACCAACGCACTCAAACCGCAGATAGGTAAATTTTATTTTCACTCTTTTGTTTTATATGTATATATTTTGATGATTGAAACTAACTTGCTAATGTACATTTTCAGGAATTTTTCTAATTAGTTTTAAGTGGGAATTCTATGTTTATTGCCATTAGTTAGTGTCGGCCGACAAGTTAGGTATAATTCAGTGGATTTACACTTGCAAATGTTGAATTTTGAATATTAAAGGGCAATTGTTGTTGAGATATAATTCCTTACTTTAATATTAAATAATTTTGAGGTGATTAAAAAATCTAGTTATCATTCAGATCACCTGGTGTGTGCCCTATCTTGATTAGATAAAACAGTTATAGTATTTTTGAATAGGCTACAATTTGAATTTAGATTTATAAGATTTATTTGAATTTTGAATTGAAACTTGGAAAGCACATTTAAAACATTTTATTTGAACTTGTCCTATACTATCTACTTTTAACTTCTGGAATCAGTCACAGGGTATTTTGCATCAACATTCTTATCTGAGCAAAAGAAAAGCAGATATCTAAGCCATATTATCAAGATAAATTTTGTAATATTTTAGAAACTAATATCACTCTGCAGATTTACTGAAAAGTGTGTTTAGCTTTAAATTAATTAACTATAGGGTTTAGCCTCTGCCATTCCTTTCAGTAACATTGTTTTCAAAATTATTTTAACTTTTCCTTTTCCTTGGAATATTTCCTAGTTTGGATCCCAGGAAGTTTAAAAACTAGGTGGCGCCCTTTTCATGAAGAATTATTGATTAAGGATAAACACTCTGTGTACAATATTCATCTACCCACCCCAGACTGAGCAATCCGAGGCTAGTGTGTCACATCATGTAACAACGAAGAATCAACAGTATCCAACAACCTTGGTAATTATTGTATTAGCAAACAACTCGATAAAGCCATTAGGCAAATGTTGTTTGCTATACCGTGACGTCAACTGTCTGTTGAGGAAAGATGTTTATCTACTACAAATAGATTGGTACTGCAGTAAATTAAAAAGTCTGTAACAAATAAACTGTCACAAATTATTTGTAAAATATCAACTTTAGGAACGTAACGGTCTTGATTCAGGCGAATGAGTTTTGACATAGTCATTGCGGTTTGATAGTAATTATCTTTAATGATTGGCAAAACAATGTTACCAAGTAAAATTAAATATCCATGTCATTTTGAAGTCTTTCACAGAACAGTGTTATTGATGTAGAATTTAACTATTATCATTGGTTCAGGAGTTAGATAAACCAACTGGACATTGCATGATTGCACTATTGGTCTAGTTCTGCGGGAATTTAATCCTAGCTGAATATGGGTAGAAATTTCACAAGTGGCTTTTTGATGAGTTATAATGCTTTTGAATGCATTATAATAACTTACTTTAAGATACGACGTGACCTGGTTCATCAGAGCGTATTATATCCTGGAAGTCCATCTAAAAAGTGAAAAATGACTATTGAAGATCATACATGCCATAAAGTTCGTACTGTTATATTAATTGGTCTGTGGATTATTCTATAGAAAGTCCAGGTGTTATTAGAGTAAACGTTTTATTGAAATTTCGATGCACCATTATCAACACATTTTAGATGACAAAATGAATTTAAGTTTAAATGAAAGTACAAAGACATTAATACATCTGTAAAGCTTTCAAATTGGGAAGAGGAGGCACAAGTGAGGCATGTTGATTGCAGGTCCGTTGCCTCGTATGTTACAAGGGACAGACAAGTCTATTACATGAGATGTCAAGAGATGATATAGAGCAGAGGGATGAGGCGAATGTGTAACCTTGGCCAGTTTGAGTGATGAATTAATGTCCGGTCAATGAAATGTGATAATGTTTTTAAACCCAGAACTTAACCTTAATTATCTTATTTAATCATAACAGGTTTTTAATAAGAATCATTAAATATATTCAGAGATACTAGGCAAATTCATAAACTGGGCTACATGAATAATGCGTGTTATGAAAAATAAGTGAGTTATTTGTATTACAAATGACATTCGAATTGGGACTAAGTATAGGCGTCATTCTTGTACAAAGTACTGAACGTCCATAACGTTGCATTTCTGTACATAGATATGTGTAAGGATTATTGCATTAAACTAAAATAATTAATATTTAGAGTCGGAGTCGATCCCCGGCCGACACATACCCTTTATGTCAGAATGTCTGAAATGCTAGTGTGGCTATAGTCATGTGTTTTTGAACTCTATATGTAATAGTTTGACAAGTATTAATAGTTTGGGCGATGGTGTTTTGTATCCACACCTTGTTGATGGACATATTAGCTTCAAAATGTACACAGATATCCACGACTACATATTGATCGGTGGAGATTATAAGTTTAGTTACCTAGATTAACCTTGAAACATGGCAATAATAATGAGTAAAACATATTTACTGAAAGAAGTTAGGTTTTGTCTTATTTATTTTAGAATGTAGCTTGAATTGTTAGTTTCAAGATACCACATCAAAGATCAGAATGTGGCCTTCAAAATATCTCCTGTGTCATTATAACTTCTCAACTACTAAATAAAACTGTGGAATATCAGGCTGATTGATTCAATCACCGCAAGCTAAAATATATTTTGTTAAAATTCTCTACAAACCATTCTTTGTTTGAAGTTCAATCGTTGTTGGTGATAGTGAGTTAATGTTGTTTAAAGGTTTATTGCGGACTCATTGCGTAGGTTGTCGTCTAAAAGGTGGGCGCATTGCGAACTGGGCGAATAGGGTTCCATTGTGTGAGCTACCCTACATTTTATATAGACTTTTTGTTTTGTTATTGGTCAATTTTTGCATGTTGTATCATGGTTTGGCTGTTATACAGTGCATATATTGAATGCTGTATTCCAACTAAGGTTGGGCTTTTGTGAGTTGTAATTTGTAATGTAATGGTTATATTTTTTCACCTTAGGATGGGATCACATTCCAGATCTTGAAACGTTGTGTATAATTTTTTTACCACTTTAATGGAAAATGTCCACAATAAAGCTTTTAACATGAACCACTCTGTTATCCTCAACCAAAATTCGATTTTAAATAACTAAAATATCTAAATTAATGTGTAAAGAAAGTATCATTTATTGTCAGGTATTTTGGAGGTACGAATCAACAAAAGAAACTGTGTTACAGCTGTATATCTCTTTAGGTGTAAAATACTTCTAATACGAATTCTAAATATGTTTATTTTACATAAATTGCAAATAGGGAGAAATTGTATATTTTATATCCAAAATAATACGTAACACAATTTTGAAACATAAAATGGCTAGAAATGACATTCATATTTGAATATGAAACCCTTCTTCAGATTATAAGCTAAATCCTCGATACTCGTATTTCACGCGGATTCAATATTGCAGCACATTTCAAGAAAGCAACAAGTGAGACGGATTCTCACGTTGCTACGTATTTTCTTGGATTGGGGGACTCCCAAAAATGCTGGGGTTGGTGCATATTTTCTTATACGAACTAAAGGTTGTGTTTGGCTATTTTTTCATAGTTTTAACTTGTTTATTTCTATTTTACATAAACAAGTATTTATTATATTGAAGTTTTTAAAATTTACTAGTAGGTTTAGAAATGTAAATATCAAAGTGTGTTTTTTGTTTTAACCTTAATATGTGAATGCAAAGATAATTTAAATTGAGACTTCCACCAGTCAAACATTTCGTATTAAAATTATTTTGATTCCAAACCTAATAGGGGTTGTAAGTTCAACGATTCATAAGAAATGACCGGATGCCAGGCACAGATAATCTCTTTAAAAACTGAAAACAAATCAGTTATTGGTCATGTTAACCATTTAGACATTTTGTATGTTAAAGCTGTATTCTCAATAGAATTGGAAATGCAAAACATGTAGGTATTTCTCATATTTTAATCTCGAGCTCACTCAATATCCAACATATTGAATCAGTATTCTTATCTGTCGTATTAGATTTTTCTAATACTGTAAGCAATTCTTCGAAATGAAAAATCATAATAATGCTGGAACTGGATACAATTCATACTGTTGAAAAAATATTTTCAATATTGCACTTACAAATAGAAGTTACAGTAAGGGACTACAAAACAGTTTTAGATAAAAGGAACATAAGTAACAATGCTGAGTTGGATGGGCGGTGTTTTGAAAGTCAACGTCAAGAAAACAAGTTCCATCAACGATCAGTATGCAAGTTTAGGAACTTATTATTGCAACCTGAGTAGCGAAAACAAGGAAGTAGTAAACATTTTGAAGTATGTAATAGATTATGTATAATATTTGGCATTTTAGCAACTTCGGATTTTGTACTTAACAATCAGTCGGTTAATTCTTGTATGTTAGTATAGTATCTTTTCAGCAAAGCTATAGTCAATTAATATCGACTTATAGAAAATTAATGCAAATTAAAATATAATATGACTTTGTGAACCGTAATTATTTATACTAAATTTATATGACAAAAGTACAAACGCTTTTCGGGGCAAAGCTCCTATAATAAATTTTAAGTAAATGACATTAATAGGTGAAGTAAAAACATACGAAATCTGGGCGGTCTCGTCTGCCCAGATTGAAAAGTATTGCATTTTTCCACACAAATACTTTGCCTCATAGGCGTTCTAAATAGTAATATGGGCTGTTAAGCGTTACGTTACAATAGAAAGGAAGACAAAAAATGAGGTTGTTCAGGTGGTTTGAGGAATCGCTAAAGAGCACGCGAGTGGTAGGAAAGTTCTGCTTGTCTGGTAGAAAGAAGTGTTAGGGTTTGAATGTACATTAGTACAAAAATATTATGTTGAATATTGGTATTGTTATGTGTGTTTTTATACTGTAAGCATATTATTTATGTTTGCAGAGAAGGAACGACCGAAACGCTGGACCGGTAAAAAAAACCATCCATTTATGACATTATTCAGTTCTACTTTGAGTCAAAACACTGCGGAGCGAACTGGTCTAGCGGTTAGAGCACGGTCCATGAGGTACCGGGTTCAATCCTGCCAAATCACCAATGGATTTTATCTAAGTTATATTGCCGCAACACCTAGGTATAGCCCGAATTAATGTGAAAAACAATCCCGGGCTCGTGCCTAGCGTCCTAAGACAAAAAAACCTTCATAACACTATTATTTATATTTATATTTTCGTAAAGTGCATTTAAATAATAGCTATCAAAAGTTGAATGGTCAATCTTTTAAACAATAAAGCATGAAATATAACAGTTTACAAATTAGTCCATTCCGACTAACCTAAATTGAGTAATCCTACAAATAAGATTTATTTTATTTTAATATGTTATGGAAATTCACAACTAGATAAAATAACTATTTAATGTATCGACCGGACGATAATTTAGCACTCAAACTGGCCGATTTTACACTCGCGCCTCATCCTACTGCTCTATCTCATCTCTTGACATATCACATGATATGTGATAATAGACCGACAAATCTATTAAATAATAGACTTGTTGGTCACTTGTAACGTATGAGGAAACGGACCTGCAATTAACATGCCTCACATGGGCTTATGACATAAATTTTTAGACTACATGTCAAGGTTCCTTATAAAATTGGGTATTAACAGTATGAACACATATTGGTTTAAAAAGCTTACGAGGAGATTGACAAAAATAAGTTTATACTGCTGTTTAAAGTACATAAAGCCGATTTAATGTATTTTAAAGTAATCTTTCATTCTATCTACCGACCTGTTCTACATATGCCTAAAAACATATCAAGTTCTAAAGTTGTCTGTTCCTTGTTAATAATATTTGATAATTTATTAAAAGTTTCATACATTTCGCATACTTATTTAGCAATAATATCCCGGAAGACCAATTACGATTTAAACAAATTCCTTTTAAAATCTGTTATATTGATCTGAAGAATGAACATAAAAATAAGGAATGTCTTTAAAGTTTTTAATAAAGATCAATCAAATCGTAACTTTTCACAGTTTGTACACTCTTTACAGTTAACTCACCACCATTTTACCTCACGTAGAATCTACATTCTTATTAAAAATACTATTTTTGGTATTTTTGGTTATATTTTTGTTAAACTGCAACGAGAGCAAGAGACCAGACGCTCATTCTGTCATGGATAAAAATTGCAAATCCTAAAAGCTTGAAAAGGCGAGACTTTCAAGCTAGAATGAATGTGAGCTATGAATCAGTGTCAGCTTATGAATCAGTGTTTATGTGTAATAGCTAATTTAAACTATCGAAATTTGCTAAAAAAAACAGGTTTTTAAAGTTGTTATTTTAGTTAAAGTTGTTTTAATTAAGTTGTTTACAGTCATAATTCAATTCTGCAATTAGTTTCTTAAATATTGTAACATAATTTATTAGGTAAGAAAGAAAAACGTATTTTTAAATTGTATGGAAAATCAAAATACAAACATAAGAAGACTTCGTCCTATTGCCCTGGAGAAAAGCTTGACTGATGTTGACTCAATAGAATAAACGAACACCTTCAAAATATTTTGAGGGATCCAATATGTTTCTGCAATGTTGAATGTATTTATTTTTGGTTTCAAGATAATGTATACGTGGGGCCTATGATATATTAAATTAAACACTTTCATATTTTAATTGAATATAATTCAACTTAATTTATAATATAACAAATAATTGAATAATGAACATGGCTTAGTTCAAAGAGTGTTGTATTGGAACTACATTTAAACTAAATACAATAGTCATAATGTAGGCTTTGTTCACCAATAAACACAACTTTTTTTTAATAAGCAAACATTGAGATAAGAGCTTTGAAACGTAGACACTACGTGTATGTATAAAATAAAACTGGGAATAGAAAACAAAACAACTAGATAATTAAAACGAAGTTTATTATAAAATAAATACAGTTAGCTTATTAATAATAAAAAAATTACAATCAAAACAACTAAAAAATAAAATTCAATAAATACATTAGCCTCGATTAAGTTTGAAAAATAAATACAGTTAGCTTATTTACAATTAAAATATATATATGTAAAATAAAAGCAACAACTAATGAATACAAGTCGATAAGGACAAGGAATACAACTCCAATAAATACATTTGCATCACGGATGGGTTCGCAAGTCACGACTTAAATTATACAGAACGTTTTAAAGACAAAAAGGCGAATTATTCAATAATACATACACCTGTTAGATATGTATCAATTATAATTTTAGAAGTCAAGCTTTGAGAAACAAATGAAATATATATACATAATAAATTTGATTTACAATACAAATATATGGTTTAAAATAAAAAGACATTTTGCGATATACAAATAAGTAAAGGACACGCATTAACTCTAGAGATGAACATACTTTTATTTTGAACATTACTTTTGTTATGAACATTGGAACAAAACCACTTGTCGTAGAAGCGGAAGCTATGGGAATGAAGAAAAAAGTCAAGGAGGAACGAAAATATAAAGACGCGCAAACAGTTCTTGACCTCGCACTGGAAACAATCCCACTCAGCTGCGAAGAGAATGAAAATGAAATTAAACACGCCGTGGAAAAAGTTATCGGAAAGAATAAAAAAAAAACGTAAACTTAAAGAAGATCGTCCAGTTGTTGATATCGTGCTGGAAACAGTCCTACGCAGATGCGATGAGAATGGAATGGAAATAAGAGACGTCGTGGGTGATGAAACTGTGAGAAAGGAGAAAATGGACAAGTTGACAAAAAAACGTAAATACGATCAACCAGTTGAACAGTCCGCATTGGAAACAGTCCTACCCAGATGCGATGAGAATGGACTGAAAATAAGAGACGTCGTGGGTGATGAAATTGTGAGAAAGGAGAAAAAGGTCGAGTTGACACATAAACGTAAAGACGATCAACCAGCTGATATCCTACCCAGTTGCGATGAGAAAGAAATAGAAATAAAACACGTCGAGCAGGAAGAAGCTACGGAGGAGGGTCAAAATAAGATACCGGTGAATGAAAAAAAACAAATACCAGACTTGTCCAGTTGACAGTTCCGTACAGAAATCGCCAATTAAAGTTAAGTGCGAGCCTGGGTTCGCTAAGATCGTCCCTCTGGACATAAAACCCATGCGTTAAAAAATAAAAATACAAAATTGTCAAAAGGGCGTTTTTTAGTATCCCTGATTCAAATAAAAGATTTCCAAAACTCCCGATAACAAGGACAACTAAGGAGGGTTCCAAACCGAAACGCAATATGCTCGATACAATTACAAAAATGTTGTCGGAGAAGAAGCTAAAAGAACGGCAAACCAAAAATACAGATTTTCCCACGGTAGTCTCAAAACTATCTCACTTCACGGCTGCAAAGCTTTCCATTAAAAACGTGATGAAAGAAACTCGACGAGAAGTGGAAAATTCTCCCTCCGATGTAGTCCCACCGTCTCCCTCCAGTGATGAGCGTTCCGTCGAAACCACATTGAATGAACCTCAACACGAAGTGGAAAATTCGCCATCCGAAGTATCCACACAATCACCCCGCAGTGAATAGCGATCTACGGTAACAGAAATGAAAGAAAATCGAGTTGAAGTGATAGTTCCACCCTCCAAAGTAGTATCCACACCGTCCAGTGATAAGAGTTCGACTATCGAAACCTAATCGAATGAACCTCAAAATGAAGTAGTGAATGAAGTAATGAATTCTCCCTCTAGAGTCTCCCCCAGCAGTGAACATCTAGCCATGGAAACCGAATCAAATAAACCTCAACAGGAATTGGAAACTTCTCACTCCGAAGTCTCCCTCAGCATTGAACAGCAATCTGTTGTAACAGAACCGAAGGAAAATCGAATTGAAATGAAAAATCCGCCCTCAGAAGTCTCCACCTCGTCTCAAGTCTTTAATGCGTTGATACATAGTCTTTAAAGTAGTTATATCCTAATTGTGTTTCAGTACAGCTTCGAAAGGACCCCGAGTCGGGAGCCGTCTTCACCCAGGCATCCAACAACGACGCCTACTGCGAGGAAGACTCGAAGCTCGACTCCGATTCAGTCTCCAAGCCCGTCTCCGGCATCGACTCCAGGCCCGTCTCCAGCCTCGACTCCAAGCCCGTCTCCGGCATCGACTCCAAGCCCGTCTCCAGCCTCGACTCAAGGGCTGTCTCCAGCACCGACTCCAGACCCGTCTCCAGTGATTCCGACGACTCCGAGCGAAGCTCAGACAAGAACTCTGCCCACCACTAAGAAGAGACTGCCAACTTCGGCGACCCCCCAAGCTTTCCACCGAAAAGTCGACGTCCACAATCAGTCCACAACCGACGACCGGTGTGATCGACAGCGAGGCCGAAGATCAACCACAGATTACTTTCAACACGCCACAAAAACCCGCCAGAGAGGCTTTGAAAGCTGCCGGATTGGATGACACTGTGGTTTTAAACGATCAGCACTATTACATCGACTACCTGCACAGAAAATGGTCGGCATTGACAGGACAAGAGGGTCGCAAGAGGAACCTGTTAAACACCGTCAGGCAGATCAAAAGAACCCTGAACTTCACTCACAAAAACGGGAACCATCACCTAGTCGATCCCCAAGGTTTGCAGTGGTGGGAATACCTTAAGGACATCGACTCGCACATCGAGTTTTGGAATCAGTTGAAAAGCAAAGCGGGATTCAGTGTGGAGACGGTGAAAAACTACATCAGAACGTTGGAAAAGGCGCTGGACAGTGCTATCGAAGAGGTCCTGACGAGGGGAGGAGAGATGACGGAGATTGGCCAAAGATTCCAACAGATTGTTAAAGGAGTGAAAATCTCTCTAAGGGCTTACAAAAAGCGCAACAGCCGGGAAATATCTAAAGAAGTCGTACCTCGTAAGCGAGAGACGTCGTTCTTCCAGGAGCTCGATGACGTCCACAAATACCTGAAAGCCATTATCGATCACACCTATATCCAAAATGAGGAAGTGGATAAGGACCTTGAACTTCTAAAAACCACGGTCAGAGACCACGGTACGCTATTCACCAAAGTTGTCAAAAACCTGAACCGATGGCGCCCATGCCGTACTTCCACTGAGCAGACGAATAAGGGAAGCATGGTTGCGCGTGACATACCACCTTGCGACAATAGTGTTGTTGGCCAACGGTCACAGACCCGGCGTGATTGTTGGCATTAAGCTCGCCGAATTCGACTCAGTGGTTGAAGACAAGGCCGAAGGGTTCCTGACATTCTCAGTAAAGGACCACAAAACCAACACGGCGATGCTCGCAGACGTGGCGATTCCGATCGAGATGCTGCCGCTGTTCCAAAGATACAGAAAACTGAGGCGTTCCCTTGTAAACGATCGAACGAGAAACGGAAATTTCTTTACCAATTCCGAGGGAAACGAGTTAAAGGGCACATAGGAAGCACTGACATTCATAAACAGAAAGCTAAGAGAGCCTGGACTGAAATCAATGTCAATGACCAAACTGAGGATGTGCTACTCGACGGTGGCTGGAAGTCGCAAGGACGAAGAAGTTCGCAAGAGGGTGGCCTGGCAGTTGTGCCATACCGAAGTGACCGCTGCCAAGGTGTACAGGCACGCACACTCAAGAAGGGCTATCGACCAGTTCAAAACCCTCCAGTCACTTACTGTGGATGGTGGGGATAGCAGAGTGAAGGAAAATTCTGGCGACAACCCCGCAGACGTCCAGGAAGAACCCAACCCGTGGTATGAGGATTCGACCAATCTCACATCAGAGGATAAATGCCTGCTTTTTAACAAAATAGCTCTAATCACTGGTTTCAATCGCTTTAACTACAACCAAAATGAGTTTCAGTACAACGTTGTCAACGACACTATCAGAGAGTACGACTTCAAAATCGATCCTGAAGAACTGCCAAAGTTTTACGAATTGGTTGAAAGATAGTTCAAGAGCTTTAAGCAGGGGACGAGGAGGGAACATTTGATTCAAGGAGTCGCCTTCAAACTGTATATCGAATAGAATTTGCTTGTTTTTAAACTAACTGCACTCGCAACCCATAGTACATGAGTAATGCATTTAATTTTAGTTTTTTCTTGAATTTACATTGTGTCATTTACTTTACTGCTTAGTGTAAAATTGTGTTGTATGTTTTTCACTACATCACGCATCAATAGAACAATGCTAAAATGACGTCATGAGGGAATGCAATTACAATCTATCATTAATACACGTTCTGAATTCAACTCTATTTAAATTTGAGTTCCGATTCGGGGTTTACCCATAGTAATAAATCCATTCAGTTCAATTACATTTGAATACTTGTCGCTGTAACCGTGGGAACAACCCGCATCTGAACTCGAGCTCATATAAATTTGAAGTGGAAGTGCGTGCAATTTGAACTGTATTTAAAATTTAAACAAATTAATATCAGCAGGCCAAAATTTTTTTTTATACAATTTGATTTAATAATAATTATTTGTAATGCTATTTTAATCGTGTTTAAAGTAAATGTTATACATGAATTATTGAGTGGTTATTTAATGTGAGAATTTGTTTGATGTCAGACGATTTAGAGGCTACTGTGAGTTTTTTTTTTATTCATTGGTTGAATTTACATGTTTTTATGTAATGTTTTAGAAGAGAAGAAAAAAAGAAAAGAAAGAGAAGGAAAACACTACGGGATTGTGGAAAAACGTCAAGAAAAAACTCAAATATGATGACGAGACAACGACTGTTGACATCGCATTGGATCCAGCAGTAAATAAGTCACGCAAACCTCAAGACAAGACACCAACTGGTGACGTCAAAATGAAACCAGTACTGAAAAGTTGCGATGAGAAGGAATATTTAATTAAAAACGCCTGAAAAGAACACATTGTAATGAAGAAGAAAGTTAAAAAGAAGAAAGCAAATCTATAGACCAGTCACCAAATTTTGACGTCAAATTTGAACCAGTACCACCCAGTTGCTGCGAAGAGAATAATAATGAAGTTAAAAATTCCGTGGAAGAAGAAGTTATTGAAATGAAGAAAAGAGCCAAGAAGAAACACAAAACTAAAGACCATCAAGCACTTGTTGACGTCGCATCGGAAACAGTACCACCCAGTTTTAAAGAGAATGCAGATGAAATTAAACAGGCAGTGGTAGAAGAAGTAATTGAAAAGAAGAAAAAAGTCAAAAAGTCCAAAAAACGAGTTACCAGCTGTCGATATGGCATTTAAAACAATGGAAGTTTATATGAAATCAATCAACACGTCGTAGAAGATAAAGCTATGGTAGTTTAGAAAAAAGGAAAGAAAAAACGCAAATATGAAGACAATCAACCAGTTGTTGACTACAAATTGGAAACAGTCCCACCCAGTTGCGAAGTGAATGAAAACGAAATCAAACACGCCGTGGAAGAAGTTATCAAAAAGAAAGAATAAGACATAAAAAATAACGTAAACTTAAAGATCATCCAGTTGTTGACATGGTGCTGGAAACAGTCCCACCCAGTTGCGATGAGAATGGAAAACATATAAAATACGTTGTGGAAGAGGAAGTTATTGAAAAGAAGAAAAAAGTAAAGAAGTCACACAAAAAAAAAACAGAACCACCACCTTTCGATATCGCATTGGAAACAGCCCAAACGAGTGGTCATATAAATGGAAATGAAACTAAACAACACATCGTGGAAGCGGAAGGGAAGGAAGAAAAGAGCCAAGGATAAACGAAAACATAAAGACGAGCAACCAATAGTTGACATTGCATTGGAAACAGTCCCACAAAGTTGCGAAGCGGAAAATGAAATTGATCACGCCGTGGAAGAAGTAATTGGAAAGAATAAAAAATAATAAAAAAACGTAATTTTAAAGAATATTGTCCATGTTGTTGATATCGTGCTGGACACAATCCCAACCAGTTGCGATGACAATGAAATGGAAATAAGAGACGTCGTGGGTGATGAAATTGCGAGAAAGGAGAAAAAGGTCGAATTGACACATAAACGTAAAGACGATCAAGCAGCTGACATCCTACCCAGTTGCGATGAGAAAGAAATATAAATAAAACACGTCGAGCAGGAAGAAGCTACGAAGGAGGGTCAAAATAAGACACCAGTGACAGAAACAAACAAATACCAGACTTGTCCAGTTGACAGTTCCGTACAGAAGTCGCCAATTAAAGTTAAGTGCGAGCCTGGGTTCGCTAAGATCGTCTCTATGAACATAAAACCCAAGGCGTTAAAAAATCCAAATACGTCAAAAGGATGTCTTTTGGTATCCCTGATTCAAATAAAAGATTTCCAAAACTCCCGATAACAAGGACGAAAACTAAGGAGGGTTCCAAACCGAAACGCAATATGCTCGTTACAATTACAAGAATTTTGTTGGAGAAGAAGTTAAAAGAACGGCAAACCAAAGATACAGATTTTCCCACGGTAGTCTCAAAACTATCTCCCTTCATGGCTGCAAAGCTTCCCATTAAAAACGTGATGAAAGAAACTCGACGAGAAGTGGAAAATTCTCCCTCCGATGTAGTCACACCGTCTCCCTCCAGTGATGAGCGTTCCGCCGAAACCACATTGAATGAACCTCAACACGAAGTGGAAAATTCGCCGTCCGAAGTATCCACAGAATCACCCTGCAGTGAAGAGCGATCTACTGTTATTCGAACATATTACACCCGTAGTTGTTTTAACGTGATCTGCATACAGGGCAAATTCATAAATGAAAATTAAATACGTTTGCGTGTACTAATATTGCCATTCACGAATGTTACAGGAAACAACTGCTGGTGGGACTTAACAGGTGTTCCATCCAAGTCATACTGGAGGGCACACCTTACAAGGACATCATCGACCCGAATATGCGAGGGTTTCCAGAGGCGGAGATGGAGAGCAGCGCTGACGAAAGCGACCCAGATGATAGCATTTTGGAAACCTCAACATCGGTAGGTGGGGGTTTTAGTTTGAACAACAAATTTACCAACTACTGTATACAATACGTTTCAGTATTTCGCATTAATGTGTCAACATCGTCACGATAATGCAATCATCTCTACAGGTTGACTAGTTCAGAATGTATATAAATTTCGACATCAAACCCCTGTTCTGTCTTATCAATTGATGATTTGATGAATTCGATAACGAAATGTATTTTTAACGATTTAAAAACAAATCGTTATTAAAAGATCACAATTTGTTTGTATTGAAACTCTATGTAAGGACGGCAGTGTTTGAACTAGAGTTAAATTACACTTTAATCCCAAACGACAGTTTGCACGAGGAACACTCGTGTAAGAGCTACAGTTACCACATGTTTGAATTCAAAGTAGATAGTACCATAGGCCAGAGTCTGTTGAAAATGTACACAAGAAGCTAATAAATTGATTGAGAAATCATTTTTCATATGCCAAAAATTGAAACCAGTTTTAATAGTTATTGCCACGCAAAATGTCTTTAATGCGTTGATACGCAGTCTTTAAAGTAGTTATATCCTATTTGTGTTTAAGTACAGCTTCGAAAGGACCCCGAGTCGGGAGCCGTCTTCACCCAGGCATCCAACAACGACGCCTACTGCGAGGAAGACTCGAAGCTCGACTCCGATTCAGTCTCCAAGCCCATCTCCGGCATCGACTCCAGGCCCGTCTCCAGCATCGACTCCAGGCCCGTCTCCGGCATCGACTCCAGGCCCGTCTCCGGCATCGACTCCAGGCCCGTCTCCGGCATCGACTCCAGGCCCGTCTCCAGCCTCGACTCAAGGGCCGTCTCCAGCCTCGACTCAAGGGCCGTCTCCAGCCTCGACTCAAGGGCCGTCTCCAGCACCGACTCCAGACCCGTCTCCAGTGATTCCGACGACTCCGAGCGACGCTCAGACAAGAACTCTGCCCACCACTAAGAAGAGACTGCCAACTCCGGCGACCCCCAAGCTTTCCACCGAAAAGTTGACGTCCACAATCAGTCCACAACCTACGACCGGTGTGATCGATGGCGAGGCCGCAGATCCACCACAGATTACTTTCAACAAGCCACAAACACCCGCCAGAGAGGCTTTGAAAGCTGCCGGATTGGATGACACTGGGGTTTTCAACGATCAGCACTATTTCATCGACTACCTGCACAGAAAATGGTCGGCATTGACAGGAGAAGAGGGTCGCAAGAGGAACCTGTTAAACACCGTCAGGCAGATCAAAAGAACCCTGAACTTCGCTCACAAAAACGGGAACCATCACCTAGTCGATCCCCAAGGTCTGCAGTGGAGGGAACACCTTAAGGACATCGACTTGCTCATCGAGTTTTGGAATCAGTTGAAAAGCAAAGCGGGATTCAGTGCGGAGACGGTGAAAAACTACATCAGAACGTTGCAAAAGGCGCTGGACAGTGCTATCGAAGAGGTCCTGACGAGGGGAGGAGAGATGACGGAGAGTGACCAAAGATTCCAACAGATTGTTAAAGGAGTGAAAATCTTCCTAAAGGCTTACCAAAAACGCAACAGCCGGGAAATATCTAAAGAAGTCGTACCTCGTAAGTACAGGCGAGAGACGTCGTTCTTCCAGGAGCTCGATGACGTCCACAAATACCTGAAAGCCGTTATCGATCACACCTATAGCCAAACTGAGGAAGTGGAGAAGTACTTTGAAGTTCTAGAAACCACGGCCAGAGACCACGGCTCGCTGTCCACCAAAGTTTTCAAGTACCTTAAGACTGACGGCACTTAGGCCGTACTTCCACAGAGCAGACGGATAAGGGAAGCATGGTTGCGCGTTACATACCACCTTGCGACAATAGTGTTGGTGGCCAACGGTCACAGACCCGGCGTGATTGTTGGCATGACGCTCGCCGAATTTGACTCAGCGGTTGAAGACAAGGCCGAAGGGTTCCTGACATTCTCAGTAAAGGACCTCAAAACCAACACGGCGATGCTCGCAGACGTGGCGATTCCGATCGAGATGCTGCCGCTGATCCAAAGATACAGAAACTGAGGCGTTCCCTTGTAAACGATCGAACGAGAAACGGAAATTTCTTTACCAACTCCGAGGGAAACGAGTTGAAGGGCGCCCAGGAAGCGCTGACATTCATAAACAGAAAGCTAAGAGAGTCCGGACTGGAATCAATGTCAATGACCAAACTGAGGATGTGCTACTCGACGGTGGCTGGAAGTCGCAAGGACGAAGAAGTTCGCAAGAGGGTGGCCTGGCAGTTGTGCCATACCGAAGCGACCGCTGCCAAGGTGTACAGGCACGCACACTCAACAAGAGCTATCGACCAGTTCAAAACCCTCCAGTCACTTACCGTGGATAGCAGAGTGAAGGGAAATTCTGGAGACAACCCCGCAGACGTCCAGGAAGAACCCAACCCGTGGTATGAGGATCCGACCAATCTCACATCAGAGGAAAAATGCCTGCTTTTGAACAAAATAGCTCTAATCACTGGTTTCAATTGCTTCAATTACAACCAAAATGAGTTTCAGTACAACGTTGTCAACGACACTATCAGAGAGTTCGACCTCAAAATCGATCCTGAAGAACTGCCAAAGTTTTACGAATTGGCAGAAAGATATTTCAAGAGCTACAAACAAGTGACGAGGAGGGAACATTTGATTCAAGGAGTCGGTTTCAAACTGTGTATCGAATAGAATTTATAACGTACATTGTTTGTTCAATTCGTAGTTCCAATACCACACGCCTTGAATTCAACTCTATTTGAATTTGAGTTCCGATTCGGGGTTTACCCATAGTAATGAATCCATTCAGTTCAATTACATTTGAATACTTGCCGCTGTAACCGTGGGAACAACCCGCATTTGAACTCAAGTTCATATGAATTTGAAGTAAAAGTAAGTGCGATTTGAACTGTATTTAAAGTTCAACTGTTATTCAAACATTTTACACCCGTAGTTGTTTTAACGTGATCTGAATACAGGGTAAATTTGTAAATGAAAATTAAATACGTTTGCGTGTTCTAATATTGCCATTCACCAATGTTACAGGAAACAACTGCTGGTGGGACTTAACAGGTGTTCCATCCAAGTCATATCGGAGGGCACACCTTACAAGGACATCATCGATCCGAATATGCGAGGTTTTCCAGAGGCAGAGATTGAGAGCAGCGCTGACGAAAGCGACCCGGAAGATAGCATTTTGGAAACCTCAACATTGGTAGGTGGAGGTTTTAGTTTGAACAACAAATTTACCAACTACTGTATACAATAGGTTTCAGTATTTCGCATTGTGTCAAGAGGGCATATGTCGCTGTTCCAAAGATACCGAAAACTGAGGCGTTCCCTTGTAAACTAACGATCGAACGAGGATTGGAAATTTCTTTACCAACTCCGTAGTTAAGGAGTTGAAGAGCACCCGGGAAGTACTGATATTCATATATAGAAAACTTTGAGTATTTTTATGTTGTTTTTTCTTGAATTAATGCGTGGTTTTTACTTCAGGTGTATATCGCAACATTTCGTTGTATATTACTCCAAATAATTTTCATTGTTTGTTTTGAAAATAATAATCTAACACGTGGAAAGGGGATCCGACCAATCTCACATCAGAGGAAAAACCCCTTCTTTTAAACAAAAGAGTAGTCCTGTTTTCAATGCGTTGTCTGCAACTGGTTGATCGTCTTTATATTTGCGTTTTTTCTTCACTTCTTCATACTTCCCATAGCTTCATCTTCTATGACGTGTTGATTAATTTCAAATGCACTTCCATGACATATGGGTTGGATTTCTTCTGATGCAATATCGACAGCTGGTGACTCGTTATTTTTTTTTACTTCTTGACTTTTTTCTTCTTTACAATTACTTCTTCTTCTACGGCATGTTTCATTTCATTATTATTCTCTTCGCAGCAACTTAGTGGTACTGGTTCAAATGTGACGTCAAAGGTGACTCGTTTTTAGATTTTCTTTCTTCTCGACCATTTTCTTCATTCAAAATTGTTCTTCTTCTGAGGCGTGTTTAATTTCATATTCATTCTCTTCGCAACTATGTGGTACTGGTTCCAATGTGACGTCACTAGTTGGTGCCATGTCTTTAGATTTGCATGACTTCTTTAGTTCTGGTTCCAATGCGACCTTAACAGTTGCTGTCTCGTCTTTATACTTTCGTTTCTTCTTTAATTTTATCCACAATCCCATAGCTTTTTCCTTCTCTTTCTTTTCTTCTTTTCTAAAACATTACATACAATCATGTTAATTCAACCACTGAATTTAAATTTTAAAAAATCTCACAATAGCCTATAAGACATCTGACATCAATCAAACTCTAACATTAAATAACCAATCGAGAATTATATTTAAAGGGTATTGTTTACTTTGAACACGATTAAAATATCATTACAAATCATTATTAATAAATCGAATTGCCTAGCAAAAATATTTGTAGCCCGTTGGTATTTGATTGAATTTTAAATACAGTTTAAAATGCAGGTAATTTTACTTCTTAACTTAAGTTTAGACTCGGGTTGTTCCCACGGTTATAGCAACATGTATTCCAATATAATTGAACCGAATGGATTTATAACCATGGGAAAACTCCAACTCGGAACTCGAATTCAAACAGAGTTGAATTCAAAGTGTGTTGTATTAGAATTACGAATTGAATAAGCAATTAAAGTTATAAAACGCTGGCACGTTAGGTTCATAGTCCGGGTTTTTAGTCCTTTTTAAATAAGTAAAGCTTTAAGCGATTTAAAAAAACCTAAGGTTTAATGTATAGTTTTGATATGTTAAACAAATAGTGAACAAGTGGAAAATGTATTCTAGGTTGTAGCATGGATGTTTAACAAATGTATTATAAAAAAACTATCAAAGGGCTATACCAGCTGTTGATCTACACCAATGTAAATTTATTACTTTACAATGTCTAACACATTTAAGTACTATAACTATCGTGCAATAGTTAATAATACTAAATTACAACCGACTGTTACAAACAACGTGTGTTCTGAATCATTAAGTATTAGCATTGCCCAAAAAAGACGAGAATCCATGGGCGACAGGATATTTAAAGATAAAATTATTATTTTCATCCTAGTGAATTGACAGGCTAAATATCACTGGACACTTCCCCCCCCCCCCCCCCGATTAAACAAAGTTCATCTTACCATCTAAGCCAGTCATCAGTTTAACATCTTTGCCATAGTGGATTTTTAAATAACGACCCCGCCTTAGACATTTCTCTCACTAACTTAACGTTGACTGCTTATGGCTGCAGGGCAGGAGTGAGGAGCTGGTGTGTCCTCGTTGACTGTTCGGAGAGAACTGATGCTACACTGACGGGCAGCTCTGTATTTATGCGTTTTCCCCGCCGGGGTCATTTCGGGCTCGAAACGAGTAATGCCCCCGGACAGAACAATGGATTTCTGGCCTTACCGGCCTTAGGAGTTGCCGGGGGCGTAAGCGACCGGCCTTCGGAGCTCCCGGGGGCATGAGCGACCGGCCTTCGGAGCTGCCGGGGGCATGGGCAACCGGCCTTCGGAGCTGCCGGGGGCATGAGTGACCGGCCTTCGGAGCTGCCGGGGGCATGGGCAACCGGCCTTCGGAGCCGACGGGGGCATGAACTGTCCGGTGTGTCGGTGACAGGCGGCTTTTGTATTTCTTTATACATCTATATTGTATTTGATATAGATTTAGTAACCATACAAACAACTTTGAATTCAAACCTGTTTGAATTTGAGTTCTAACTGGTGGTTTTCCTGTGAAAAACCCTGCATTCAGTTCAATCACATTTGAATTAATATATTACAATCGTGTGAATAACCCGCGTTTGAACTTGAGTTAATATGTATTTGAATTGTAGGCACATTAACTTTGAACTTGACTTGGATTGAAAAGGGAAATTTACAAAGGATGCAAATTTTCGTCTCTCAAATTTCGTAACGTCATATTCGTATTGTAATATTTATTTATCTGTATCTTTTGTGTGATTTTGCAATATAAAAAATGTAAAACATCGAATATGATATCATTTGACTTAATTGCGAAATAAAACTGTATATCCGATTTTATTAGTATTACAGTTAATAAAAACTTAAGTCTTCATATAATATTACACGTCAACAACTATATTGTAGGGGAGAGCTATACCGTACACACAAAGGGAGATTCGTAGTTACATCGCAAATTACGAAGTAAAAGTAATGTAAACACAATTAATATATAATTTAATAACTCAGCTACTGATTGTATTAAAACATTTTGGAACTACTGTATTGCATTTTTTACGTGTTTTTGACGAGTTGCAAGCTTTGAAAATTTTGTCTTCGCAACGAAAACTTACACAATATCATTTATTTGACTATTTGACTGAGGTATGTCAAACACCTATTATTGTCTTAACAATATAGACCAGGGGCCGAAAACATGAATTTTAATTTATGAAAAAATAATAAAATTTCATCCCAAAATTAAAAGAAAGAAAAAAATTAGTCCACAAATGTAGTTCTCTGCAGACTCCGAGACTTTTTCCAGACGTGGGTAAGGGTGTTTTTGTATTTCTTTCGTCATGCTATTAGTTCAAGTAGTTGTTCGTTATTGTTTGATAGTTTTAGTGTTTTAGTTAGTTAGTGCTAGTGTAGTTGTTTGTAGTGTTTTTTTCATATACAATTAGTTAGTGTTGTGTTTGTCTGCGCATCATGATTAATCAGCAAATATATCACGTTATATCTAGTCTAGTCACAGGCTAGTCTAGGCAAGGACCGGCCAGCGGTGATAATTGACCGGGGCGTGAACCGAGTAGTTCTCTGTAGTAGAATGTGATTCTCTGCAGACTCCGCAGCACTGCAAGTTAGTAAACTACGATACAAGCTACTTCACTTACATTTATTTAGTTCTGGACGAAAATTAATTTGAAAACTTTGAATTCAAACCTGTTTGAATTAGAGTTCTAACTCGTGGTTTTCCCATGGAAATCCCGGCATTCAGTTCAATTGTATTTGAATTAATATGTTACAACCATGAGAATAACGGGCGTCTGAATTAGACTTAAAATGTGTTTGAATTGTAGGCACATTAACTTTGAACTTTGCTTGGATGGAAAGTGGAGATTTACAAAGGTGACAAATTTTCGGCTCTCAATTTTCATATACATATGTATTATAATAATATTTTACCTGCATCTTTCTTTTGTGTTTCTGCAATATACAAAATATAAACTAATATCGAATATATAATCACAAATATATTCGAATTTTATATAAACCGAGTTAGCGACTTCCGTAAGAGGACGGAATTCACTAACCCGGCTCTAGATCGGGTTAGCGGGTTCCGGAGTTAGCCAATTCCGAAACCGAGCAAGTTAGTGAGTTCCTCTCATTAACCAAATTTTAAGATAGGGCGTTTAACTAGGGCGTCCGAGGACCCGGCCGCGCCATACCGTCCCACGACCGCGCGAAGTGAAGTCGCGTTGTAGGGGATGACACACGCAGTCTTGTGAGAGTGGCCACACGATACGGTTCGACCTCGTGGTAGCCGCGCTTATTATATTTATTCTTCGGACACTTGCAGTGGTTTTTGAGTTTGTTTTGTGTGTTTGTTACCGGTTGTGTGGTGTTCAAACAATGTTTGATACAGAGAAGCTTATAGAACTGGTCAAAGACAAGCCATGTTTGTGGGACATGACTACTCTGAATGACTACTCAGACAGAAGGTGCCGGAAAATACGTGGGTTGAAATTAAGGGATGGACCCAATGATTTCTGTCAACATTTGGTTCCAGATCACCACACACTTCTAATGCACAAACAAACTAACATAAGTGTTTCGTTCATGACTAAAAAGAGTGAACTGAACTATGTTTTAATAGAGTACTGATACTGGGAAAACCCGACTGGAAGCGGTTCATCCGCTCCGTGTGGCCAGGCACTTCGCGCGGCTTAACTTCGTGAGGCTTAAATTCGCCTCGTGTGGCTGGGGCTAAACGGTTACTGTGGAGATTTGTATCTCAACTTTAAAACAGAACATGGCGATAACCATCCTCAACTGATTATGGCAAAAATGAAGGTTTTACCGTTGAAAAGAGTGAGTTCCAAAATTAGAGCTTTGTGGTGCTCATTTGTTGAGCAAAATGTTGAAAATGTTTAGAACATTTTTATGTAATCACTTTTAACTCATAAAGATATATTGCTGGTGTGATTCTCTAACTGTTATATCTTGGATAAAATTGTCTCCTCATCTTTTGAAATTATAGGTAGCCAATAGAATTAATAAAATTTAAGAAACTACTTGTCCGTCTGATTGGCGATATGTTTGCTCTGCTGAAAATCCCGCTGACTGTGGCTTCGGGAACCTGCACTCATTCTGTAGTGAGCTTTGTCTACTACCTCCGTCATCACTGGAAGTGGTGAACTCCATGATTTACTTTTCTTTATCTATTGTTAATTGTTGTTTTTCTGTTTTCTTTATGATTTAAATAGAAAAATGTCCAGACTTAATTTTTTTTATCTAATGTTATTTAATGTTGATGTTTAATGTTTTTTAATGCTACTTAATCACACAGTTTAGGGATTTTTTTCTGTTAGTGTTCTGTTTCTTTAATTAGTCACCAAAATACCACACCAATTACCCTTTAAAATACCCTTTACTTTACCACAGAATTCTTAATTGTTCCTTATTGAAAAGAAAATGTTTCTTTTTGGTGGACGGTATGTTAAGGCCCAATCAATATTCAGTTATATATAATCAATCACAATACACTTCTTATATACTGTATACAAACACAAAGAAGAAATTGAACATATAATGACAAGAAAAAAACAACGACAAAATGACAATAATGGAAATAAAGATCTGAAATGAAGTAAGTAAACTGTTTAAGTTATTTTCAGTTAACACTTTCAAACAATTACATCCAAACAAAACTTCATTGAAATAAACTTATCAAAACCACTAACTAACTGTAGGATTACTTTAACAGTACTAGGTCTTACGAATTTCTTATTTCATTTTACTGTTATACTTATTCTTCACATACCGTGCCAAATTTAATTCTTTACGGATTACATTTACAAAAATATACTTAAAGTGAAATAAAATTGAACAGTAATGTCAAAACTGTTTTTTTAAACTATCGATCCATCTACAAAGTGAACGGCCAAAAACTATCAATACTCTAATAGCTAAACGTTTCCCTTGTATTCTCGAATGAATTAGCATCTCAAAATTTTCTACCGTTTTTTTTTATTTCCAGAGACGATGCACAACAATCTCTCTCCATCTCTGTCACATTAATCTCCAGCTCCACGATTGCTCTTTCGTCACTCCTCCGGCGATTTACGGTTGTCTCCAGCTTAGTTTGGGTTTTAAATTGAAATTGTAAACAATTGTTATAAACTGAAGGGGAAAGTATTTTATCATTCAAACATTGACCTAATTCTCAATAAAACTCCAATTACAGTATTATACTTGAATAGGTCTGTCTTGTCACTAGCTTAGTTCTAGTGATAATCTTTATGTAGTTACTATTGAAAACAAATACAGTAATTGAAGAAAAGTAAAAGGTAATATAATTTATATACGCTTAGACTAAATGTTCTGCTATTATTTAGATTGTGCTATTGGTATTTTCAAATTTAAGACAGTAATTAGAATCTCACACTGTAACACACAAATGGGCAAAGTTGTGAAACAGCTGTGGTCAGAGTAGAATGAAAACTCGTTCACAGTCCTTCCTGAGTCTTGCCTTGTACCGTATTTTGTGTTATTGTAAAAAGTGTCTTTATTCGTAATATTAACATGCAAAGGCTTTACTTTTGGTCAAAATTGATTAGTGATGGCCTTAAAGAAATGTAGATAAGGGATTTACAGAAATTTAAACTATTCTATTAATTTATCTTCTGCACTCATTATTTAGAATTTAAAATTCTGGAATTAAGTTTATCCAAATATTAAGAAGCTTAAGTGTATTCGTATCCGAAAATTTATAATTTGAATTAATTGGTTGTAGCTATTAAATCAAACAACATCCAGGATTATGAGGCATTTAAGTTATATTAAGAAATAAATCTGATAAAAGTTCTTAATTATTAAATATTTCTCATAGTCAAGAAATATTAAGTATCCTTTTTATTCTTTTTTTGTATAAATTTAAAGTTGTCTTCATAGCATTTATGAACATAAAAAACACACTTTGCTTGAGTAATTGACAATTCACCACAGGTTAGTTGAAACCTGACGATTTGTCAGTTAGCAAATGATGCTTTCGCCACCTAAACGACGTGTCAAATACACTGCGGTATAAATTGGCAGTGTGTGGATGAAAACAAAAAAAATCTATCACTAGAAATTAATCCATATTGCGTAAACCTACGGTTAAGTAATATTGTGGAATTGAATAATATCTGTTGCTATTTATAGGTACATTTACTAGGTTTTATTTGTGTAGATTAAAATAAGTATCTTTGTCAATACCGATATGGTACATTATTTTTTAATAATTGCGAAATTTGTATAACTTTACATAAACGTATAAATAGTAGCATTTAAGACAGTATTCATTACGATCATTCCGTAGTCGTAAACAGTTAAGTAACATTTGCAAATTCTAAGACATTTCCTACTCGGAGGTATATCCTTCAGATAACAGAGACAATAAATACTTAATTTGGAGTAGACCGATTGGAAAACAGGCGTGATCAAAGTACAAAAATTTATCAAAGTGCAGCAACGTAAGGGCAACGATTTATCAAAGTGCAGCAACGTAAGGGCAACGATTTATCAAAGTGCAACGATGTATCAAAGTGCAACGAGTTAAGTACAACGATGTATCAAAATGCAACGACGTATGGGCAACTATGTATCAAAAGTGCAACGATGTATCAAAGTACAACGAGTTAAGGACAATGATGTATCAAAGTGCAACGAGTTAAGGACAACGATGTATCAAAATGCAACGACGTAAGGGCAACTATGTATCAAAAGTGCAACGATGTATCAAAGTGCAACGATGTATCAAAGTGCAACGACGTAAGGGCAATGATGTATCGAAGTGCAACGATGTAAGTGCAACTATGTATCAAAGTAAAACAATGTTAGGGCAACGATTTATCAAAGTGCAACAATATGAGTGTAATGATGTATCAAAGTGCAACGATGTAAGTGCAACAATGTATCAAAGTGCAACGATGTAAGTGCAACGATGTATCAAAGTGCAACAATATGAGTGCAGTGATGTATCAAAGTGCAACGATGTAAGTGCAACGATGTATCAACGTGCAACGATGTAAGTGCAACGATGTATCAACGTGCAACGATGTAAGGACAACGATGTATCAACGTTCAACGATGTTAGGGCAACGATGTATCAACGTGCAACGATGTTAGGGCAACGATGTATCAACGTGCAACGATGTAAGTGCAACGATGTATCAACGTGCAACGATGTAAGTGCAACGATGTATCAAAGTGCAACGATGTAAGAGCAAAGATGTATCAACGTGCAACGATGTAAGGTCAACGATGTATCATAGTGCAACCATGCAACGATGTAAGGGCCTATCAATATATCGTTGTAAACCAACGATGAATTGACTGGTTTAATTTATGCGACAGAAAGTAACTGTATTAAAACCAATCTTGAAAATGAAAAAAAACTTGTATCGCTTGATCGGTTCAATCGGTTTAATGTTAAGTTGTTTAACATCTTTTCTGGGAAAATACTTATATTCTTAAACATTGGGTGAAGCTGTTCCTACAAAACACCATGAGTTGTGGCCTCCAATATATTTCCCCTTTGTCGTTATAACTTCTCAACTGTCTTTATAGCAAACTGCGGGATATCAAGGGCTGATTGATTTGACACCAGTGGCTCCATTTATTAAATACTTCTACATAATATTCTATTGCTTAAAAATCTGTTTTAATTGAAGAGCTTAAAAATAAAAAAATGATTGTTTTAAATAGTGAGTGAAATATTTGATAACTATAATTTTTTTTATTATCACTTTACTAGTTGAGTGTAATTAAAAAAAGTGTTATTTTGAAACAAAAATTAGGTTTAATGTTTAATATTTTAGTTCATGAAAATGTACAAATGAACCATCCATATTTAATAGTTTGAATATGTTAAACTTTTTCCAAGTTGTTCCAGTTAGTTGTGAAACTTACTAACATAAATGAAACAGTAAGATACATGTCCTAAATAAAACTTGCAAAACACATTAATAACACCTTGTCAATCATAGTTATTTGCGACAACTATATCAGATTTAAAACCTGGAACTATGAGTACGCAGCCTTAATTAATACAAAACCTTTATTTAAATGCCAATCCCTATCAATAAGTATTGTTAAACATATATCCATCACAACTAAAAGCAAGCTTTTGATAGAGTGGAAAATGGTTATACTTATCACCTTAAATGGTTATTACTACTCACCTTTAACGTTTATTCTGCTAAAATGAGTAGGGTTTTTTTACGATTCTGAGAGGGATAAATTATAAACTAGTTACTATTTGTTATTGCTCAGTAAATTATCACTTGTACCAAAAAATTTTAATTGTTCACTAAAAGGTTGGTGTTTGGGCTTACATAATACCTCATAGTGTCTCATATTTACATACATTTTTCTTGCTTTCAACGCCCTAACACTTTATGCCGCGGAACTCTACACCTTTTACTCGCGTGACTTCCAGTGATTCTTCAAACCACCTCAACAACCTCATTTGTCTTCCTTTCTTTTGTAACGAAACGCTTAGGAGCGAACAATACTCCAGAAACCAAGCAACAAAATGTTGGTGTTAGAAAATATAATATTACATCTTAACAGATTAGAAGCCTTAAGATGTATCCCACATGCCTTTGGAGATCGGGCATGCTTAAATGACTAGATGACTCACGCGCAAAAAGCCATTTCTAAATTAGTCATCTCATATTCTTGTACTTAACTTAATCCAATAATTCATCAACAACAATAGGTCTTGCATATTGTGACAGATAAATTTGTATTCCAAACATAAATTCGAAGTTGGGAATTGTGTATAAACAGATATGATCTGAAAAAAATATATAACTTTTCATAGTTATTTTTTTATTTTTCATTGGTTGTTCTAAAATAAAAATTGAATCACGATGCAGTTAATTGTGAATCAAACTAATTATTATATATGGCCTTGTTGAACATTTAAATTTAGTTATACATTTCATTATTAATTACCAATATCTCCAATATAAGTTATTCATACGAAGACTCATATGAAGACAGTTGTTAATTACTGTTCACAAAGTAATATGACCTTTTGGAACGAATAAAAATGTATAGAAATAAATTGTTATTTGTGCAACTAGTGAGCAAAGTAAGCAATTGCCTCACTCGAGAGAAATCCTTGGTTTCTCGAGTGAGGCGATTGCACTTTGCAATCGAATTGCACATTATATTTTTCCTACAGTTACCATAAAACAAATAAATTGGAGAAGAAACGTGCCTTTCCGTTGCAAATCTGGAGTGAGACAAAGTAATTAGAGTGAGACAATGTTGTCATTGTCTCACTGATGAGCGAATTGGCCACTTTCGTGCCCTCACGTTGCAAATCTGGAGTGAGACAAAGTAATTAGAGTGAGACAATAATGTTAACATTGTCTCACTGATGAGCGAATTGGCCACTTTTCTTTCTCAAATCAGTGAGAGAACATGTACATTGTTAGGTAACTGTGGGAAAAATAATATTAATTAATTTAAGGACGATGTTTGGGTATTAAATTGTAGAAAACGTTCACTCACATTATCCACAAGAAGTTAATTTATATAAGTACACCATCAACCAGTTTTAGACAGTACGATTAACAAGTATAATATAACAAACAAAGGCGATTACCTTACTAACTAATCACTGTTTTTTAACTACAACATTTACAATTAATATACTTTTCATCACGATACGATGTTTTTAGCCGTTTTACAAACGCTAATCGGTTACTGAATTTTACGTATTTCTGTCCATGCCAGTTGTAATCGTCATTTGGGTACCGAGTGGGGTTTTGCGGCCCTAGGGCCGAAAGTCAGCTGTTCGCTTTACGCATTGATGTATATTTAATATACAAGCTGTATCCATAATATCCATTGCAAATACTTGTTTTATTGTCACCACTGAGTAGCAAATATTTATTATTTTTTTACAGATTTCTCCAAATATTTCTTTACATAACCTTAAAGTTGCAGTTGTGTTGACTCTTAGTGTGTATACATTTTCTCAATGTTGTGTAGGTTTGTACAAATACCTTTCGTACCACTAGCCGAAAAGTTTTTGCAGCTCTCGATCGTTTTAAGTTCTCGACTTCGTCTCAAACTTAATAAAAAATATCCCGAGCGGGTAAAATATTATTTTTGGCCCTAGGTACGAAATATACTATTTATTAGTCTAGGTATTTTGTTTGTTATATGGATTACACACGGATAAGTACGACTGAATGACACACATACAAATATACTTCTCTATCTGTAAGTAGATTAAGGTAAATTAAAATAATGGCAAAGCAAAGTAATAATCCTAACCTTCAGTAAATATATTAAAATGGGTTAAACTATCCCAGGGTTGTCGAGAATTCTTTATCCGACGTAACAACGTGAGAATCTGCCTCACTTGTTGCTTCCTTGACATTTGCTGTAATATTGAATCCGCGGGAAATACGAGTATGGAGAATTCAGCTTATAATCTGAATATAGGTTTCATATTCACAAATATGAATGTCATTTCCTCATGTTTTATGTATAAAAATTGTGTTCCATGCGATCAACTTTTGGTCGTGATCTGTGTAAAATTAAAAATTTACCATTTTAAGAAACCTGAACTAATTATTTTGTTAACTCTAGTGTGTGGGACTGTAATGTTGTGTTATTCGGTTTTAGAAGATATAGTGTGTAGACATTTTGTTTATTTATAATGTTTATTAATAATTTTATAATGTTAAAACGCGAGACTGACTCATCTAAAAAGGGATACTTTAAATACACTAAAGAAACACAGAACAAAATATCTTCTAATTTAAATCAGAAATAACTATTCAAGACCAATTATATGTAGAAAACATTGGCCTTAAGTGCGCATAAATTTGATTATAACATATTTTCAATTTATTCAATTTCAATATTCATAATACAGTACATTGTTTACTATGCTAGTGCGTTAACAATATAAAAGCATACACTTAGTTGACATTTAAGACAACAATTTCTTTCTTAAGTACCGACTTTTGTGAAGTGACGATTATGGCTTGAATCAATCAGTTTTTGGTATCTTTTAGTTGGTTAAGACAATTTAAAATTTATAGTAGATGAGATGTATTGGAAACTACATCCTACCTCGTTGGACTGGGTTTTTGACACTTATTGTGAACGTAAGATATTTTATTAAATTAACATTATTCTGTGGCTTATGCAGTATAATTACCTTTATGTATACAGGATAGATTATTTTTTTCATTATTTTTGAATGTTGGTTGGTTTATACAAAAAAATAGGTTACATCAACATAAAACTAGGTTCATCACTCAAACTGGCCAAGTTTACACATTCGCCTCATCCCTCTGCTCTATATCATCTCTTGACATCTCATGTAATAGACTTGTCTGTCCCTTGTAACATACGAGGCAACGGACCTGCAATCAACATGCCTCACTTGGGGTTTGTTCTTTAAAAGATCAAGCGAATTTTGACATTTTAGTTATGAGAGTTTTCAAAACGCATCGTACATAAAATAATTTGTTCAATGGTGTTCACAGATCGATAGCCTACAGATCAAATTAAGGTCGATTAGATTAATTGGTGAGCGATGTAGACTACATCTCCAGAGTAGTTATGTCGATGGTTTGAGTCCCGATGAAGCCGTTTATTTCAATCATTACATTTTATTCTTGTACTGCATCTGCTTTCACCTAGCTTTATGTGATACTTTTAATGGGCCGACCGGATGCCTATGTGGACATTTAAGTACAGGTCAGAAGACCATCAATATCTTTAAAATATATATAAATAGTGTAGGTATTTGCAATACAAATACAGCTTTCATCGCCAGGACAAGCTATAATTTCAACTAAAGGTAAGACACTAAGCTCCAAATTACAGAGTTACTACTTAGCCCAAAATATTGGTGATTAAAGGGCACCTTCCCACACAGATATGAGTCTCGCAATAAATTTATAAAATAAAAATAAAATAAAATCAATACCAGAATGAGAATGATTTCTAAAATATGTTCACGATTTATTAAACGAAAAAGGTAGATATTATCAATAAAAAAAAAACACTACAATTATTTTCATCCTAGGCCTAATTATTATTACTCATCTAAATTAAAACTACCAAAATCAATTTTTTTTAAAGATTTTTAAAATCTGATAATTGCGCTATTTAAAGATGTTTGATTTACTTAATGCCGACGTACTATAAGAATGTGATCGTCTACTCTGTACAGACGGTTGTATGGCGTCATTCATACCGAGTTGCATTTGCCTAATGGCTTTATCGAGTTGTTTGCTAATACAATGATTACCAAGGTAGTTGGGTGGGGTGGGAAGGGACATCCCTTGTTTGGATCTTTTTATGGACATGGAATTGTCTCGGCCCTGCAAAAGGTGAATATTTTGCATTAATTTCTTCTTCATTCTAACAGTAAACATGATTATTTATGGATTGGGTTTCATTTAAGTATTTTTTTATGAGGAAAAGTTTTCATCGCATAGAGTACTGTACCCTTTTATTCCCTAAATATGCGAACCTAAAGAGGAGCTCCGAACTACCAGGTGCCGAAAATAATTAGTTCAAAGCCATTGATGAGGATATTGAACCACGGCTATCATAACAAAAATCCCACGCTAAAAGACTAGCCAGCCTTCAATATGAGTACTGACACATCGTTAATTTGATTTGCAATAACATTATTGTAAGCCATTGAAACCATACTAGACATACATTTTACAATTCTTAATTAGTAAACTGTCACTTTACGATTTAAGGCAAGAATGGTTGAGATTCAGTTGATAAGCACTACATCTACGAGCAAAAATATACGAAATATAACAATGCAAATTACTGATCAAGATTGACCAAGTTTTGATCAACCTTGATCAAACATTTTCATAGGGGAGACGCAATATAACAATGCAAATTATTTGCCTAGTTGTTCAGGGGTTCCGTTCCAATTTGAATTCAGCTGTGCTGGAAATGCGCGGTGGTAGCGGGTTTAGTCCTCTGAGTGCAGGGTCGAGTGCCAATTGCCTAAAAATTTTGAATAGGATCATTTTACAGCCTGAGGTATGGTGGTGCGAGTGCCAAAACGTTAACCATGACCTTTTGACGTTGTCGTTTTTCATGGGGGTAAATATCTTGGTATTAAAAACCGCCGCCCCCTCAAAATTAGTGCACCGTCTCCTCTATGTGCGCTGTTGATGTGTTGATCTCCAATTTTGTGCTTGATTCGAATACGCCCTAACGCCTATTTGTTTATTAATTGGTAAACGCATGTCAACCATAAGCCTGATTTCAAGAAATTATTGTTTAGGTAAACCAGATGTAAAATATATTCTATTAAACTATAAAATATGAGATTAATTATAATAAAATCAAGTTTTATACAATGGCTCAGATAAAAAAAAATACAATACTGTAATGGAGATGCAGATTTGTTTCATGTGACAATAATGTCTGTTTATTACTTAGAACTACAATGGTTTTAATGACTGTTGGCGTAAAGGTCAGGCACAAATCGTACAAATATTACCAATACTTGAGCATACTAAAATTTAATATATCATGTCTTTTATTACATATAATATTGTAAATTGTACGCTTATGTTTATTTATTTAACGCCTCCAACAAAATAAACAGCTAGATCAAAGCTTGGTTTCCCAGGTACTTAATTTGTATTACTTATAATTATCAAATCTAACTTATTATTACTTATTGTTATTAACTAATGTATTACTAAATTATCATTACTAACTTATTATAACTGTTTCAGATAACAACAAAGGATCGTCAACGGAGAAAACACTCAAATCTAACGACAAAACACATACGAGGGAGACAACACCCTTATCGACAATAACAACAACGACAATCCTTTCCAATGGCACGCTTACTAATGATACAAAAAGAAAACCCACTGACAAGCCTACACCGGAGAGAATGCCAATATACAAAGAGACACATACCGAGGAGACTACAACCATGTCTAACGACAAGGCTACAACGGGAACCGGAATTTTGCCAACGGGTGTCAGGTAGATGGGGGGGGATGACTTCGGCCACCTCTTGGTGCGGAGATTTGCCAACGGTGGTGGTGGGAGAAAGAGTGTGAGGGAGGGAGGGAGAGCGATTGTCAGGGTTGTCTACGCTTGGCAGTTATGCGCTTGTCGCAGTGGGTTAGGTTAGGTTAGGTTGGGTTAGGTTAGGTTAGGTTAGGTTAGGTTAGGTTAGGTTAGGTTAAAAATGCAATACATTTCCTTTCACAGTCAGAGGTGTATAACTGCATTACTGTACTTTGAACACAGTCAGCATCCTGCCTGGTTTGTCCAGCCCAAACGGAAGCCATCCTCACGGTCACGTGTTATCTCTCTCTCCCCCCTCCACTCTCGCACAACCCACAACCGATGGCAAAACTCCGCAGTATGAGGAATTCACGGATGGGAACCCTTGCTACCTGATACCCGTTGGCAAAACTCCTACACTAAACATTGCTTTGTTGACACCAACAGCAGCATTGATAATAAAGAACGTGACACGTGTGGAGAAGGAATCCGTCTGAAGAGGTGGCCAAAACCTAGGACTGCTACTGGTGGAAAGCGAAGGGTTGGTCGGGGTATGGCGTCTACACGGAGAGTGTTGAGTGAGAGACAACCGTGTCCCTACTGCGGAAAACGGAGAAGATCCCACCTGAAAAAACACCTTGTGTCCATGCACAAGCAGGAGTTTGGAAACAGTGAGCATAATGCACTTTTAATGCAAAAAAGAATAACTAAAAGTTTTACCAGTCATGGAATACCCGGAATGTTATATCAAGGGCCACTTCGGAATCATTGCAAAAAAGTACTGGTGAGTTAATGTTCAGTTTATTTGACAATTAAAAAACAATTGGATCACGATTATGCGAGCAATTTTGAATGCATATCCATCAATTTCATACATGATACGAGCATGATATACCTTAAGCATGTGTGCATCAATAATATAAGTTAGGAAATAAAAATTAATGTTATGGTTCAAAGAAGAATTGATTTTTAATTTAATCTAGCTTTTTACGACCATGAAAGGTGGATAGTAGTTACATGATCGGGTAACTGATAGACGTATTTATTAGATTTTAAACTGTGTTACAGTTACCTAACTGTTGTATTCACCTTCCACTACAGTAAAGTGAGTAACTTCAAGTTCTAAAAATAAGGTTCCATTAAAAACAAATTCAATGTAGTTCAAACATCGTTGAACCAATAATACAGATGAATTTTACTTAAATTACATGGGTACAAATAAATGTACTATCAATAACTGCAGTTCCATCACCTTGTTATTTAATTTCTGTTAAGGTAAATTAATTGAACTGTAGTTGCTAAAATAAAGTTAGAGTTAAACGAAAATCTAAATATAAACTTGTTTTATCAAACAAGATAATATCTTAGTTATTTTAATGGTTTTCGATATTGGATATATATTTATTGAATATTAAGTTTAACTTTTATTTCTAAACAGCTTAATTTACTTACCAATAAATTAAACTGATAAGTTAAAATGGTATCACTTAATTATCAATAAAATTGGGAGCTAAAAAATAATTAATCTTAATATAAAATAGCCCTATTTTAAATAGTGCTTTCTGTTTTAAATTTAAAATATGTGAGTTTAAATATTTTGTTCATAGCTAAAGCTGGTCAGCTAAATAAATTTAAATTTAAAAATTGTCAGTTTTTGCACTGTTAAACTACAATTGCGGAAAGTAAGCGTAGATATATGTTTTAAGTGTTATAAGACGATTCTTTTATTTACTTTCCTCAAATTTAATAACACGTACAATGCTAATCAATAAGCTATTTAAACTACAATTGTTTGAGTTTTTAGGAAGAAACTGCTGAGTGGACTCGAGAGCTGCTCAATTCAGGTTATTCCTCACGATACTCCCTTCAAGCAGATAATCGAACCTACCATGCCAGTGTATGAGGTGGCGGAGATGACTATCGAGGAAGACGACCATGATAACAACAATGATGACATAGTCGATTCAGAAGTGGTAAGCTTAATAAACCTGTCTCTTGTTTCTTCACCAACTATAGTTGTATTACTTGATCGTTGTCGTAAATCGGAAAAATTGTTTAACGGACAAAGTAACTGAAATATCATCAGGGAACTAAGTCAACCAGTTCAATTTTAATTAAGCTCTAGATACAACCCTCTTTTTAGATTCTCCATTTCATCTTATTGATAGTAAGGTTTAAAACACAGAAATGTTGCACTCAAATTGACAAATATTAGTGAAATGATTTCCGCATTAATACAGTTATAACATATCCTAAGGTTTAAGTTGCAGAAGCACCAGCTGGAGAAAGGTGGAATGGAACGCTCTGAGATGACCAATCTTTCCCCGGTCCAGCTTCAGGACTCATTCGTCCGTTCTCTTCACACCTACCTCACCATGTGTACCTGAACCACAGGTCAATCAACACGATTCGCAATCAACGCTACCATGCTCTTCATCACCGACTGAATCTTCGCCTCAAACGGTTACACAGCACACTAAAAAAAAAGAAACGAGCCGACAATAGTGTACGAACAACTTGCAAACTAAGTCAGAATTGTGCTCCTCAAAAGTCAATATCCGTGTATTATCGTCATCACACCACTCCACAACACTACGATCGCTTCCAAAAACAGCCATGTCATCTCCGTCCCAAATGCTCTTGACCGAGCAACCAATAGAAATAACAGATGAAGAAGAAGAAATCCCAAAAGTTAATTTTCACAAGTCAGTTAAGACCGCACGAGATGCACTAAGATCCGCAAAACTGGACGAAATCGGACCTTTCAATGAGCAACATTATTTTATATCACAATTTAACAGTAAATGGTCAGCGATTATAGGTGAAGGTGGGAAGTTAAAAAATTTGAAAAATCAACTGAAACAAATTCAACGAATGATGTGCTACTCGCACCAACGGAGAAGTGGACACTTGACCGACCCTCACGGCTTGAAATGGAGGTGTTATTTACAAGAAGTTGACTCTCACATTGCATATTGGAACGAATTGAAAGTAAAAGCTGGATTCAGTGCCGAAACAGTAAAGAACTACATCCGGACCCTAGAGAAAGCACTTGAGGTAGGGCTAGAAGAAAGTCTGATGAAGGGCGGGATGACCGAGAGTGACAGAAGATTCTAATCAACCGTCCGGGGTTCCATGATGCCCCTAAAAAGTATCATAATAGAAACAGTAGGGAAATTTCAAAAGAGATTCTTCGTCGAAAATATGATAGAGAAATCTCTTTTTTCAAGGACAGCGATGACGTTAAACGATGTTTGCAATCCATTGTTGACCTCACTTTATCGTTCTGCGTTGACGAAGCAGAAAAGAACTTGCAATATCTGGAAAATTCCGTTAAGGAAACTACGGTTCTTAACACTAAAGTTATGAAAGTTAAAAAAGGAGACGGTACAAGTTCAGTAATACCAGAAACGCTCAAGATACAGACCGCTTGGTTGAAAGTCACTAATTGCCTATCTTCTGTCATAATGGTTTTAAATGGTTAGGTTAGGTTAGGTTAGGTTAGGTTAAGGTAAGGTCCAAGTGTGATAGCCGGTATGACCATAGAAGAGTTTGAAAATGGGGTCGTTGACAAGGAAAAAACATATTTCACCTTCTCGGTTAAGGACCACAAGACTGGCGGAGCATCGTTAGCAGACGTGGCTAACGATGAACAATACACACTTTACAGACGATACAGAAAACTCAGAAAAGTGATTATAAATGACGAGACTAAGGGTAGGTTTTTTATTAACTCTGAGGGAAAAGAATTGAAGGGATCATCTGGCCCTCTGAAAGTTATTAATAAGAAATTAAGAAAAGCCAACATCCAACCACCCCTGACCCCCACCATTTTGAGAATGTGTTATTCCACGATGGCCGGCTCCACCAAGGATAAAGAAGTAAAGCAGAACGTAGCTCGTCAGTTGTGTCACACAGAATCCACTGCCGATAGGTTTTATCGCCACGCCCACACTGCAAGAGCAGTGAAACAGGTGAACATTCTTAAATGTCTGACAGAAAATGATAAAGGCCTAGATGTAGAGGTGGAATAGGAAGTCAATCAGTGGTCACTGGTCAAAGGATAAAAACACAGATTAAAATAACCGAGATATTGTGAATATAACTAAAGTTTTGTTTGTATCTGTATTGCTATAAATAGTATTAGTTGTTTATTTATACACTACCTAAAACCAAATTTATACATTTCTACAATTAACAAAGCTCTCTTTTGTATGTTAGTGTAATGTAAATAGTAATTTATGCTCTTTATCCAATGCCAGCAATCAATATTTACGTTCACAAAAATAACAAGGCTTTGTTTGTTAGCATAATGTGTTGTAAATCATATTAGTTGTTGTTTATCAGACATAAAACATTGATTTTATTGCTTTTTAAATTAACTAAACTTTCTTTTGTATCCTTTTGGAAGCGTAAATATTAGTGTTTGTGTTTCATCAAGTACATTCAATTAATTTTTAAATTTGCGAGACTAACTTGGTTTTTTCTGAATATGTGTTATTGTACTTCGTATTGTGTGTCGCTTTTCTAATGATTTCAATCGATTTTAATGTTTTGAAAATAACTAATCTCTCGTTTGTATAGCTATGTATACAACGTTATGTACAGGTATGATTAGCAAATCATATTGTTTGTCATTTATTTAATAGGTAGGTACCTACTATAGTTTTAAATGTATAGTTTTTTAATATAGCCTATGTTAGCACACATCAATATTTGTTTCAATATTTTGTCAATTTCTAACTTAGTTTCGAATCAAGTTTCACATTACACAGGATCAAACTTGATCAATAATTGATTAATACTTGAAAAACTTTAATAAAAAATTGATCAATAATTGATTAATACTTGATCAACCTTGACCAATTCTTGATCAATTTTGATCTGGAAATGTCCCATAACCGGATCAGACCTGATCAAGTTTTGATATTTTTTTATCAAAATTTGATAAGATATTTTCATAATAATTCCAATGTTTTTTTTTCTCATGTCAACAGTAAAACATCACCTGGCCATTTAACTGCAATAAAAATCCTAAACGGCGAAATAACACTGTTTCAAGCAACACTTATTTACATAGTTACAGACCGTGATATACATTAAGAGCTTTATTACATCTGGTCACGTAATGTAAGTCATAGCACTAACATCGGGAGAGAAATAATATATAGCTCACAGCTGTGACCTTTTATTTAACCAGCTATCTTCTTAATCAACATTGGTGATTGATAATCTTTTCCAAGCAAGTAAAGCGTCTAGTGTAAAGCCTTGTCTCTTTATTATTCCCTCGCACAACAAAACAGTAATTTTTTTTGAGGAATATAGAAAATGTTTATTGAATACTATTTAAAAAGTAAAGCATCAAAATATATCCTCTCTCACAGAGAAAGATACTCTACTGAGAAGTGTTCGTATCTAAAGATAATTAGTCAGCTGGCCTGTTGTTTAAAGATCTAGCTATAGAGTCTAATGGTATAGGATAAAGCCTTACTAAGACACCAGTTGGTCATTCCCACATCTGTATTGCTTTTGTGGAGAGAAACTGCTCTCTTGTGTTTAAAGTGGAACTAAGACTTGTTTTATTGTTGTGTCAGGGTGTTAAATTTATTAATGCAAAGGTAAATTTTAAAATACTTACACACTAACTGCCTGCTATACTAACCAACTTATTTTTAAATATTTATTGATTTGATATTGGATAAATAAAACAAGAACTAAATGTTAGATTTAGCATTCAACCAATAACGTTAAGAATAATAATTAGTTTTACTTTCAAATTATCATATAAACAATTATATGATAACAATTTTTTTCTAACTCCTAAATTTAACTAACATGTGAAACGTTTTGGTGGATCAATTAAACAAAATTCTTAGTTTGGTCGTTAATTCCCTAGACCAGAGTGACAGGTTCAAACCACAAAAAATAATACACTTTTGAGATATTACGTCAATTTTAAGGTTCCTAAAAAATATACTTTTCTTCCATCAAAATTCCCTTTTTAGCGGTCTATTATAAATAGTGTATGATATTTGGTGAAAAAACTACAAAATCATATCCAGTATAAAGTTATGGAAAATGTAGTTCACATCTTTATGTTAGTGACACGTAAATCAAATGGTAAACCTATGTGCATAATGTAGTTTAAAATTGTTATGCCTTAAATACCCTCTAATTTAAGTAGCTGACATTTATTGTCGATTAATTGATAAAACACTAAAATTATTAAAGTTGAACAAAACGCTTCTTCTTATATTTAATTTATATTTTCTGAGACGATGCAATGTACAACAATCTCTCTACACCTCTGACTCATTAATCTCCAGCTCCACGATTGCTCTTTCGTCACTCCTCCGGCGATTTGTTGTTTTCAGCTTTTTGTTTGAAAAAAAAAAACACTAGTTCAGATAACATATAAATAAAGTTAATAAAGTTGGATATCAATTTTAAAAATCTTACAGCACATTTAAAAGCTGCACTAAGTCCCACACAGTGACACCAAAATTGGCAAAGTTGTGGCACAACTGTGGTCAGTGTAATATCAGAACTCTAAAGCAGTGTCTTCTCAATTCTTGACGTCTACCAACATTTACGATAGAAGAAATAATTTTCTGTAACTGCAACCATGCAGTGTTAAAATTGAGTTCGATCCGTAAGGGTCTTTGAGGCAAAGGTGTGTAGTATTAAAGACATCTCTTTAGTTCTATCCATTTTCAGTCGTATGCAGATAAATTAGCAGCATATGTTTCACTCATTGAGGATACGAAGCACCGATTATCTAAAAGAAAAAAAAAATGATTAGACCCAATATATTTTGCTCAACAATACAATATCAATAGTCTGAAACCTATGTTAGGGGTTAAGTATGAATAAATTCTTTCTATTTTTCTTCGTTTAACGTGAACGTTTAACTTAAATTTAAAACTGTAAAATATGAGCTCTAATTTTTAAGTATGATCTTCAATTTCTATGGTTTATTCATTAGTGGTACCTTCATTGAGTGTAAAAATTTTCCTAGCAAAAATATATAATTTCCTATAACTAATCTTTGTAGTTATTAAACTCTTGACTAACTCATAAGTCACAAAAAGTTACTTGCTCCTATCAATTTTTCAGAATGATGCATTTCATCAACCAAATAATGTGTCGGATACACTGCAAGACAATGTTTAACAACGTGAATATTAAACGCTCAATTTCGTCACTAGTATTAATTTAATGTGCTAAAAATGTATACAAAATTTATTTCTGTAAATAGATTTAGATCATATTCTCTTTTATAGTTCTTATATTTTAAGCCAGGTATAAATGAACAATATATTGAAATGCACCACGTGTGAATTAAATTAAAAATTGAATTGCTTACCATACTCGTTATCTCTGCGAATGGACTTTCAAAGCTTCGCTTGAACGAAAAATGTTTTAGGTTTCCTTCTTTTAATCTATAGAGAATATTTTACGCTTGGTTGTATCCATAATGCTACAGCTTAAAAATCTGAATCTAACAGCAAAATCTTGAAAAGAAACCTCACATAATATATTTTATAACAAAGGCTTATAGGAAATTCCCTTTTTAAAATGAATCACATTAAACACTTATTGAGATGCCTCGAGTAAACAAAATGTAAGTATTTTGTATTGAAGTAATTCTTATACTACACGTATTTAACATGAAATGTAAAAAAAGGGTAAAAATACTAAAGTGTAAAATTTGAGTTTTTTTCACTTCTAATAAATAAATGATTTATTTTATAGTAGGGCTATTATAAATTTAATAAACCATAAGATAATTGCCATAGCGTACTCTATCATTATAATACATTACTATGAACAATATGCAAAGTACAGAGCAGTAATGCTGGAGCTATATTACTATAAAAATTAAAAAAACCGAAGACTTTTGCGTTTATCTAGAAGACATACAAACAGCATAATATATATCAGAGAGAGGTTTAGTGACAGACGCGGCTAATGGTAAAGGATAATGGCTCACACTTAAGGACCAGTTGGACTTTCCCACGTCCATCCTGCAGGATATATTGGACCTAGGTGTGGATACGATTCCTTCCGCTTCTCTCACAAATACTCGAAATCCAAAGTAACAATATAAAGACCAATAAATTTCACTTTTCTACAAGGATAAAGACTTTGAGATTCTTTTAACTGACTTTTATAAGGCGTTATTTTTAACCCGCCGCCCAAATTAAAAGTACTGTGAGATACATTTTAATAACAAAACAATCTTATATTTTGGTATTCATGTTTTCTTCACTTCATTGTCAAACAGCTGATATGCGTTGTTGCATAGTTATCTAATGTTATTTGGAATTCGTTGAAAATTAAGACATAACATGGCATTTCCCAAATCTCAAAGAGTTAAAATAATACGTTGGAAGTAAATCATTGGTGTTATGCTAATAAAAGTTTGAAATTAAGTTTCTAGGTTAAATTTTTACATGTAAATAATCATAATATTAAGGAAACAGAATCCGTAGTAAACAAAATAAAGCCCCGACCCTGCAAACTTCCTTACTGAGTGAGATTTTCACTTAAATCTAGATTTTTCTTAAATTCGGTTTGGGTTTCCTTAAATTTGTTTATGTCAATAATAGTTGATTTATTAGGTACTGGAACCACGCGTGGAGTCTTGATTTCAAACCTTTCTTGGTGTAAAACCAATGATTTACTTTCAACGTATTATTCCAACTCTTCGAAATTAGAAAAACGCCAAGATATGTCTTATTTGCAATTAATTAATTCTCAACAATACTAAAGCTCATAGATAGCTATGCAACAACGCATATAAGCTGATTGGCAATGAAGTAAAGAAAACAGGGATACCACAAGGTCAATTTGTTTTCAAAAAATGTCTCGCAGTACTTTTAATTTGGGTTGCACGTTAAAACACCCTGTATTAATTAAAAGTACAAAGTATTGTTTGTGGTCGGGTACTAGTTTATTCAATGACTATTTGTACGTCTAGCATGTTTTTCATTTCAATTCTTTAAAAAAGTGATGGTACATAATATAAGCTGAATATTATTTGATTAAGTTTATCTCTAGCTTTGTTCCTGAATTAAACCATTTTTTTACTAAAAAGAACCATTAACAACATAAGAATGATTAAGAACATGTAGGCCCAGTTTCGAACCGTCAAAAAAATTTGTCACTTTGCTCATCATCATGGAGCCCGGAAAATTATGATAACCAGGCACTTTAATTCTAACTATTTATAGCCTAGTGTACGACTATTGATTTGTTTATGATATTTTACTGGTCATTGGCAAATATACTGTATATTACGTAATTATAAATAATTGAAACTCACACAACATCCTAATCTTATAACATTGAAAATACATGCACAAATGCTGGGAGGGAAAAGGGAGCAACAGCAAACAATCAAACGCTTCGGAAGAAGAAGAAACCTTCGTAGTAGTCTAAAAAAATACAAAAAGTAAACTAAAAAATATACAAACATTTGGAATTCAAGAGAGAAAACAAATTATTGCAATTTAAATTTTAATAAGATAAAAAATGCGGCATTTTCAGTAAATATTTTATAATTAACTGTGAATAAAAGTAACTAGATTTCATGCAATATGGTAGTCAGTCTTTACTACTACTGTTAAGTGTATTAATAATATAGTATGTATATCGTACCTGAAAGTTCTTTATGTACAGCCTACATTTTCATTTAATATTTAAATATTTAAAACAACTACAATAACACTTTTAGTTAGAAATAATCATGTTTACATAACATAGGGTTTTGTAAACAAAATAAACCTGTTTGTTCATGTTGAGTAAACCATTATTTTTCTACAGATACAAAAATGTGGAGAACACTAGTAAAAAAATCAATATTTCAAGAATTAAAATTTTTATTTAATTGAAAAATAACACATTTTCGGGGGAAAAACCTAAATAGATTCAAAAATGTTAACAATAATTGTATGTTTAATATATAATATATTAAATATTGTCATGTTTAATAAAAACTTATTTCAGACCACTATTTTTCATAAAATTTTAAGTGTGATATATTTAAAACAAGTATCGTGCTTCGATGATATTTTAATCAACTTAAATCTAGCCTACTCGAGAGTGTTTGGCATGTAAATGTTGACGATCAGAGTGAACACATTTTTAACTAATTAATTCCACTGGTCGTTCGTTCTGTTATTGCAAACTTTTGCTTTCTAAAATAAAGTAAAATAAAAGAGAGAGAAGTTAACAAGGAACGAGTAATCTCAAGCATAAAGTATGATATCAAACAGACAGATTGAACAGGTGATTATCACGTTATGTATAAATATGTTTACGCCGTAAATAAATCATATTAGGAAGATATTGTAAATTAATGTTGTAATAAAATATAATACGTATTGTATTGCGTATACTTTATAAAAGAATATATTTTAAAAATGTAAAACCATATCATGTAATTTATGATTACCACGGTAAAATTGTAATATTTTGGTTATTGATATACTACAAAGATTCTTTGTTGGAAGTTCATTGTTGGTGATTGTGAGTTGATGTTGTTCATAGGTTTATTGTGGTTATTTTCCATCACGATGGTAAAAAAAAATAACAATGCACAACGTTTTGGGATCTGGAATCTGATCCCGTTCTCAGATCAAAAAAACTTAACTAACACATTACAACTAACAATACACAAATGCCCAACCTAAGTTGGAATACCGTAGCAGTCAAAAGAAAAAGAACAATACGAAGATTATTAGCTACATGAATGTCTTAAGTATAGTTATAACATTTTATAATTTCATAAGAAAATTATTTATTTTAATAACTTGTTAGGATTTTTTCCAGCACAAGATTCAGTATTAATTGTTAGCTTAGGTCAGTAGACTATTACTGTAATATAATATTGGGCCAAACTGTTTTTTTTAGTTTTATTTATAATTTGTAGTAAAAGTAAAAACAATTATCTCTAAGTTCATGGGTATTTATTTGCAATACTGCTAACTTTCTGATATATAACTAGTGAAAGACAAATGCATGACATTAGCTTTAACACAAAGAAAGTTTAACTTTAAGGGCTGAAACTGTATTGGCACAATTTACGGAGCTTTTGACAATTTCAGTGGAAAAAAATCAACAATCACTAGAAAAGACAGTAAATCTCAACAGGAACGACGAAAGTTCAATCCTGGATCCAGAGATTAATGTAAGAGAAATATAGGAAGATTTCTATGCACTGCTTCCTCTAGAACCTCCCCTGTTTAATGGCAGAAAACTGTATTTTACATATAAATATTAGTATATTACTATTATTATAATTTTTACCAAAAATACATCTGTATCCGGCATTGGTATAATAATTGTTTTAGAGAATATTCAACGCCGTTTCAGCTGATCATGATAAATCAGTGGTTATAATATCATACTTTTATGCAGAAAATATGTTCAAAAGATAATGATAAACATAAGACGAATTATATTCAAAATTCTTTATAGCTCATTTTCGTCCTGTCAATTAATAACAAAACGAAAATTTTATCTATTGATACTATTTGTTTAGGATTTTTCTTTTAATTCTAAGAAGTACTATTTTAATTGGAAAGATATTTCTTTTTATTGAAAAACACCAAAGAGCATACAATTAATGTTAACCTACCTACCTAGATTAAACATACTTGCATAAAGTATCAAAAGCGATTTTCTAAAATCGCAATTGATTGCTGTGAATTAACAATAAATTTAAATGCAGTATAACATCCACTGTTTGATTGCAGTCCTGTATCTTTTATTACCTATGTGTTAAAAATAAAGTATAGTAAAAAGTCTGAGAGCTCTTCAGACTACATTTTATTATTCTTTCGATACATTTTTAACAAACGTGTTCATATAAGAGACTTTTCATAACTGTATCTTACATTAGACAAACATATTATTTCAAGTGAAGATAGTTTTGTTGGGGATATAAAATCGATCTTCTTCGCTAAGAAGGCTTTACATCATATCTCAGCCAAAATCTTTGCCCCATCATCCTTTAACAATAGCGCTAAGGGTTACTTGGGATAAAACAAAGCCTTTGCCACCACAGCGTTAGTCTAGTGTAGGGAAAAGGGGTGTAAAGTTATAAAGCTTGATTTTCAAACTATTTTATTTTGTTTTGGTAACGTTAAACAGGATTGCTCAAAATAAAATTTTATGAAATGTTTTTTTTTATTTCTCTCAAATTAGCTGTGACAAAAACTTCATTTTTCCCTCCATCGGAATAAAATGGCAATAGAATTTTAAAGGCGACTGGGACAGAGCCCCAGGGGAATTTTCCCCGTTTCTTTTTTGATGGCTCATCTACAGACCAAGACCTTTCTTTAGACACTACTACCGCATTCCTTTCCCCAGCTGTTCTCTCAAATTAGTGTAGACAAAGAAAACAGTTTCAAATTAATATATAGATAAACTAATGTGACTAATTTAATTTGTATAGTCAGTTAGATAACAGGTAATATCCCATTTGCATGGAGAAAGCCTACATTTTGTTTTAGGTCTCTATAGGGTATTTTCACAGAACACAAGATTCTTTTCTGTGTAGAAGTAGAGAGTAAAAGCATTCACTATCACTGTTGTAAGAGTACGCTTAGCTAGATCGTGATTTGAAAGAATATGACATTGTGCAGTAAAACATGTCATCTCTGAAACAAAACGTACCTACAGTAAAAATGAGTTTAATTCGTCCGAGCCAAGTTATTGCTATTACAACATTACTGCAGACATTAAAGGTACGTGCTCAAGTCAAATGAACTGGGTCATAACAAGTGGTTTATCTTTCATTGCCGTTACAAATCACCACCTTTTAAAACCATTGTGAAAAGACACGTTGTAAACATAGTTCAATAATGGCAATTTATTCCGTATGTGATAGAGTCACTTCCGAAAGTAACCCTGGTAAGAGATATTTAAAGTAGTTTAAAACCGGGACCACTCATCATAAAACAGTAAAAATAGTGAACATTTGTTTTAAGGTTTGCCCTTGCCCGTCCACAGAAGCCTGTGTGTAGAAAGTATCCAGTTAATCAAAGGGTGAGCTGGTAAAGTAGTGGCAGTGACCTGGATCCGAATCAACAACATCGATGACCTGGGCCGGAAGTTGGTAGCCCTACCGACTGAGTTCACCAATAAAAATTGATTTTTATTTTTCTAATATCAGTACAAATATATTCCAAGGTAAATGACAATACTATATGGTATAGTTATGGATATATCGTAGTATTTTTTACTTTAATTTACAGATCTTGGTTTAATTTACAATGCAATTTACGGTAAACTAAACGTGTTGTAAAATTACCCTGGGCTAAACTATGAATTTAGCACGTCGGTTCCTCAGGTTGCCCCTTGAGGGTAAGATAAAATGAATTCGTTTCACTTGCATGTACAATTTATAGTAGTTACATATTAGTAGTTACTATTGGTAATTTCAAACCTACATTTGTGTTAGAAACAAACATACCGCATAACCATAACTATGTAACCATAACCATAACGCATAACTATGTAGCTAAGTTTCTAAAGTAAAATCATATCCATGCCGCTAAGCAATACATATGTAATGCAAAAAACAAGTTTGTAGTCTGAGATTGAGTTAAAAAAATCACTTACTTCAAAAATGAATAATTTATTACGATAAAACTAACACAACCATAATGTGTCTGTCCCCTCTAACGCTTCATTTTTTTAACAATAAACAGTTTGTTGCAAATAGCAAGAAAACATATATTAAGTTTCTTCTTAACTTAATTTACTAACCAAGCATCACAATTTCAGTGTAGCTGCCACTAATAAAAGTGGAGCACCTTACATACGAGTATTGTAAAGTTTTACAGCTTAGAAAGGTTCTGAGGTTGTGGAGGAGACTCCTATAACCAAGATAGCTGTCTTCCGATCCGTGTAATGTGGAATCCAATGGCCGCATTCTTGACCCAAAAGGTAGTAAAAGACTCGGTTAACGCTCTTCTGTATAGATTTTTATAGCTAACAGTGATAAAATAAAGAGATAGATGTTGGGTATGACTGATGAAAATACAAATGGGGTGAATAATACATGTAACTGCATTCAAATGGTAGTTAAAACTTTTAGTTATCTATATATATATAAAATCCAAAATATGTTTGTATATTTGTATGTTTGTCCTTTATGGACTCCAAAACCGCTCGACAGATTGTAATGAAAC